>NC_023759.2:16342946-16642946 GCF_000499845.2 Phaseolus vulgaris
CAGGCTGCCCTTCACTGGTACTGTTACTAAGGCCTTGAAGCCACCTTTTCTTTCTCTTTACTGCTGCCCGCGCTATTGGGACCTGAGGCCTTCTCACGGCGTCGCTCCCTCCATGGTCTTTCCTACCCATGGGTATCGGGGAACCACACCGTGATTGCCTTACTCTAGCACTGTTTAATCTGGTGACGCCCTAGCGAGGCGATGCCTCCATCTGGGCTACGCTTTGCCTTGGCGACGCCTTGCCTTGGCGACGCCTGGCCTTGGCGACGCTTCCTCTTGGCATCTCTACAGATAGGCGACGCCTTGCGTTGACTTTTGACCTTCCAGTCGTTGACTTTGACCTTGACTTAGTCAGCGCCCGGATACGGGACGGTACAGATTGTAAAAAATATATTAAACATATGAAAACACAATTTGATCACTTGAAATGGTTTTTCAAAGATATCATAAGTGTTTGAAATCAATTAATAGACCTTAGATTGTAAAAGAAATATTAAACATATCAAAACACAATTTTAATACATGAAATTGGTTTTCAAAAGATATCACAAATGTTTTCAATCAATTAAAAGCGAAAAGAACAAGAAGCAAACATTTAGTTAAGTAATACGCTTGTTTTCAATAGTTAAGATACTTTAAACTATTATTATACAGAACATTCACTTTTTTATAGTTTCCTAGGTTATAAAACCTTAGATTGTAAATGAAAGAAGTATTAAACATATCAAAACACAATTTTAACGAATGAAATTGTTTTTGAAATATATAATAAGTGTTTCTATCAACTAATAGACCTTAAATTGTAAAAGAAGTATTAAACATACCAAAATACAATTTGAACACATAAATGGTTTTGCAAAGGTATCATAAAATGTTTGAATCAATTAATAGACCTTAGATTGTAAAAAATATATTAAAACATATGAAAACACAATTTAACACATGAAATTGTTTTCAAAGATTTTCGTAAGTGTTTCAATAAATAATAGACTAAGATTGTAAAAGATATATTAAACATATCAAAACACAATTTAAGACATGAAATTGGTTTTGAAGATATCATAAGTGACTTCAATCAATTAATAGCGAAAAGAACAAGTTTCGTACATTTAGTTAAATAATATGCTTGTTTCAATAGTTAAGATAATTTAAACTATTATTATACAGAACATAACTTTCTATAGTTTCTTAGGTTATAAAACTTTAAGATTGTAAATGAAAGAAGTATTAAACATATCAAAACACAATTTTTACACATGAAACTGTTTTTCAAAGATATCATAAGTGTTCAATCAATTAATAGACCTTAGATTGTAATAGAAGTATTAAACATATCAAAATACAATTTGAACACATGAAAAGGTTTCAAAGGTATCATAAACTGGTTGAACAATTAATAGACCTTAGATTGTAAAAAATATATTAAACATATGAAAACACAATTTTACACATGAAATTGTTTTTCAAAGATATTCATAAGTGTTTCAATCAATTAATAGACTAAGATTGTAAAGAAATTTAAACATATCAAAACACAATTCTAACACATGAAATTGGTTTTCAAAGTATCATAAGTGTTTTCAATCAATAATAGCGAAAAGAAAAAGTTGCAAACATTTAGTTAAGTAATACGATTGTTTTCAATAGTAAGATACTTTTAAACTATTATTATACAGAATATTCACTTTTATACATTCCTAGGTTATAAAACTTATATTATAAATGAAAAGAAGTATTAAACAATATCATAGCACAATTTAACACATGAAATTGTTTTTCAAAGATATCATAAGTGTTTCAATCAATTAATAGTCCTTAGATTGTAAAAGAAGTTTTAAACATATCAAAATACAATTTGAACACATGAAAGGTTTTCAAGGTATCATAATGTTTGAATCAATTAATAGACCTTAGATTGTAAAATATATAAACATATGAAAACACAATTTTAACACATGAAATTGTTTTTCAAGGATATTCATAAGGTTTCAATCAATTAATAGACTAAGATTGTAAAAGAAATATTAAACATATCAAAACACAATTTTAACACATGAAATTGGTTTGAAAGATATCATAAGTGATTCAATCAATTAATAGCGAAAAGAACAAGTTGCAACATTAGTAAGTAATACGCTGCTTTCAATAGTTAAGATACTTTAAACTATTATTATACAGAACATTAACTTTCTTATAGTTCCTAGTTATAAAACCTTAGATTGTAAATGAAAGAAGTATTAAACATATAAAACACAATTTTAACACATGAAATGTTTTCAAAGATATCATAAGTGTTTCAATCAATTAATATACCTTAGATTGTAAAAGAAGTATTAACCATATCAAAACATAATGTTAACACATGAAATTGTTTTTCAAAGAATCATAAGTGCTTCAATCAATTAATAGACCTTAGATTGTAATAGAAGTATTAAACATAACAAAATACAATTTGAACACATGAAATGGTTTTTCAAAGGTATCATAAGTGTTTGAATCAATTAGTAGACCTTAGATTGTAAAAAATATTTTAAAAAATATGAAAACACAATTTTAAGACATGAAATTATTTTTCAAAGATGTTCATAAGTGTTTCAATCAATTAATAGACTACGATTATAAAAGAAACATTAAACATATGAAAACAAAATTTAACACATGGAATTGGTTTTCCAAGATATCATAAGTGTTTTCAATTAATTAATAGCGAAAAGAACAAGTTGCAAACATTTAGTTAAGTAATACACTTGTTTTCAATAGTCAAGTACTTTAAACTATTATTATATAGAACATTCACTTTCTTATACTTTCCTAGGTTATAAAACCTTAGATTGTAAATGAAAAAAGTATTAAAGATATCAAAACACAATTTAACACATGAAATTATTTTTCAAAGATATTCATAAGCGTTTCTATCAATTAATAGACTAAGATTGTAAATGAAATATTAAACATATCAAAACACAAGTTAACACATGAAATTGGTTTTCAAAGATATCATAAGTGTTTTCATTCAATTAATAACGAAAAGAAGAAGTTGCAAAACATTTAGTTAAGTAGGACTCTTGTTTTCAATAGTTAAGATACTTTTAAACTAGTATTATACAGAACATTCACTTTCTTATAGTTTCCTAGGTTATCAAACCTTAGTTTGTAAATGAAAGAAGTATTAAACATATCTAAACACAATTTTAACATGTGAAACTGTTTTTCAAAGATATCATAATAGTTTCAATGGTTAAGATACTTTTAAACTATTATATACAGAACATTAACTTTCTTATAGTTTACTAGGTTATAAAACCTTAGATTGTAAATGAAAGAAGTATTAAACATATCAAAACACAATTTTAAACATGAAACTGTTTTTCAAGATATCATAAGTATTTCAATCAATTAATAGACTTTAGATTGTTAAAGAAGTATTAAACATATCAAAATACAAATTGAACACAAGAAATGGTTTTTCAAAGGTGTCATAAGTGTTTCAATCAATTAATAGACCTTAGATTATAAAGAAGTATTAAACATATCAAAATACAATTTGTACACATGAAATGGTTTTTTAAAGGTATCATAAGTGTTTGAATCAATTAATAGACCTTAGATTGTAAAAAATATTTTAAACATTGAAAGCACAATTTTAACACAAGAAATTGTTTTCAAAGATATTCATAAGTGTTTCAATGAATTAATAGACTAAGATTGTAAAAGAAATGTTAAACATATCAAAATACAATTTTAACACAGGAAATTGATTTTCAAAAGTATCATAAGTATTTTCAATCAATTAATAGCGAAAAGAACAAGTTGCAAACATTTTGTTAAGTAAACGCTTGTTTTCAATAGTTAAGATACTTTTAAAACTATTATTATACAGAACATTCACTTTCTTATACTTTTCTAGGTTATAAAACCTTACATTGTAAATGAAAGAAGTTATTAAACATATCAAAACACAATTTTAACACATGAAATTGTTTCTCAAAGATATCATAAGTGCTTAAATCATTTAATAGACCTTAGATTGTCATAGAAGTATTAAACATATCAAAATACACTTGAACACTTGAAATGGTTTTTCAAAGGTATCACAAGTGTTTGAATCAATTAATAGACCTTACATTGTAAAAAATATATTAAACATATGAAAACACAATTTTAACACATGAAAATTGTTTTTCAAAGATATTCATAAGTGTTTCAATCAAATAATAGACTAAGATTTTAAAAGAAATGTTTAACATATGAAAACACAATTTTAACACATGAAATGTTTTTCAAAGATATTCAATAAGTGTTTCTATGAATTAATAGACTAAGATTGTAAAAAAAATATTAAACATATCAAAACACAATTTTAACACATGAAATTGGTTTTCAAAGATATCATAAGTGTTTTCAATCAATTAATAGCGAAAAGAACAAGTTGCAAACATTTAGTTAATAATACGCTTGTTTTCAATAGTAAAGATGCTTTTAGACTATTATTATACAGAACATTCACTTTCTTATAGTTTCCAAGGTTATCAAACTTTAGATAGTAAATGAAAGAAGTATTAAACATATCTAAACAAAATTTTAACACATGAAATTGGTTTCAAAGATATCATCAGTGTTTCAATCAAATTAATAGCGAAAAGAACAAGATGCAAACATTTTGTTAAGTACTACACTTGTTTCAATAGTTAAGATACTTTGAAACTATTATTATACAGAACATTCACTTTCTTATACTTTCTTAGGTTATAAAACATTAGTTTGTAAATGAAAGAAGTATTAAACATAATCAAAACACAATTTTAACACATGAAATTGTTTCTCAAAGATATCATAAGTGTTTCAATCAAATAATAGACCTTAGATGTAAAAGAAGTATTAAACATATCAAAATACAATTTGAACACATGAAATGATTTTTCAAAGGTATCATAAGTGTTTGAATCAATAAATAGACCTTAGATTGTAAAAAATATATTAAACATATGAAAACAATTTTAACACATGAAATTGTTTTTAAAAGATATTCATAAGTGTTTCAATCAAATAATAGACTAAGATTTTAAAAGAAATGTTTAACATATGAAAACACAATTTTAACACATGAAATTGTTTTAAAGATATCATAAGTGTTTTCAATCAATTAATAGCGAAAAGAACAAGTTGCAAACATTTAGTTAAGTAATACGCTTGTTTTCAATAGTAAAGATGCTTTTAAACTATTATTATACAAAACATTCACTTTCTTATAGTTTCCAAGGTTATAAAAACCTTAGATAGTAAATGAAAGAAGTATTAAACATATCTAAACAAAATTTTAACACATGAAATTGGTTTTCAAAGATATCATCAGTGTTTCAATCAATTAATAGCGAAAAGAACAAGATGCAAACATTTTGTTAAGTACTACACTTGTTTTCAATAGTTAAGATACTTTGAAACTATTATTATACAGAACATCACTTTCTTATACTTCTTAGGTTATAAAACATTAGTTTGTAAATGAAAGAAGTATTAAACATATCAAAACACAATTTTAACACATGAAATTGTTTCTCAAAGATATCATAAGTGTTTCAATCAATTATTAGACCTTAGATTGTAAAAGAAGTATTAAACATATCAAAATACAATTTGAACACATGAAATGATTTTTCAAAGGTATCATAAGTGTTTGAATCAATAAATAGACCTTAGATTGTAAAAAATATATTAAACATATGAAAACACAATTTTAACACATGAAATTGTTTTTAAAAGATATTCATAAGTGTTTCAATCAATTAATAGACGAAGATTGTAAAAGAAATATTAAACATATCAAAACACAATTTTAAGACATGAAATTGGTTTTCAAAGATATCATAAGTTTTTTCAATCAATTAATAGCGAAAGAACAAGTTGCAAACATTTAGTTAAGTAATACGCTTGTTTTCAATAGTTAAGATAGTTTTAAACTATTATTATACAAAACATTCACTTTCTTATACTTTTCTAGGTTATAAAACCTTACATTGTAAATGAAAGAAGTATTAAACATATCAAAATACACTTTGAACACATGAAATGGTTTTTCAAAGGTATCACAAGTGTTTGAATCATTTAATAGACCTTAAATTGTAAAAAATATATTAAACATATGAAAACACAATTTTAACACATGAATTTGTTTTTCAAAGATATTCATAAGTGTTTCAATCAAATAATAGACTAAGATTTTAAAAGAAATGTTTAACATATGAAAACACAATTTTAACACATGAAAATGTTTTTCCAAGATATTCAAAAATGTTTCAATCAATTAATAGACTAAGATTGTAAAAGAAATATTAAACATATCAAAACACAATTTTAACACATGAAATTGGTTTTCAAATATATCATAAGTGTTTCAATCAATTAATAGCGAAAAGAACAAGTTGCAAACATTTAGTTAAGTAATACGCTTGTTTTCAATAGTAAAGATGCTTTTAAACTATTATTATACAAAACATTCACTTTCTTATAGTTTCCAAGGTTATAAAACCTTAGATTGTAAATGAAAGAAGTATTAAACATATCTAAACAAAATTTTAACACATGAAATTTGTTTTCAAAGATATCATTAGTGTTTCAATCAATTAATAGCGAAAAGGACAAGATGCAAACATTTGTTAAGTAGTACGCTTGTTTTTAATAGTTAAGATACTTTTAAACTATTATTATACAAAACATTGACTTTCTTATACTTTTTTAGGTTATTAAACCTTATATTGTAAATGAAATAAGTATTAAACATATCATTACACAATTTTAACACATGAAATTGTTTTTCAAGATATCATAAGTGTTTCAATCAATTAATAGTCCTTAGATTGTAAAACAAGTATTAAACATATCAAAATACAATTTGAACACATGAAAAGGTTTTTCAAAGGTATCATAAGTGTTTGAATCAATTAATAGACCTTAGATTGTAAAAAATATATTAAGCATATGAAAAGAAAATTTTAACACATGAAATTGTTTTTCAAAGATATTCATAAGTGTTTCAATCAATTAATACACTAACATTGTAAAACAAATATTAAACATCTCAAAACACAATATTAAGACATGAAATTGATTTTGAAAGATATCATAAGTGTCTTCATTCAATTCATAGCGAAAAGAACAAGTTTCGTACATTTAGTTAAGTAATACGCTTGCTTTCAATAGTTAAGATACTTTTAAACTATTATTATACAGAATATTTACTTTCTTATAGATTCCTAGGTTATAAAACCTTAGATTATAAATGAAAGAAGTATTAAACATATCAAAACCCAATTTAAACACATGAAACTGTTTTTCAAATATATCATAAGTCTTTCAATCAATTAATAGATCTTAGATTGTAAATGAAAGAAGTATTAAACATATCAAAACATAATTTTAACACATGAAATGGTTTTTCAAAGATATCATAATTGTTTGAATCAATTCATAGACCTTAGATTGTAATAGAAGTATTAAACATATCAAAACACAATTTTAACACATGAAATTGTTTTTCCAAGATATTCATAGGTGTTTCCATCAATTAATAGACTAAGATTGTAAAAGAAATATTAAACATATCAAAACAAAATTTTAACACATGAATATGAATTTTCAAATATATTCATAAGTGTTTCAATCAATTAATAGACTACGATTGTAAAGAAACATTAAACATATAAAAACAAAATTTTAACACATGGAATTGGTTTTCAAAGATATCATAAGTGTTTTCAAACAATTATTAGGGAAAAGAACAAGTTGCAAACATTTAGTTAAGTAATACACTTGTTTTCAATAGTTAAGATACTTTTAAACTATTATTATATAGAACATTCACTTTCTTATACTTTCCTAAGTTATAAAACCTTAGATTGTAAATGAAAAAAGTATTAAAGATATCAAAACACAATTTTAACACACGAAATTGTTTTCCAAAGATATTCTTAAGTGTTTCATTCAATTAATAGACTAAGATTGTAAAAGAAACATTAAACATATCAAAACACAATTTTAACACATGAAATTTGTTTTCAAAGTTATCATAAGTGTTTTCAATCAATTAATAGCGAAAAGAACAAGTTGCAAACATTTAGTTAAGTAATACGCTTGTTTTCAATATTTAAGATACTTTTAAACTATTATTATACAGAACATTCACTTTTTTATATTTTCTTAGGTATAAAACCTTAGATTGTAAATGAAAGAAGTATTAAACATATTAAAACATAATTTAACACATGAAATTGTTTTTCAAAGATATCATAAGTGTTTCAATCAATTAATAGACCTTAGATTGTAAAAGAAGTATTAAACATATCATAATACAATTTGAAGACATGAAATGGTTTTTCAAAGGTATCATAAGTGTTTGAATCAATTAATAGACCTTAGATTGTAAAAAATATATTAAACATATGAAAACACAATTTTAACACATGAAATTGTTTTTCAAAGATATTCATAAGTGTTTCAATCAATTAATAGACTAAGATTGTAAAAGAAACATTAAACATATCAAAACACAATTTTAACACATGAAATTAGTTTTCAAAGATATCATATGTGTTTTCAATCAATTAATAGCGAAAAGAAAAATTTGCAAACATTTAGTTAAGTAGTACTCTTGTTTTTAATAGTTAAGATACTTTTAAATTAGTATTATACAGAACATTCACTTTCTTATAGTTTCATTGGTTATCAAACCTTAGTTTGTAAATGAAAGAAGTAATAAACATATCAAAACACAATTGAACACGTTAAACTGTTTTTCAAAGATATCATAATAGTTTCAATCAATTAATAGACCTTAGATTGTAAAAGAAGTATTAAACATATCAAAATACAATTTGAACACATGAAATGGTTTTTCAAAGGTATCATAAGTGTTTGAATCAATTAATAGACGTTAGATTGTAAAAAATATATTAAACATACGAAAACACAATTTTAATACATGAAATTGTTTTTCAAAGATATTCATAAGTGTTTCAATCAATTAATAGACTAAGATTGTAAAAGAAATGTTAAACATATCAAAACTCCATTTTAACACATGAAATTGGTTTTCAAAGTTATCATAAGTGTTTTCAATCAATTAATAGCGAAAAGAAAAAGTTGCAAACATTTAGTTAAGTAATACGCTTGTTTTCAATAGTTAAGATACTTTTAAACTATTATTATACAGAACATTCACTTTCTTATAGTTTCCTTGGTTATAAAATCTTAGATTGTAAATGAAAGAAGTATTAAACATATCAAAACACAATTTTAACACATGAAATTGTTTTTCAAAGATATCATAAGTGCATAAATCAATTGATAGACCTTAGATTGTAAAAGAAGTATTAAACATATCAAAATACAATTTTAAGACATGAAATTTGTTTTCAAAGATATCATAAGCGTTTTCAATCAAGAAATTGCAAACATTTAAGATACTTTTAAACTATTATTATACAGAACATTCACTTTCTTATATTTTCTTAGGTTATAAAACCTTAGATTGTAAATGAAAGAAGTATTAAACATATTAAAACATAATTTTAACACATGAAATTGTTTTTCAAAGATATCATAAGTGTTTCAATCAATTAATAGACCTTAGATTGTTAAAGAAGTATTAAACATATTGTTCCGTCCGGTTGACCGGGACGTCTTCGTGCGCGACCTCAACCGTCAGTTAGGGACACCTTCCCATTGGTTGCCTGTGGATTCCTGCAAAAAAGAGGACAAAAGGGCGCCCTAGCGGCCGTGTGCACTCCGACGCTCAAGTCAGCCAGCAAGAAACACCAAAAACTGTCCACCTCCGTGTCTGAGCACTGCGTGTGGCACTCTGGCGGTGGTGAATTAACTGTGTATATGTGTGTGTTGTCTCCTCCAGGCAAAAATATTCCCCAGTCACTTGTACGCAACCTTGAAGCACGAGCAAGCAACTAGAGAGTTTTCTGGTAAATTTGTCGAAGGTTCCCACCCTTTTACCAACATTCCCCGCGCTATTTAGACTACCCAAGCATTTAAAGCGCCTTAAAGCGCTTTTACTCACAAACGTAACGCACTCATTAAAGCGCTTAATTAGAAAACGTAGCGCATTTAAGACCTTTGAAACGCTCGGGAGCCATTATAGTACCTGAATGCTCGAAAGGGAAACTGTATTGAATAACTTTTAATTACCTGGCACCTGACTAAAGGGTGTTTCTATTCTGGCATGGCTTTCGTACACGTGGAGGGCCTCACGACGCCATGACCCCATCTGGGGGCGCTTCGGCCCACCTGGGGACGTTTCTACGTGTGAGTCCTCCTGCTGGGAGTGCTACTGCGCTAGGGGTGACTTTTTGGGGTGCCAACTCATGCCCCCAAGTATCTAGTCACTTACTTTGAGAGCGTATCTGCCCTCCTTTTGTACTCTGCACCCGGTTGCCCTTGGCGTGACTTTCCTCTTGAGTCGTATCTGCCCTACGGGCGTCTCTGGGGCGGCAGGAGCACGTCACGAGTCAGGCTGCCCTTCACTGGTACTGTTACTATGGCCTTGAAGCCACCTTTTCTTTCTCTTTACTGCTGCCCCGCGCTATTGGGACCTGAGGCCTTCTCACGGCGTCGCTCCCTCCATGGTCTTTCCTACCCATGGGTATCGGGGAACCACACCGTGATTGCCTTACTCTAGCACTGTTTAATTTGGCGACGCCCTAGCGAGGCGATGCCTCCATCTGGGCTACGCTTTGCCTTGGCGACGCCTTCCCCTGGCGACGCCTTGCCTTGGCGAAGCCTGGCCTTGGCGACGCTTCCTCTTGGCATCTCTACACATAGGCGACGCCTTGCGTTGACTTTTGACCTTCCAGTCGTTGACTTTGACCTTGACTTAGTCAGCGCCCGGATACGGGACGGTACACAAGCCCCCCAGTCTTAAGCCGAAGACTTGTCTTCAGCGCAAAGACTAAAGCCTCGCCCACGCCGTCCACGTGCCTTCCTGATGACGTGTCATTCTCTGCTGACTCAGCAATTTTTTCGAATTACTGACGTGACAATTTCTGAATGGGAGGTATTCTTAATGGCTGATTGGACATCTCTGAAATGGGAAAAATGGTCTTTTGAAGTTGCGCTTAATCGCGTGCCACGTGGTTCATCGTGCGGTCGTCTTCAGGAACCCCTCGCGCTTCCCTTGAGCGCTTAATCTTGCAACACGTGGCGTCATCACACGGTTACCCCTTCGCGCTTCTCGTAACGTTTAAGTTACCAAACCCCACGATTGCCACTACTGTTACATTCACTTTCTTTGCCCTCAGTCACTGTTCATCTTCTCTAAATCCCTTCTCTTGCGACCCCTGTTCGTTCGTGTTTCCGCTCTCCACACCCTTCAGCCCCCAAAGGTACGGTTTTTCCCTCCTTGATGATTCTCTTTACTGTATGAACTGCCTGGGACTGTCCATATTACCGCATTTCTCTGGATATCGTTTGTATGTTTCTTTGTTCCTCTCGTTTCCCTTCGTTCTCTTGTGGGTAGGGCGCTCCTAGGGTTCTTCCATTTTTCCCTTTTCTTCTCCCAAACCCCTTTTCTCTGAACCCTTTCTTTCTCTTTTGATCTTCAGCATTGGCATTGATGGCGAAAACTAAAACCACCGCGCCTCCCCCGCTCCCCAAGTCTCATTATAAGGGGGAATACGACTGGGCCCCCGACGAACTTCTGGACGAATGTTCCCTCCTGAACTCTGTTGAGGACGTGGAGGCTCATAGGGGGGACCCTGCTCTCTATAACTTCAATGCATTCCACAAGAATCACGACTCCCAAGTCCTGGTAAGCCGGGTGCGACCTGGGATGCCCGTTTGTGCGGACTCACGGGATACTGGGGGATGCCCTTTCTTCTTCCTCTATCAGATGGTGCTCAAGAGGGTGGGCCTGCGTCTACCCCTCACTCCCTTCGAAAAAGAGCTACTGACAGAGATAAACACTGCTACCGCCCAACTCCATCCCAACAGTTGGGCTTTCGTGAGGGGGTTTCAAATTCTCTGCGGCTATCTAGGCGTTCCCTCCTCTGTGGACGTTTTTCTTCACTTCTTCGAGGTAAAGAAGCAAGGGAAGAGCCTTTTGATGAGCTTTTCTGGCATCGCCGGGCGCATCATCCTTACGCTCTTCCAGAATTCGTTCAAAGGATGGAAGGGGAAATTCTTCAAGGTACGCGCGACCAGGCGCGATCCTACTATCCTAGAGGGCTTTCCCCTGTACTGGACAGACAAACCCATAACCATGAAGCCCTTGGCTCTAGACGAGCTCGCCCCGCCTGACCGGGATGTATGCAAAGCCTTGGCGGGATTGGAAATAGTCTTCGATACCGCCAAACTCATCGCGAACGAATTCAATGCCCATGGGCTTTCTACCTACTTCGGTATCTGCTCTTGGTGATTTATGATGCATTAGTTGTTGTGGTTATCTGCATGTATTTGGCCATAGAATCTTCCTTCTGATTCATCTGAATCAAACTTATGCTACCAATTTTCGCTGTACAATGTTACTTGCATTTCACGCCTCTTCATGTATTGTGAATTCGCAGAACTGTTCTAGTGCTAATCCTTGTTGATTGGCCTGTCTTGATGTAGGATCGGTGATGGGCGTTTCCAAAAGAATAATGTTGGCGAAAGCACTGAAGGAGGCTCGTGCCGCCAAGGCAGGCGTCTCCTCCAGCCCTGTTGCCAATCCGGTTCTCCCGCCGGCTTCGTCACCGCCACCTCCAGTCATTGCTGAAGCTGCTTCTAGCCCATCTCCGACGTCTCCACCTGGCTCCGCCGTGCTTCCAACTCCCAATTCTCCTCCGCCTATCGCTGCCGTTCCCCTAGCTGCGGCCTCGTCACCGGCTCCAACCCCCCTTGACAAAGGGAAAAGGGTTTTGGAGATTCTGTCAGATGACGAGGATTCGGAAGGGGTGGCGCCCTTCAGAAGGAGAAAATCTGCACGGGTTCCTCTTCTGGTAGGGACGTCGCCTCAGGGAGGGAACCCCTTTATGGACAACCCTCCAAGCGCAACCTCACTCCCTCCTATGATACTCCAAGAGGAGAGGGGCGAAGGCGCCGAATCTGCCCCGCCTCCGCCGCCGCCAGAAACCACTGCTTCCCCGGCTCCCGACGCTGCTGCCCCCGACTTCATCGCCATCCCTCCTCCAATCATGCATCTGATGAGGGGTTTCAGTGGCGGGACTATGCCAGAAGGTACCGACAGGAGGGAAGGCATGCCTTTCTACTTGGGGGCCTTCTTGGCGGTGGCTCTTGAATGGCGCTCCCAGGCCAGAAACGCGGTCCTGCAAGCTCATACCCTCCAAGCCTTGGAAACAAAAGCATCTACTCTGGAAGAGGAAATGAGGACCCTGGGACGCCAGAACGAAGCCTATCAAACTTCCCTGAGACAAATACAAGAGTCCAAAGCGGAAACAGAGAGGCGACTGGCGGAGGCATTGGAGCTCCAGGCAGGCTTCTACACTCGGGAAGTTGCTCTTCAAGTGCAGGTAGCGGGTCTTCAGGAAGTGGTCAAAGCGGATGCAGAAACTCAAAAGGACCTGAAGGACCGTTGCTGCGAACAGGCTGCCAAGGTGGAGCGGATGGAGGAGGAAATGGCCACCCAAGCCAAAGCTATGGACCTTCTCCGAGTTGACTACGACAAACTGCAGGTCGAGGTTAGCCGGCTTCGCGTGGAGAAAGAGGCTCTGGAGAAGCAGGTGACCTCTGGAGACGCCGCCATTGAGGAACTGGAGAAGGAGAAAAAGTCCCTTATCCAGGAGATGGCGGGTACCTTCGAGGAGGGGTTCCAAGAGGCCCTGACCCAGGCGTCCTGCGAGAATCCGGGCGTCAACCTTTCGAGCTGCGATCCCACACACCACGTCGTTGACGGGAAGGTCGTGCCCATGGATCTGGATGACTGAACCGCTGCCTCTCATCCGCCGCCTTCCTCTTCAAGCTCCACTCTTTTATTCTTTACCTTCGTTTCTTGATTTTATCTGTCAAAACTTGTAATTCTTTGAACTATCCGCACTCTTGTTACTGATTTGGAACGTTCGTATGGTTGCCTTTATTTCTTTGTCACATACGATTCTGCCTATGCGATCTCATTCTCTTTTCCCTCCATACGCTTTAATTATTTTATCTGTGTTCTGCCCATTTCTTTCACTTCGTTGGGCGGTTTGGTATGATCGGGAAAGGTTGCGCGCCAACCCTCACGCCCATGGAGAGGCTCACTTAGTGACGTCGTATCGTCCACGGGACGTCTCTGATACCGAAAGGCCCTTTCTCTGATCCTTAACGCCCGGCGCCCACGCCTAAGGAGAGGCCTGCTAACAGCAGCACCGTTTCGTCCCCGGGTGTCTAAAACGCTGAGCGCTCTGGAGAGGGTCTGTTCCCTCCATGGTCTTTCCTTCCCATAGGTATCGGGGAACGCCCTGCCAGCGATTCGCTGGCGTTTGGCGATCTCATCTCCCTCCACAGTCTTTCCTACCTGTGGGTATCGGGGAGGTGACGCCTGTGACTAACTTTGCCTTTCTTTGATTTCTTCTCCCTCCACAGTCTTTCCTACCTGTGGGTATCGGGGAACGCCCTGCCAGCGATTCGCTGGCGTTTGGCGATCTCATCTCCCTCCACAGTCTTTCCTACCTGTGGGTATCGGGGAGGTGACGCCAGTCGGTACTTGGGTTGGCAACGCCCGCGACATCTCGCGCTGTCGTCGCCCTTTACGTCCTTCCTGGCAACGCCTCGGGCATTACCTTTACTTCGACATTGACCTTAATTCTTGCCCTGGTCAACGCCTGATAACAGCGAAGAGCCCAAGGCTTGGTCTGTGCCATCCACGTGGCGCTCCTTGTATAGCTGATGGGACCTTCTGTCATTCGACTTGATCCACGTGGCGCTGCTTGTATGGTTGATGGGGTATCTAGTCATTCCATTTTCTGACTCCTGCTGTACCCCTGGCTCACTTTCGACGGCGCATCGTACCACTTGATATTCTGCTGATACGACGTTTTCTGATTTAAACCAGTGGTGCCAGCGTCATCCTTCCATCTTCTGCCACGTGTATCAATCGCGCGGTGCATCCATTCACGTCGTTTGGCGCTCTAACCGCTTTATTTAACTCTTCAATCTCTGGAACTGTCTTCATCATTTTCTCACTCTTCATAACCTACTTGCGTTCTTTCTTCTTGCATCCTTCCTTCTTGCACCCTTCCTTCTTGCACCCTTTCGTCTCTGTCGAAGGGTTGTTCTAGCCTTCGCTCACCTCACTCAACTCTTGCGTTTCTGGCAGTCCTGAGCTTGTTAAAGAATGTCCTCTCACGCTGCTTCCTCCAGAGTTCGTCCCAAAGACTTGTACCCTTGGGCTTCGAATGAACTTCTTGACGAGTGTTCATGCTTACTCTCTACCAGGGCCATACGGGAGCACAAAGGAGAGTCATGTTCCTACGACCACCGGGCCTTTGCGAGGAGGCATGACGACGACATCGCTGTGCTCCCTTGCACTCTAGGGGAGCCAGTATGTGAAGACGATCGGGCCAACGAAGTGGTCCCTTTCTTTTACTTTTACCAGGTGGTGTTCAAGACCATCGGAGTGCGCTTACCCTTTTCTTGGTTCGAGAAGGAACTGCTGACAGAGATCAACGTGGCTCCGGCCCAGTTGTATCCCAACAGCTGGGCCTTTGTCAAGGCCTTCGATGTCCTCTTCGGGTCTTTGGGTTGTGCGCCCTCGGTTGACCTCTTTCTTCACTTTTTTGAGGTGAAGAGACAGAGACACAACCTCTGGGTAACTCTCAGTAATGTGCCCGGGAGGGTTCTCTTCACACCCTTCCAGAGCTCGTTCACCGGGTGGAAAGGCCGGTTCTTCAAGATCTGTCGTACTGACCTTGTCCCCGACGCTCTGGATGGGTTTCCGCTGTACTGGGTGAGAGAGGAAAAGGTCCTCAAAGCCAAACCCCTCAAGAATCTAGCTCCAAGTGATCAAATAGCTTGCCGGATTCTTGCTGAGGCGGGAGGTTTTGACTCTGCCACGGTGATCAGCCTGGAGTCTAATGCCGGGACTCTTGAGAAGTACATATGTAAGAACCGCTGCCTTGGCAACTCCGGCCTTTGTCTCCTTTTGTACGTGCATGACTTGCCTTGGTATCTCTAACATGTCTTTTTCCCTGGTGCAAGTTCGAAAATAAACAAGGAAAAGAGGGCACGACTTATCCGAGCTCTGCGGGCCGGAAAAGAGGCTTCGTCTTCCTCTAGCGATGACTCTGATGACCACTGAGGAATGGCTTGTTGGCCTTTTTGTGTGATTTGTAGCGTTTGCTTCGTTTGTACCACTCCCATTGTATTGAACATTGTTTGTAACAACAACTTTCAATATCATACTTGATTTTTTGGCAATGCCACTTTACTTTGCATGTGCCTAATATACCACGCGCTTTCCTTTCGTCTCGTTCCGCCCACGATGCACGTTCCGCCCACGATGCATGCCTTCACTTCGGGCGACGCCCTCTTACGGGGCGACGCCACGACCTAGGCGACGCCTTCTTCTTTGGCGACACCATGGCCTAGGCGGCGCATCACATTACTTCTAACAAGGGAAGATAAAGGCTGAAAACCAAGGCACTTCTTTTTCTCAACTGGTTTTTCCGTTTATTAGGGTGACCTCATTAAAAAACCCCCGAAAGGGAAAAAGAGCGTCCCCTTCGACTAAATTGTTACATACTGCTTACATAAGTCAACTAAAATAAAATTTTAAGTTGGCTGCATTCCAACTGCGCGGGATAGGGCCTCCATCTAAAGTCTCCAGGTTGTACGAACCATTGCCCTTAGCCTCAGTAACTCTGAAGGGCCCGGTCCACTTGGGAGACAGTTTATTCTGCAACTCGTATGGGTGGACTTTCCTCATCACCAGGTCGCCCACCTGAAACTGTCGCGGCTTTACCTTAGAGCTATATTGCCGCTCTACTCTTCTCTTCATCGCTTCAGCTTTTATTCTAGCTTCTTCCCTGGCCTCTTCTAGCAGATCCAGGTTCACCCGCCTCTCTTCATTAGATTCCTCCACTACAAAGTTTTGAAAACGCGGTGAGCTTTCGTGTATTTCTACTGGAATCATCGCGTCCGACCCGTATACCAAACTGAAAGGCGTCTCCATAGTAGAGGATTGGGGCGTGGTGTGATATGCCCATATAATCCTTGGCACCTCTTCTGCCCACGCCCCTTTGGCCTTCTCTAACCTTCTTTTTAACCCCCTCAGAAGGACTCTGTTTGCTGACTCTACTTGTCCATTGGTCTGGGGCTGTTCAACCGATGCGAACACTTGTTTGATTCCCACTTCAGCGCACAGATTTCTCAGCTACTGACTGGCAAACTGGGTCCCATTGTCAGATATCAGGCGCCTGGGTACGCCAAAGCGACACACGATGTTTCTCCACACAAAATGCTGTACCTTATGCGCGGTGATTTGTGCCACAGGCTCCGCCTCTATCCACTTAGTGAAGTATTCTATGGCGACGATCAGATACTTCATCTGCCTGATAGCCAGTGGGAAAGGGCCCAGGATGTCAATTCCCCATGTGTGGAAAGGCCACGGGCTGTATATAGACCTTAACTCTTCTGGCGACGCCTTGTGCCAGTCGGCGTGCTTTTGGCATTGCATACACCGCTGGGCGTGCCGTGCGCAGTCCTCTTTCACTGTTGGCTAGAAAAAACCTGCGCGTATTACCTTGGAGGCTAAGGATCTTCCCCCTACATGGCTTCCGCAGATGCCTTCGTGTAGCTCCGCCATTATCCTGGTGCACTCATCGCCACTGACGCATGTTAGGATAGGGTGAGTGAAGCCGTGCCTGAACAGCACCCCATCCACCAAAGTATATCTGGCGGCATTTCTTTTGACTTTTTTGCCCTCTTCAGGGTCCACTGGAAGAGCCCCATCCGCCAGGTACCGTTTATAGGGCGTCATCCAGGTGTCTCCCTTGGACAAAACACAGACCTGCCTCTGCTCTTCCTCAGGCCCACCCGCGTATATGCTGATGCGGGGCGCCTTCTGCGTATCTTGGGTTAAAGAGGAATGGCTCCTCGGCCTTCCCCTTGATGTATAAATCTGGAGGACATCCACCCTGTTGTCTTCCACGAATCGACGCAGGATCACTGTCCTCTGTCTACCCCCCTTGCCTGAGCTGGCCAGCTTTGCAAGCAGGTCAGCTCTAGCATTCTGCTCCCTCGGGACATATATCAGCTCAAGAGCGTTGAACGCCCCCTTCAATAACTGGACGTATCTAAGATACGCCGCCATCTATGGGTCCTTCGCCTGGAATTCGCCCGACACCTGCCCCGTAATTAACTGAGAGTCGCTCTTCACCAGGAGGTGTTGTGCGCCCATCTCCTTCGCCAAGAGCATTCCTACTATCAGGGCTTCATACTCTGCCTGATTGTTACTCGCCTTGAAGGCAAAACGCAAGGCCTGCTCGATGAGTATGCCGTCGGGTCCCTCCAACACTATTCCCGCACCGCTCCCTTGTTGGTTTGAAGAACCATCAACCGAGAGTAGCCACTGCGAACTAGGTTCCACCTCTTGCTCACCTCCGGGCGAAAGTTCTGCTACGAAATCCGCGTACACCTGCCCTTTGATGGACCCTCTAGGCTCGTACTGGATGTCGAATTCTGACAGCTCCACTGCCCAGCGTACCATTCTTCCTGCCACATCGGGTTTCTGCAGCACTTTCTGTATGGGGAGATTGGTCATCACTACCACCGTAAAACTGTGGAAGTAATGACGGAGCCTCCTAGCAGAAAACACTACTGCCAGCGCCGCCTTTTCTAGTGCTTGGTACCTCGTCTCAGCCCCCTGTAAGGCCTTGCTCACGAAGTAGATGGGCTTCTGACTCTGGTCCTGCTCTTGGACCAACACAGAACTGATGGCCCGCTCCGTTACAGTAAAATACAAACGGAGGGGCACGCCCGTTACCGGCTTGCAGAGGACCGGTGGCGTCGCCAGGTACTCCTTCAGCTTAATGAAAGCCGCTTCGCACTCATCAGTCCAGGCAAAGCGACTGTTTCTCTTGAGGCACTGGAAGTACGGGTGCCCCTTTTCTCCTCCGGCGGAAACAAACCTCGAGAGCGCCGCCATCCGCCCTGTCAACTGTTGCACCTCCTTTACCGATGTCGGACTCCGCATGGCGATAATAGCCGCACATTTGTCGGGGTTCGCCTCTATCCCCCTCTCGGTGAGCAAAAACCCCAAGAACTTACCGGCCTCTACCCCGAAAACACACTTTTCGAGGTTCAACTTGAGGCGGTATTTGGATATTGTGTTGAACAACTCCTCGAGGTCTGCCATGTGCTGCACCCTACTCGGCGACGCCACCACCATGTCGTCGACATAAGCGTACACATTCCTCCCAAGCATTGGCGCCAGGACCTTATCCATTAGCCTCTGGTACGTGGCGCCCGCATTCTTCAGCCCGAAGGGCATCACCTTATAACAGTAACTGCATGTCTCCTTCATGAATGCAGTTTTGCTCTCGTCTCTTGGGTGCATCTTGATTTGGTTGTACCCTGAGAAGGCGTCCAGGAAACTTAACACCTTGTTGCCGGACACGCTGTCTACCAAGGCGTCGATGCTGGGCAGCGGATAGGAATCCTTTGGGCACGCCTTGTTCAGGTCCGTGAAGTCAACGCACATTCTCCACTTTCTGTTCGCCTTTTTCACCAAGACGACATTGGCGAGCCACTCAGGGTACTGAATCTCCCTAATGTGGCCAGCACTCAGCTGCTTCTGCGTTTCGTCTCTCACCACCTGTTGTCGTTCCTCATTGAACTTCCTCCTTCTCTGACGCACGGGGCGGACCGTAGCGTCCATGCTGAGGTGGTGACACAGGAAATCAGGGTCGATGCCTGGCATATCCGAAGCGGACCATGCGAAGGCATCCAGGTGGCGCGAAATCACTTCTACCACCCCTTCCTGTTCTTCTGGGCTTAGCGAACTTCCTAACTTGAAAGCTTTGCCGCCAATCTCCCTTTCTATGACGTTAGCTGCAGGCTGCTCCCTGCTATCATCTTCGACGGACGCCGCCTCTTCGACAGGCGCCGCCTCTTCTACGGGCGCCGCGTCGTCAGGGCCTTCCTCCATTGGCACATCTGCTTCGGGCCTCGCCCTCTCTTCTATGGCCACTTCAGGCGTCAGCCCAACGGGCGTCGCCTCAACCATCGTCGTGTCCGCTCTTGGCGGGCGTTCATACACCATAAATACGCCTCTCTTCGTCTTCAGGCTGTTTTCATAGCATTTCCTCGCCTCCTCTTGGTCTGACCTGATGACTATCACCCGGCCACTGAGGTCCGGTAGCTTCATCTTCATGTGACGGGTGGAGGACACTGCACTCAGACGGTTTAACGCCGGTCTGCCCAGCAAAATATTGTAGGCAGAATTGGCGTTCACGACGAGGTACCGGATGCTCTCTGTACGGGAGGCCTCTCCGTTTGTGAACGTAGTCCTCAACTCCAGGTACCCCCGGACCTCTACCTGGTTATCCCCGAACCCATGCAAACATCCCGTATAGGGACTCAGCAGATCGGGGGACAACCGTAACTTATTAAAGGTCGACAGAAACATGACGTCTGCCGAGCTTCCTTGATCAACAAGCACTCTGTGGACCTTCCTTCCAGCTGTGACGACTGAGATGACAACGGGATCGTTGTCGTGGGGCACCACATCTCGGAGGTCTCTTCTTGTGAACACAATATCTGACTCCCAGGGCTCCCCCGAGAGCCTCTCTTCGATTGAATTCACCCCCCTCGGGTATTTCTTCCGCTGGGAGGCGGTGGGTCCTCCGCCGGAAGAACCTCCAGCAATGGTGTGGACCTCGCCAAGCACAAGCATCTCGTGTGCTGGCTCATCTGCCGGTGGCGGCAAGGTGGCGGTCGTTGGGGAATCTGCGACATAATCTTTCAAAAACCCAGTCCTCACCAGCTCATCTAGCTGGTAACCCAACGACAGGCAATTATCAATTTGGTGCCCGAAAGCCTCGTGAAATTCGCACCAAGAGTCTTTGCGGGGCCCTAACACCTTGTCGGTCTTCGCCGGTCGCCTCAGCCTCTCGGCTATGTTAGGTACGGCGATCAAATCCTTCAACTCAACTACGAAGTTGTACCTCGCCGGTCTTGCTCTTTCTCTGGCGGGGCGTTCGCCTCCTGCTGGGCCCCGGGGCTGGGGCTTTCTGGCCTCGTAGGGGCGTCTCGCCTCTGGCTTCTTTCTCCCCGTCGTGGTCTCATTGACTCTGACGGGTTGAACTCGCGCCGGTCCCCTCGGGCGTGAGGGCACGGCGCTGATGCGCTTCACACATACCTCCCCTTCCGAAGCAATGTGCTCTACTGCCCTGCGCCGTAATTTAGCGAAAGTCCTAGGGCGATTACGGATAATGGATTCTCCGAAGGGGCCGGGGCATACGCCTTTCACAAATGCGTACACGATCATAGGCTCTTCTGTTGTGCCAACCTTCACGACCTGGGCCCCGAAGCGATTGATATACTCCTTCAGGGTCTCCCCCAGATATTGCTTCACGTCGAACAGGTCGTAGGAGACCGGCGGCGGGGCCTTGTTGGCAAAGTACTGTTCTCAGAATAACCGCGACAATTGGCGGAAAGATGTGATATGACCTTCTGGGAGGCTAATGAACCAGTCCATAGCCATCCCAGTCAGGGTGCTCATGAAGAGCTTGCACTTGGCAGCATCAGAACCGCCTATCAGGACCATCTGCGTGTGAAATGCAGCCAGGTGCGTCTCTGGGTCCTCCATCCTGGTGAAGATCACCTTGGGTCCCACAAACGTGTTCGGGATCGCTGCGTCTAGGATCTCCTGTGAGAAAGGAGTGGAAAACTCCCTTGGTGGCTCCGTCTCGTCATGCCCAGGCCGCCTCCTATCGTTTCTCAGGCCCTGGCGCAACTCCTCATTCAAACGGTGGAGCTCTTCGTTCCGCTCATGCGAGGCGTCAAGGTCTGCCTGCATGCGTTCCTGCTCCATTTTCGAATCCGCCATGTCCTGCTGCAGCCCCCTCATTATTTCCAGGACCTGCTGCATGGATAGGTCTGCTGGGGATGCGCGCGCTGCTCTTCGTCTGGTGGGGGCCATTGTCGCTCCAAACTCCTTCAACGTTACTGTAACTTGATAAACCTTCTCGAACTTGTGATGGGACTGATGTTTTATATCGGCCCCACGGTGGGCGCCAAATGTTCCGTCCGGTTGACCGGGACGTCTTCGTGCGCGACCTCAACCGTCAGCTAGGGACACCTTCCCACTGGTTGCCTGTGGATTCCTGCAAAAAAGAGGACAAAGGGGCGCCCTAGCGGCCGTGTGCACTCCGACGCTCAAGTCAGCCAGCAAGAAACACCAAAAACTGTCCACCTCCGTGTCTGAGCACCGCGTGTGGCACTCTAGCGGTGGTGAATTAACTGTGTATATGTGTGTGTTGTCTCCTCCAGGAAAAAATATTCCCCAGTCACTTGTACGCAACCTTGAAGCACGAGCAAGCAACTAGAGAGTTTTCTGGTAAATTTGCCGAAGGTTCCAACCCTTTTTCCAACATTCTCCGCGCTATTTAGATTACCCAAGCATTTAAAGCGCCTTAAAGCGCTTTTACTCACAAACGTAACGCACTCATTAAAGCGCTTAATTAGAAAACGTAGCGCATTTAAGACGTTTGAAACGCTCGAGAGCCATTATAGTACCTGAATGCTCGAAACGGAAACTGTATTGAATAACTTTTAATTACCTGGCACCTGACTAAAGGGTGTTTCTATTATGGCATGGCTGTCGTACACGTGGAGGGCCTCACGACGCCATGACCCCATCTGGGGCGCTTCGGCCCACCTGGGGACGTTTCTACGTGTGAGTCCTCCTGCTGGGAGTGCTACTGCGCTAGGGGTGACTTTTTGGGGTGCCAACTCATGCCCCCAAGTATCTAGTCACTTACTTTTAGAGCGTATCTGCCCTCCTTTTGTACTCTGCACCCGGTTGCCCTGGGCGTGACTTTGCTCTTGAGTCGTATCTGCCCTACGGGCGTCTCTGGGGCGGCAGGAGCACGTCACGAGTCAGGCTGCCCTTCACTGGTACTGTTACTATGGCCTTGAAGCCTGGCCTTGGCGACGCTTCCTCTTGGCATCTCTACACATAGGCGACGCCTTGCGTTGACTTTTGACCTTCCAGTCGTTGACTTTGACCTTGACTTAGTCAGCGCCCGGATACGGGACGGTACACATATCATAATACAATTTGAAGACATGAAATGGTTTTTCAAAGGTATCATAAGTGCTTGAATCAATTAATAGACCTTAGATTGTAAAAAATATATTAAACATATGAAAACACAATTTTAACACATGAAATTGTTTTTCAAAGATATTCATAAGTGTTTCAATCAATTAATAGACTAAGATTGTAAAAGAAACATTAAACATATCAAAACACAATTTTAACACATGAAATTGGTTTTCAAAGATATCATATGTGTTTTCAATCAATTAATAGCGAAAAGAACAATTTGCAAACATTTAGTTAAGTAATACGCTTGTTTTCAATAGTTAAGATACTTTTAAACTATTATTATACAGAACACTCACTTTCTTATAGTTTCCTAGGTTATAAAACCTTGGATTGTAAATGAAAGAAGTATTAAACATATTAAAACAGAATTTTAACACATGAAATTGTTTTTCAAAGATATCATAAGTGTTTCAATCAATAAATAGACCTTAGATTGTAAAAGAAGTATTAAACATATAAAAATACAATTTGAACACATGAAGTGGTTTTTCGAAGGTATCATAAGTGTTTGAATCAATTAATAGACCTTATATTGTAAAAAATATATTAAATATATGAAAACACAATTTTAACTCATGAAATTGTTTTTCAAGGATATTCACAAGTGTTTCGATCAATTAATAGACTAAGATTGTAAAAGAAACATTAAACTTATGAAAACACAATTTTAACACATGAATATGTTTTTCAAAGATATCATAAGTGTTTCAATCAATTAATAGACCTTTGATTGTAAAAGAAGTATTAAACATATCAAAATAAAATTTGAACACATGAAATTGTTTTTCAAAGATATTCATACGTGTTTTAATCAATTAATAGACTAAGATTGTAAAAGAAATATTAAACATATCAAAACACAATTTTAAGACATGAAATTGATTTTCAAAGATATCATATGCGTTTTCAATCAATTAATAGCGAAAAGAACAAGTTGCAAACATTTACTTAAGTAATATGCTTGTTTTCAATAGTTAAGATACTTTTAAACTATTATTGTACAGAACATTCACTTTCTTATAGTTTCCTAGGTTATAAAACCTTAGATTGTAAATGTGATATGAAGACTCTTTAGAAGGATTTTTGGAAAAAGATTTTCTATTTTTCCAAGAGTTGTTGTAGTAACCATCATTGGGAGAATTTTGAAAAGCATTTCTTTTAGCAATTTGGTCATCAACCTTTGTACCGCCTTGGTAGTCGGAAGTGATGACGTGGCACCAAGCTACAGTATAGGCGTGTTGACGAGACGCCAGGTTGGCAGAAGAGAAGGAAGTCGGGGGGCTCGTGTAGTCGCCAGTTATTAAGTTGGCGTGCTCCGATCTCCAGCATACCAGAACCGGCGATCACCGGGCCAAAGATGAAGTCGCCAGATGTAAACTCAGGCGACCAAGTGATTGGAGATCGCCGGAGCAAGCACATCGCCGAAGATGAAGGTGGTGCAGATTATGAAGGCGGCCGGCGAGACCACAGGGAAGGTGTATGAGGGCACCCTAACTCGCCAATCCCAGTAGAGATCGCGCTCCAAGTTAGCTATGCACTGGGCAGTACCATGCATAAGTAACTTAGCCTAGAGAGAGTCAGAAGCAGCGCCCAAGTCAAGGAGGCTCCAGATGATGGCACGTGTACGACTGGATGCGAGCCACGTGTCCAGGTGCGTAACTGCCAGGAGAGAGAAAGTGACCAGGTATAAAAGGGTTTCCCAACGAACTTCTGAGGTACGCACGTTCAGATTGTATTCTTTACGCTTGCAAGTTCTTGAGCATACTGTGAGAGAGAACTGGTTCACGGTTCCTTGAGAGTTCTTGAGTGTTACTCTTGAAGTATTTGGTGTTTCAGTCACTGACTTGGGCGTTGGAGTGCGATCGGCCGCAGCGGCACCGCTCTGTTCTTTTGCATGTTCTTGAGGTGGATCGTGACGAAGGACGGAGGTTGACACGGTGCACACGTCGATCCAAAGTTTGACGAGGCAAGTTCCAACGTTTTGGTCAACAGGCAGGATCATCAGGCGCCCACCGTGGGGCCGTGTAAAACCTGTTCCCATCCACAGCGTGAGTTCTTGGAGGTTTTTGCAGTTTTCTGCGTGGTTATGTGCTGGTGTAACCACTGTTCGCTGTTCATCTGAATTTTGTTCGGTATTTCCGCATTTTCCACCGTTGGTTTCGAGTTTTGTTCGATGAGGTGAAGTTTTCTGCTCTTTACGCGAGATTTGTTCGGTGAGATTTGAGTTCTTTGGCTCGTTTGGTTTTCTGTGGGAGAAGCGGTGGTTTCTGGTGGAGTTGCAGGTTTCTTTGGAGGTTCGCGGTGTTCTTCAGTTTTCTTGCGGAGTTTCGCGCAGTTTTGACCGATTGATCGCTGAATCGATCGTCGCTGAAGGAAGTGTTGTTCATTGCATTCTGTGATTCGTCAAGTTTCATGAGAAAAATGAGAAGCAACCGTTCAAGTCCAGTTGAAGGCGCCGCCGCCATGACTATGGCGCAGATGGTGGAGATTATGCGTTCGTTGCAGGCGAATGTGGAAGCCTCGCGCATAGAACAGGCGAGAATGCATGAGGACCTGGTCGCCTCTCGGGCCAGGAATGATGAGCTTAGCAAAGTGACATAAGAGCTACGTCAAGCTCTTCAGGAGCAGCGAGGGCGTCCTATTGCTGAAGAGGTCGCGCCGTCAACGCCGCCTCGTGTTTTTCCTATGCCTTTCGCTCAGGCGATTACTGACACGCCTATCCCTGCGAGTGTGGTTCCTGTTAAGGCTGTTTTCACTGGCGTGGAGGATCCTGAAGCTCATCTCACCACGTTCCATACGCAGATGATGCTGTCAGGAGGATTAGACGCCGTATACTGCAAGATGTTCGTGAGCACACTCCAGGGAACGGCGTTGGAATGGTTTGTGAGCCTGCCTAACGGTCACATAACCAACTTCCAACAGTTTTCAAAGATTTTCGTCGAGCAGTACATCGTGAATAAGGCACCGCCCAGGGTGTCTTATGATTTGTTTGATATAAGGCAGTATCAGGGAGAGTCCCTCAGGGACTACCTGAATCGCTTTGGGGCGCAGATGGTCAGGTCGCCGGCCAAAGATGAAGAAATGCTGGTCTACGCATTTAAGAAGGGCGTGCTGCCGGGACCATTTTGCGAAGCATTGATCAGGGCTCATCCTGCCACGTTTGTTGAGGTTAGGCGACTTGCGGTGGCCCACATCGCCGATGAGAGCGAAGTCGCCGAGAAGAGAGGGAGCGTGGCTCCCGCTAGGCCACGCGCCTAGACCAGGATCCAGCCACAGAGGGTGCTGGAGACAGCGGCGGCCAGAAGGGATCAGAGGACTCGCCATCCTTATGATCCAAGGAAGAACAAGGGCAGGGGCCAAGGGCGCCAGCAACCAGCACGCCGGGAATACAATCGCCCGCCTAAGCACAAGTTTGTCATGGGATTGGCGGACCTGATCGTCATTCCCAATATATCCGCTAGGTTGAAAGCGCCAGAGAAGGTGGGCGACAAGGTGTTGGGACCAAAGCCAGACGCCTGGTGTGAGTTTCACCAGGGCTTTGGCCATACAGTGGATTCGTGCTTGGCTTTAGGATACCAGCTCGACGATCTGGTTAAGAGCGGGTTCCTAAATGACTATTTGCTGGATAGAAGGATGGGGGGCACGTCGAGCTCCCAACCAGCAGGTGGAGAAGCTCAGCAGCACGAGATGCCTACGCACGGGGAAATCCACACCATTGCAGGGGGTTTCTCGGGTGGTGGATGCACCGCATCACAGAGGAAGAGGTATGCGAGGTCTGTAATGACGGTGGATATGTTTGAAGACCACTCGCCTGAGGTGGACATCACGTTCACCAAGCAAGATCTTCGGGACGTTGTGCCCCATGACAACGATCCCATAGTCATCTCGTTGTGCCCCATCTTGACCAGCTGAGGCCCTATGGAGGGTGTTTGTATGGTTTCGTTGGTGACCAGGTGGAGGTTAGGGGGTACATAGAATTGAGGACTACGTTTACAGATGAGGCGGGTTCGAGAACGGAGAAAATCAAATACCTTGTTGTAAACGCTCCTTCAGCATACAACATCCTGTTGGGAAGACCCACGCTCAACAGGATAGGCGCTATACCGTCGACCCGGCACATGAAGGTGAAGTTGCCGTCTATGGAGGGGGTGGTGATCACCATCAAGTCCGATCAGAAAGAAGCAAAGAAGTGCTATGAGAATAGCCTGAAAAACAAGAGATCGGTGAGTTACGTGACAACCACCCCGCCTCCCGGTGTGAAGCCCAGATCGACGGTAATAAAAGAGACCGCCGGAAGAGACGTGGTGATGGTGGATGCTGAGCTGGGGGAGGGGAACGCTGGTCTGGAGGAAGAAGAGGCGAGGAATCGCCCTGAGGAAGCGAGAGAGCTGGGAATCGCCAGGGCGGTGATCGCCAGAGAGACCAGGCCAAAACCCGTCGAGCAGTGGCTCGAGAGAGAGATCGGGGGAAAGATCTTCAAGCTAGGAAGATCTCTGGAGGTCGAGCTCCAGGACCAGATCGCCAAGGTAATAGAGCGGCATCTGGATGCGTTTGCATGGTCCGCTTCGGACATGCCCGGGATCGATCCCGACTTCTTGTGCCATCATTTGGCGATGGACAACTTGGTGAGACCAGTGCGGCAGAGAAGAAGGAAGTTCAACGAGGAGAGGAGGCAGGCGATCAGGGACGAAACACAGAAACTCCTCGCTGCAGGCCACATCAGGGAACTCCAGTGCCCTGAATGGCTGGCAAATGTCGTGCTGGTGAAGAAGAGTAATGGGAAATGGCGTATGTGCGTCGATTTCACTGATCTGAATAAGGCCTGCCCAAAGGATTCATATCCTTCATAGACGCCCTGGTGGATAGTGCTGCAGGGTGTAAGTTGTTGAGCTTCCTGGATGCCTTCTCGGGGTATAACCAGATTAAGATGCATCCCATGGACGAAGAGAAGACTGCCTTCATGACCGAGAGATCGTGCTACTGCTACAAGGTGATGCCGTTTGGGCTGAAGAACGCGGGGGCCACGTACCAGAGGTTGATGGATCGAGTACTTGCACCGATGCTGGGAAGGAATGTGCAAGCATACGTAGATGACATGGTCGTGACCTCGCCAGAAAAAAGCAAGCACGTTGCAGACTTGGAGGAATTGTTCACGACGATCGCCAAGTTCAAGTTGAAGCTGAATCCAAAGAAATGCATCTTTGGCGTGGAGGCTGGAAAGTTTTTGGGTTTCCTCTTAACTGAAAGAGGAATAGAGGCCAACCCGGACAAGTGTGCCGCCATCTTGGCGATGAGGAGCCCGGCCACTGTGAAGGAAGTGCAACAGTTAACAGGTCGGATGGCAGCCCTGTCTCGCTTCGTGTCAGCTAGCGGAGAGAAGGGCCATCCCTATTTCCAGTGCTTAAGACGCAATAACAAGTTTGCTTGGACGAAGGAGTGCGAGGAAGCCTTCGTCAAGCTGAAGGAGTATCTGGCGAGCCCGCCGGTTTTGTGTAAACCGCTGGTGGGAACCCCTCTCAGGTTGTATTTTGCTGTAACTGAGAGGGCGGTAAGTGCGGTGCTCGCCCAGGACCAAGATCAGGCTCAAAAGCTTATTTATTTTGTTAGTAAGGTGCTGCAGGGCCCAGAAACGAGATATCAGGCCCTGGAGAAGGCTGCGCTGGCTGTGGTATTTTCGGCGAGGAGGATGCGCCACTATTTCCATAGCTTCACGATATTGGTGATGACTCACCTGCCCATCCAGAAGGTCTTGAAGAAGCCTGACGTTGCTGGGAGGATGGTGAAGTGGGCGGTGGAACTGTCGGAGTTTGACATTAAGTATGAGCCCCGAGGTCCGATCAAGGGGAAGATCTTCGCAGATTTCGTGGTCGAGCTCTCATCTGAGGCGACACGAGTTGAAGGGGACGACTTTCGTTGGGTGCTTTCGGTGGATGGATCGTCCAACCAGCAGGGTAGCGGTGCTGGAGTCATCTTGGAGGGGCCCAACGGCGTGCTGATTGAACAATCTTTGAGGTTTGCCTTCAAGGCCAGCAACAATCAAGCAGAATATGAGGCGCTGATCGCCGAAATTTTGCTGGCCAAAGAGATGGGAGCTAGGGTACTGATGGCAAAGAGTGACTCGCTGCTAGTCATGGGGCAAGTAACAGGCGAGTTCCAGGCCAAAGATCCACAAATGGCGGCTTACCTGGAGTATGTACAGGAGTTGAAGAGTTCCTTTGCCTCCTTTGAAGTGGTGCATGTGCCCAGAGAGCAGAATGCCCGAGCTGACTTGCTGGCTAAGCTCGCCAGTTCAGGCAAGGGGGTAGGCAGAGGACGGTGATTCAAGAAACTCTGAGGACGCCGAGAGCATTTGTAGCAGATCACCTGGTTCTCCAGATAAGCAAGTCGACGGAGAAAGCGGCGAGGAGTCACAAATCCTTGACTCAAGAGACCTTGAGGTCGCCAAGAATAAAGGCATGTCGGGGAGAGAAGGTGAACATGGCAGACACCTGAGCTACCCATGAGCCAGACACCTGGATAACACAGTACAAGCGGTGCCTGGCAGATGGCCTTCTCCCGCTGGATCCGACAGAGGCTAGGAAGATAAAGAAAAATTCTAGCAAGTACACAATGATTGATGGCGAGTTGTACAGGTTTGGGTTCACTCACCCACTCCTGGAATGTGTGCATGGTGAGAAATGCACGAGGATTATGGCAGAGCTCCATGAAGGGATATGCGGAAGCCACGTCGGGGGTCGAGCTCTGGCTGTAAGGACTCTCCGTGCAGGTTACTACTGGCCAACGATGAGAGAAGATTGCAAGAGGTATGCACAGTGTTGCAAACAATGCCAACAGCACGCCGATTGGCACAAGGCGCCTCCTGAGGAGTTGAAGTCGATTTACAGCCCTTGGCCGTTTCATACTTGGGGAATCGACATCCTGGGACCATTCCCGCTGGCGATCAGGCAGATGAAGTACTTGGTGGTGGCGATTGAGTATTTCACCAAGTGGATCGAAGCAGAACCAGTGGCCCAGATCACCGCACACAAGATCGAAGGTTTCGTGTGGAAAAACATTGTGTGCCGGTTTGGTGTGCCCAAGCGCCTGGTGTCGGACAATGGGACTCAGTTTGCAAGCCACCTGTTGAAGAAGCTGTGCGAAGGAGTGGGAATTCAGCAAGTGTTTGCATCCGTCGAGCACCCTCAGACGAATGGCCAAGTAGAGTCAGCCAATCGGGTGTTGCTGAGAGGGTTGAAGAGAAGGCTAGAGAAAGCCAAAGGAAGCTGGGCCGAGGAGGTACCCCGTATAGTCTGGGCATACCACACCACCGAGCAGTCAGGAACCCATGAGACCCCGTTCAGCTTGGTCTATGGGTGTGACGCAATGATTCAAGTGGAGACCCAGGAGAGCTCGCCGAGATTCCAGAACTTCGTAGAGGAAGACTCGAATGAGGAGAGAAGGTTGAACCTGGATCTACTAGATGAGGTTAGGGAAGAGGCGAGATTGAAAGCTGAGGCGATGAAGAGAAGGATTGAACGAAGATATAACTCGAAGGTGATGCCGAGACAGTTCAGAGAAGGCGACCTGGTGATGAGGAAAGCCCACCAGTACAAGATGGAGAATAAGCTGTCGCCCAAGTGGACGGGACCGTTCATAATAACCGAGGCGCTCGGGAACGGCGCCTACCGCTTAGAGACATTGGAAGGAAGGGCGATTCCTCGCACTTGGAACGCCACGCACCTCAAGTTGTATTACAGTTAAGAACCTTGTAAGTAAAGACAAACACGAAGTTATATTACAATGTCTCTGTTAAAACAGTTTAAAGGGGGCACTCTTTTTTCCCTAAGGAGGGTTTTTAACGAGGCCACCCAATAAAGAGGAGTTTTCGAAGTTTAAGTTGTTTTAGATTGCATGCTTGTTGTTTTCCGAAAGTTTTGAAGAAAGACCTTGTCACTTGTATGTGATTTAAGGTAAGTTAAAGATATGTTGCATGCTTTCTAAAAAGTTTCTAAGTCCTCATCGTCTTTCGGCGATCGGAGGCAACAGTTAAAAGTTAAAGTCCTCATCGTCTTTCGGCGATCGGAGGCATCAGTTAAAGTTAAAGTCCTCATCGTCTTTCGGCGATCGGAGGCACCAGTTAAAAGACCTCAACGCCCTCGCGCGTTCTGAGGCGAGATAAAGACCTCCTCGCCGTCGAGCGAGTGCAGGCGAGGAAGAGTGAAAAGTCCTCAGTGTTTCTAGGGGCGAGAAGATGTAACCCCTGGGGCAATGTAGAGGCACCAGTGAAAAGTCCTCAGTGTTTCTGGGGGCGAGAAGATGTAACCCTTGGGGCAATGTAGATGCACGAGTTAAAGACCTTCTCACCTATGAGCGAGTTCAGGCGAGTTAAAGACCTTCTCGCCTATGAGCGAGTTCAGGCAAGATAAAATCCTTCTCGTCTCGAACGAGTTCAGGTATGGTGTAAAGGGTGGATGAGGTTTGGAGGGTGGCTAAGGTAGGTTCGAAGAGAACGCCTAGTCACCCGGTCTTTGTCTGAAGTTCAGGAAGGTAGAGAAGGATCCGAAAGGCACCTCTACCCCCAGATGAAGGAACAATGGCCAAGTTGTGAAGGCAGGAAGAAGCTGATATCGCCAATTGTGAAGGCAAGAGTCTTTGGCGACCAGGAAAAGTTCAAGCAATGGCGAGAAAGTTAAGACCCGCTTTGATAGGGCAGATCGGGTAAGCGATGTCTTAAGCCATTAGTTGAGTTGAAGTTTGTTATTTGAAGGGCGATTTTACGCTAAGGTTCATTGCCTTGAGGTTACAAGTTATTAGAATGATTGTTATTCGAAAGCTAGTGGTTCGAAGCAGTTAAGTGTCTAATCGCGCTTACGAAATCGCTAAGTTAATTTCTTGGAGAAAATTGTGCAAACGAAGATAAAGCAGCCAAAGAAGTTACAAGGGAAATACAAGGACTTTATCATTAAGTAAATATCAGTTCGAGGCACATGTACAGAAAAATAGAAAGTTTATTACAATCATATGAAAGGAGAAAGCATAAAGGTGGTGGATGGGGGGAATCAATCAGTCTTCAGCGGGAACAACCTTCCCATCCACCACCTCGTTGTTGAGGGACACCATGCTGAGATTTAGATCGGGGAACAAGCAGGCGAACTGTTCCCGGGCGGCCTCGAATCCAGCAGCAAGAATCTGGGCAGAACTCAGATTAAGTTCTTCGATCTGTTTCTTAAGTTCTTCAGTTTGTTTCTTCAGCCCCTCGTTCTGCTGCTCCAGCTCTTCAGCTTGCTTCTTGAGTTTTTCGATGGTTTCCTGAGCTTGAAGAAGGTCTTCAGCAACCTTCTTGGATTCTGCCTGCACCTGGCCCAGTTCAGCGGCAATCTTCCCTTTTTCTTTGTTGGCTTCAACAAGCTTGGCCATGGTGTCATCTCTTTCCTTTTCCACCGTCCCCAGGAAGACCTCCCGATCGGCTGACCTTTGTTCGAGCTTCTTTACCTTGGCGGCATCAGCTTTGATCAAGGCCTCCAGGTCAGCCACTTTGACGCGATAAGGCATCAGCTTGCTCTCTAGCTCAATCTTCTCTTGAGCCAAGAGCTGTACCTTATGGCGGAGATCGGTGGCCTCCTTGCGCGTCACCCGGAGCTCGGTGCTCATTGCATTTTCTACTCGGGAGTGTTCAATCTCGGCGAGTGTCAGATTGCAGGATAACTTCTCCGCCTCAATCCTTATAGTGCTATTCTCAGTTCGAAGGGCGAAGAGGTCATCCTGGAGCTTCCTGGTGGAGCTCTCCACAGCTTTAGATATAATGGCGGGGAAATCCTCCGCCATCATCTTTAGCTTTGCTGAGAAGGGCTCCCACATCCTCGTGACCTCAAGAGAGAGGTTTGCTCGTGGAGGCACCAGGTGGGCTTGTTGTTGATTTTCGCCGCCACCTTCTTGAGTTGGTTGCTCAGCGGGTTCTTCTTGGCGTGGTGGCGACGTCGGGGATTCAGTAATAAGAATTGGAGAGTGGTGAGCACCTTCATCCCCGATTGGTGCAGCGTTTACGGTGGAGGCGTTTGAAGGAGGACCCCCTCCAGCTGATATGTAAGGCGTGGAGGCGCTCGGGGGGTTCTCCAAGAAGTTGGCTTCGGCGCCCTCAGTCACAGGAGGCGCAGACGCCAATGGAATCGCTTGGACTGGCGAGGCAGGAGCTGGTGGAGGAAGCAATGTTGGAAGTGGAGCAGGCGTGGATGGCGGTGTTGATGTTGGAAGAGGGGGTGGAGCAGGTGGTGAAGAAGGCGCCACCCTCTTCCTCTTGGTGACAAGGCCATCTTCCGTCGCCTCATCATCATCCTCTTCTTCTTCCTCGTGGACTACTTGGGGGGCTTTCCTCTTTGGTTTCCTGAGGATAAGCTTTTTGCACGGTTTGGGAACCCGATGCCAGCTTTTTGCATACTTTCCTGGCGATCTCCACCACCAACTTTGGCACGGTTTGGGAACCCGATGCCAACCCATGGGATCGGGCGAGCGCCCTCAGCTCAGCAAGTTTGCCCTGGCCCAACATACGATCTGCATAAAGCAAAAATGCATGGGTTAGCTCAAAGAGGGAAATAAATGCATAAGGCAGTATGCAGCAAAGCAGATAAACGGTGCAGAAAATAAAACCAAAGTCTTGCGCACAACGCACAAGACGCCCAGAAACAGTTAACAGAGGTAATGTCAAAATAAAGACTTAGACGTTGAGGTGAGTTCTAACCTATGCGAATTTCAAGTTGATCTTCGAAGAACTCGAAGCAGATGAGCGTGGTGGTGAGGAAGGTGATGTTGGCATCTGCCACACTCTTCCAGAAGAAGCATAGGTCCCTATCCAAGGCACCCATGCTATCAGGACTTCTTGGCCTCCTGAAGCTGCTTTTGGACTCTTTGTTCCCCTTGTTTACCCAATACAAGGGGAAACCATCGAGCAGAGAAGCGTCCTTGTCATTGGGGCGCACCTGGACAAACTTGCCCTTCTAGTCTTTGTAGGATTGCTGGAAGATAGAGAGGATCGACCTCCCAGCAATCCCGTTCAAGCTTACCCACAGGCGATCTCCTGGGTGCTTGGCTTCAAAAAGAAATAGGAAAACATCCACTGACGCTGGCAGCCCCAAGTTGTCACACATTATCTGGAAGGCTCGTACGAACGCCCAGCTGTTGGGATGGAGCTGGGCGGCGGCGATGTCGAGCTCGGCGAGAATCTCCCTTTCAAAGCGAGTGAAGGGAAACCTAAGTTTCACCTTCTTGAACATAGTGGTATATATAAGGCAGAACAACCCGCCGGTGTTCCCCTTATCATCAACGCACACCGGCATGTCCGGAGAGCAAGGCAGCACCATCATCTTCTCGTCGTGCTCCTTGTGGAACGATAGGTGAGGCTCGTCCCCCTTCTTCAATCGCAGAACTGCCCCAGCAGAGTTTACAGAAGATGTTTCCTTCAACAAAGTCGGGGTGGCCCATGGGTACAGTTTTTTGAAATCTGGAGAAGGCACGGAGGCTCCTCCGGCGACGGGTGGAGTGGCCTGAGCCAAGTTGGGGGGGGAGGGTGCAGGCCTCTCAGCCTGAGAAGAAGAAGCACCGCGTGCTCGCGGTGGGTTGTGTGCTTGTGAGGAGGGGTTTCGTGACGAAGGAAGAGGATTTGGGGTGATCTTTGAGCGAGTCATTGCGGAAGCTGCAAAGGAAGAAGAAAAGAAAAGGTGATCAGGACTCGCAGAGGCTGACTCGATCATAAACGAAGGGTGAAAGAACGAACGAACGAAGGTTCGTTGTAACAAAGACGAAGCCCTAAGTTACGAAGAAGGAGAAATAGAAAAAACAACCCACAACGTATGCACCAGACAGTTAAAGGATGATGCGAATCGGTTAAAATGCAGGAAAAACCAGCAGAAGAAGGAAAGGAAGTACCTTTTTATGATCGGAAGAGTGATGGAGGAGGTTGGTGATTCAGGAGGTTGAAGAACGTTGAGAGTCTTTGCAGAAGAGAGTTGGAGCGTCTGAGAATACGAAGAAAGTGATGGAACAGTGGAGCGAAATGGGTTTAAGGGTTTTTCGAAATGGGTTTGGGAAGCGCAAACGTTAACTGAAGGTAACCGTTGATGAAGCCACGTGGCGAACGATGGGAGGAGTGTTTGGTGGAGCGTCAGAAAAGCAGAAAGTACAAACCGCTTGGAATTCTGCGCCAATGCCACGTAGATCGGTATTGACGTGACTCCTTTAGTCTTTTCGCTGGACAAGTCTTCGTTTAAGACTGGGGGGCTTGTGTACCGCCATGGTAGTCGGAAGTGATGACGTGGCACCAAGCTACAGTATAGGCGTGTTGACGAGACGCCAAGTTGGCAGAAGGGAAGGAAGTCGGGGGGCTCGAGTAGTCGCCAGTTATGAAGTTGGCGTGCTCCGATCTCCAGCATACCAGAACCGGCGATCACCGGGCCGGCGAAGATGAAGTCGCCAGATGTAAACTCAGGCGACCAAGTGATTGGAGATCGCCGGAGCAAGCACATCGCCGAAGATGAAGGTGGTGCAGATTATGAAGGCGGCCGGCAAGACCACAGGGAAGGTGTACGAGGGCACCCTAACTCGCCAATCCCAGTAGAGATCGTGCTCCAAGTTAGCTATGCACTGGGCAGTACCATGCATAAGTAACTTAGCCAAGAGAGAGTCAGAAGCAGCGCCCAAGTCAAGGAGGCTCCAGATGATGGCACGTGTACGACTGGATGCGAGCCACGTGTCCAGGTGCGTAACTGCCAGGAGAGAGAAAGTGACCAGGTATAAAAGGGTTTCCCAACGAACTTCTGAGGTACACACGTTCAGATTGTATTCTTTACGCTTGCAAGTTCTTGAGCATACTGTGAGAGAGAACTGGTTCACGGTTCCTTGAGAGTTCTTGAGTGTTACTCTTGAAGTATTTGGTGGTTCAGTCACTGACTTGGGCGTTGGAGTGCGATCGGCCGCAGCGGCGCCGCTCTGTTCTTTTGCATGTTCTTAAGGTGGATCGTGACGAAGGACGGAGGTTGACACGGTGCACACGTCGATCCAAAGTTTGACGAGGCAAGTTCCAACGTTTTGGTCAACAGGCAGGATCAACCTTCATTGCAAGATGAACCAAAGATCCCAAAGATGAATTCTCTTGAAGCTCAACAACATCTTGAATATCTGATGTGATTCCACTAGCACAATTAGAATGATTCTTGACATTCTTAGGAATCATCTTGAGTTGGTTAAGAACTAGGCACTTTATCATAGAAATGGATCAAGGTTCTATGAACAAGAACTCCCCAAAACTAGTGCCAAAACACAAACTCATATAGAAGATCCAATTATTGTCAAATTGAACCGAACAAAAAGGCACAAAAGCTAAGCAAACTGAAATTGAATGCTGGAAATTAAATTGAACCGAACAAAAAGCTGGAAAATGAAGAAGGAAGATGAAGAACAGCAAGGCACAACAAAAGAACCGAACAACACATTAAAAACTGAAAACTGCCGAACCAAATTCAACAAGGAAACAAGCTAAGACAAGGAAATAACAAAAGAAGAAAGGAAGGAGAAGAGAGTGCTCATGAAGATGGAAGAATGGTTGGATGTTCACGCCACTAGAAGGATGGTTGCTCCTAGATGAGTGTGCTGCCGCCACTTGAGGACACCATGGATCCTTCAAGATGAGACTAGAGAAGAAGGCTCAAAAGCTCTCCAATGATCACTCAAAATTTGAGTATAGTTTTTTTCTCTAAAATTCAAATCTGAATTTTACAATGAGAGCACCTCTATTTATAGCCTAAGGTGCTGAAATGTAAGCTACACAAATTCAAAAATTCCCCCCTAAACATATTCTAGAACCGGCGCCTAATTACAAGGCATGAGGAAGGTGTGACCTCTTCCTTCACTTTGGCACCTCCTATTCTACTCCTACACCTATCTACTAACGCACCCCCCCTAATACTCCTAACTAAGGACCTAAAGATGCTTTAACAAAAGAGGTTTCTTATGTTTTCCTTTAAGCACCTTCAAACAATATTCTTTATTATTTAAAACTTGGCCTTGCCCTTCATAGGATGGACTTGGGTTTGGGCTTGGGCCTCTCTTTATTTTATGTCTTCTTTTAATTTTGAGAAGACTAGAAGGAAGAACTTCAAGTGTGATGGTGAATGGCCTCTTCCTTCATCAATAAAAACCTCCTTTACTTTACTCTCATCATACTCCCCGAGTTGGAGAGAATTCGTCCACGAATTCTGAATCCCTGCATATAACAAAGTCAGTTTACTTTTACAATCAAAAGTGTAAGAAAAAGGAAGACATGACTTAGCAGATGGAACCAAAGGGATTGCAGAAAAGGAGGTCCTATAAATCGACCAAGTTGGAAAAATTTGTTTGGGAATGATGATGTTTTTTGGAAAAAGACCTCTTAAATGGTGAAACCCATTAGCAGGTATGAAAAAATCATCCCTAACATATTTTAACCAAGGTGGTGTTGAAATAGGAACCTTGGGTAATGAAAAAGATAAAGAAGAAGAAGACCTTTGAGGGTCCATTTGAGGCATAGCACGAGTCAACATGATGGATTTAGAGGAGAAAATGGTGTGACTCGGTGTAGTACTTACTTCTTTTTCTTTCTCATTTTCTCTTTTAGTTTTCATTTTTATTTGGTCCTCATGAACCTCATTGGGTGAGAGGGGTTTGAATATAACCTTGCGCCCTAGGAAGGAAAAAGACATTGTATTGGATAGGCCATCATGTAAAACATGTCTATCATATTGCCAAGGCCTTCCTAAAAGAAGATGAGATGCTTCCATGGGCACAACATCACATAAAACCTCATCTTTATACTTTCCTATTGCAAAGTTAATGAGGACTTGTTTATTCACCATGATTTCACCTACTTCACTAAGCCATTGTAATTTGTAGGGCTTGGTATGAGAGATAGTGGGTAAGGCTAACTTCTCCACAACTCTTGTACTAGCCACATTAGTGCAACTTCCCCCATCAATAATCAAGGAACATAACTTGTTGTTGATAAGACATCGGGTGTGAAAAATATTTTCTCTTTGAGTATCATTCAAAGATTTTGGAATTGTTCCCAACATACGTCTTACCATCAATAAGTCACCTTCACAAGGACTTTCACTCTCATTTTCACTTGATGGTCTAGAAGGTGAAGAATGCCTAGGTGAATTGGAATCATGCTCACTAACTGCAATGCCTTCATGCATGTACATACTACGTTTAGAAGGGCAATTAGCAGCAATGTGACCATATCCCAAACTTTTGACTAGATGATTTTATTGGGGATTTAGGCCTAGAAGTAAATGGTGTAGGATCCTTGGGTTTGAAAGAAGAATCTTTGGAAGGAAATTTTGAAAAAGGCTTTTTGTTCTTCCAAGAATTGTTGTAGTAATCATCTTTGGGAATATTTTTTAAAATATTTTTCTTTGCAAGTTGGGCTTCCACCTTCATTGCAAGATGAACTAAAGAGCCCAATGATGAATACTCTTATAACTCAACAATGTCTTGAATATCCTTCCTAAGACCACTCACAAACCTAGCAATCATAGCTTCCTCACTTTCCTCTAATTCAATTTTAAGCACAAGCGTTTCTAGCTCTTTATAATATTCATCCACATTTAGCGTGCCTTGTTGAAACCGTTGGAGTCTCAACATGAGGTCTTTCCTAAAATGTGGGGGCACAAATCTAGCGCGCATTTGATCCTTTAAAGAGTTCCAAGAGTCCACGGGAGGACCCTTGTGATAGATAATGTCCTTTACAATTCCATGCCACCATTTCATGGCATAATCACTAAACTCTAGGGTGGCTAGCTTAAGCTTATGCTCATCTTGGATCTCATGGATCTCAAATATTTGTTCACACTTAGCCTCCCAATCTAAATATACATTAGGATCACTAGAGCCATTAAAACAAGGAACCTTGACCGAAGGTAGCCTAGCCTTTGCATCTTGGTAGTAACCATTGCCGTAGTGATGTCTTTCTCCTTGATGATGAGGTCTTTGTCCATGAAATTGTGGTGGATTCCTCCTTCTCCTATGCTCTTCTTCATGGCCAAAATCATTTGAAGAGGCTCTTGAAGATGGTCTATGAGAATGATGCCCATCATGGATAGAAGGAGATGGTCTAGCTTGTTGGACCTCCATCTTTTGCATTTTCTCTTCCAAGCGTCTAATAGTTCTTTGTGCTTCATGTAATTCACCATGGATTGAAGCTTTGGAAGGAGAATTCTGCTTGTAGGATGCATCACTTGAAAATCCAGCCATTTGAAATTAAAAACAGCAAACACACAAAACAGCAAACAAGTCAAGAAACAAAATTAGCAAAAACAGTGAGTGTTTTAAGCAAAAATGCCGAAGTGAAATGAGGCAGAAAAAGAGGTCACTCACAAAGAAATAATGTCCTTGCACCAATCTGATCTTGAGGTCTTGGAATCCTCAAATGAAAGATGTCAAAGCAAGCACACCAATCTCAAAGGCAACCACCACAAAACCAAAGAAACAATAAAGACAAACAAGAAAAGGTATAAGCAAAGAAAGGTAATTGCAAAAGGAAAACAATATGTAAGACAAACTCAAAGAGTAAGGAGTGAAAGTAGGCACACAAAAGAATACTTAAGGAAAAGCACTAGAGTAGATGAAGAAAACAAAAATTTAGCTACTGGAATTTTTTTTATATTTTTTAATGCAACTGTGCTTGATATTCACTGATTTAACTGGAATGATTTAGAGCGAACTGGATTATGAAATTTAAACCATAGAAACTTCAAGATGTTAACTCAATAATGGCACTGGAATCAATTAAAAACAGAAAGCCAATTAATTGAGATAAATTTCTTAAAATCGCTGCCAGATTACCGTATTCTTTTCGGCAGAATTGTACACTTTTTTTATTTTATTTATCATTTTTTTTGTAATTTGAATTTTTGAATGATTCTTTTTTCTACTCTTTTCTAACACTTTGAATATAACAAATCCAGAATTTCATAATTTTCCAGTAAGTAAATCAATTGGAATAAAGAAAAACAGTAAGCACTTTTTTCAGAAACAGAGGAATCCTAATAGGAATAAAAAACAGAATTATGAACTAGCAAAGACATAATGGAAAATGATGTATTGAAACTTGTATAGGTCTAGAATACAAGTATGAACTCAATTCTAAAAAGAAAAATGCACACAGGATCAATATCAATTCAGAAAATTATATGACACTAAAGCAAGAAACAATCAAAAACAATAAAAGTACTACTAGAAGTAATGACAATTATGGAATAACATGACTAAGACAAAACTTGACATGATTCAAAAAGAAAAATACTCAAACATATGATAGGCAAAAGAATTAAAACAGCAAGTAAACTCAAAATAAGCCTAAAACAAAAACTTAAATTGCAAGAAATTAAAAGAGCTCTTGAAATAAAGTGCTACACAACTCAACAATTAAACAAGAACACACCTAAACTCATGATACCACATTATGTGATTCCACTAGCACAATTAGAATGATTCTTGACATTCTTAGGAATCATCTTGAGTTGGTTAAGAGCTAGGCACTTTATCATAGAAATGGATCAAGGTTCTATGAACAAGAACTCACCAAAACTAGTGCCAAAACACAAACTCATATAGAAGATCCAATTATTGTCAAATTGAACCGAACAAAAAGGCACAAAAGCTAAGCAAACTGAAATTGAATGCTGGAAATTAAATTGAACCGAACAAAAAGCTGGAAAATGAAGAAGGAAGATGAAGAAAAGCAAGGCACAACAAAAGAACCGAACAACACATTAAAAACTGAAAACTGCCGAACCAAATTCAACAAGGAAACAAGCTAAGACAAGGAAATAACAAAAGAAGAAAGGAAGGATAAGAGATTGCTCATGAAGATGGAAGAATGGTTGGATGTTCACGCCACTAGAAGGATGGTTGCTCCTAGATGAGTGTGCTGCCGCCACTTGAGGACACCATGGATCCTTCAAGATGAGACTAGAGAAGAAGGCTCAAAAGCTCTCCAATGATCACTCAAAATTTGAGTATAGTTTCTTTTCTCTAAAATTCAAATCTGAATTTTACAAAGAGAGCACCTCTATTTATAGCCTAAGGAGCTGAAATGTAAGCTACACAAATTCAAAAATTCCCCCCTAAACATATTCTAGAACCGGCGCCTATTTACAAGGCATGAGGAAGGTGTGACCTCTTCCTTCACTTTGGCACCTCCTATTGTACTCCTACACCTATCTACTAACGCACCCCCCCTAATACTCCTAACTAAGGACCTAAAGATGCTTTAACAAAAGAGGTTTCTTATGTTTTCCTCTAAGCACCTTCAAACAATATTCTTTATTATTTAAAACTTGGCCTTGCCCTTCATAGGATGGACTTGGGTTTGGGCTTGGGCCTCTCTTTATTTTATGTCTTCTTTTAATTTTGAGAAGACTAGAAGGAAGAACTTCAAGTGTGATGGTGAATGGCCTCTTCCTTCATCAATAAAAACCTCCTTTACTTGACTCTCATCAATATCCCTCCTTAGACGACTTACAAACCTAGGTATCAAGGGTTCCTCACTCTCTCTCAAATCAACCTTAAGCAAAAGCGTTTCCAATTCTTTGAAATTTGCATCCACACTTAGCGTGCCTTGTTGAAACCGTTGGAGCTTCAACATGAGGTCTTTCCTAAAGTGTGGTGGTACAAACCTAAAGCACATACACTCAACCAAATTGTTCCAAGAGACCACGGGAGGTCTCTTGTTGTAGCAAATGTTCGTTACATAGCTATGCCACCATTTCATGGCATAATCAACAAATTCTAGGGTAGCTATCTTCACCTTTCGGTCCTCTTCAACCTCATAGGTGTTAAAAATTTGTTCACATTTAGCCTCCCAATCTAGATATACATTTGGATCAATATCCCCATTAAAACTAGGAATTTTGACAAAAGGAACTTGAGGCTTGGACTCTTGATGAGGTCTTTGGTCACGGTGATGGTTTCTTTCATTGGAATGAGGATGATGCCTCCTTCGTCTATGATCATCCCTAGAACCGTGAGCAGATGCAAAACCTTTTGAAGAATGTCTAGGAGAAAGTTGTCTCTCATGCAAAGAATGGACAACTCCTTCTCATTGCAATTCAATCCTAGCCAACCGTGCTTCTAATTTTTGCAATTCTTCATCCTTTTGAGCAAGAGCCTTCCTTGCTTCTTTCAATTCATTAAGAACATAAGCTCTATGAGTAGAGTGTGGCTTTGAAGATTCCTCACTTGAATAGGTAGCCATTAGAAAAGAAAACAGCAAACACAAGAACAAACAATGTTAAGAAAACAAAGTTAGCAACAATTAGAACAAAATGCCGAAGTGAAGTGGCACTCAAAGCACTCCAAAGAAAGAATACTCCCCTTTACCAATCTGATATTGAGGCCTTTAGTAACCTCAAATGAAATATGTCAAAGCAATAACATACAATCTCAAAGCTAATCACCACAAAACCAAAGAAACAATGAAGGACAAACAAGAAAAGGTATAAACAATAAAAGGCTATAACAAAAGGAATACAAGATGTATGACAAACTCAAAGATTAGTGAATAAAAGACAAGCAAGAAAATAAGGTACTCAATGAAAAAGAAGGCACACAAAAGAGACTTAAAGAAAAGCACTAGAGTAGATGAAGAAAACAAAAACAGAACTACTGGAACATATTTTTGTGCAAACTATGCTTGATGTTTACCGATTTATCTGGAATGATATAAAGCGAACTGGATAATGAAATTGTAACCACAGAAAATTCAAGATCTTAGCTCAACAATGGCATTGGAATTACTCAAAAACAGTAAGCCAACTAATTGTGATAAATTTTGCAAAATCACTGCCAGATTACCGTATTTTTTTCGGCAGAATTACACACTGTTTGTATTTTATTTATCATTTTTTTTGTACTTTGAATTTTAAAGTACTTATTGTTTCTAATTTTTTATAACACTTTGAAGAACTCAAATCCAGAATTTCAACAATTTCCAGTAAGTAAATAAATTGCAATAAGGCGAAACAGTTAGCACGTTTTCAGAAAAACAGAAGAATCCTAATAGGAATGAAAAACAGAATTAAGAACTAGCAAAGACATAATAGAAATTATGTATAAGAACTTGTATAGATCTAAAATACAAGTATGAACTCAATACTAAAAAGAAAATGAATCAAAGGAACAAGAAACAAACTCAGAAAACTGCATTACACAAAAGCAAGAAACAAAAAATTACAACAAAAGGACCACAAAGAATTGGTAACATTCTTGGAAAAACATGACTATGACAAAACTTGTAAGGATTGAAAAAATAAAATGACACAAACACAAAGTAATAGCAAAAGGAAAACAGCAAGAAAACTCAAAAAATAACATAAAACAGAAAGGAAACAACAAGAATTGAAAGTTCTTGAATTAAAGAACCTACAAACAACTCAAAACACAAACAAGAAGAAACCTAAACTCATGATACCACATGATATGATTCCAATAGCAAGATATAGATGATTCTTTGACATTTTATGGAATCAACTTGAGCTGGAATATGATTAGGCACTTTTATAGAATTGCATCAATGTTCTATCATTCAAGAACTCACCAAAACTTAAGTAACCAAGCCAAAACTCATATGGAAGTCCATTTCTTGCCAATTGAACCGATTGGAATACTTAAGAACTCAAATGAACCGATTAAATTGCTTCACAAATGAAATACACCGAACAAAAAAAGGAAGAAGGAAGATGAATCGATTAAACTCAGCAAAGAAGAAGATGAACCGAACAAAACATGAAACAAAGCAAAAGTACCGAATAGAAATGCAAGAAAGGAACCTAAGACATGTTTAACAGTTCATATGAGCACGTAAATGAAAGAAATAGATGGAGAAGAAAGAAGACTTATGTGGTTGTAGTTCTTGGTTGATAAACACGCCACTTGAAGTGTGAATGCTCCAAGATAAGTGTGAATTGCCGCCACTTGAGGAACCAAGGAACTCAAGATGAGACTAGGAAGAGGAGAAGGCAAGTTCTCACTACACTCAATCACCAATTTGGGAGAGTTTTGTTACTTCAAAAATCAATTATATTATTTGAAGGACCTAAGCCCTCCTTTTATAGGAGAAAGGGCCGGTCATAAGACTACAAAGCTTGTACTACAAGCAAACAAAAGGTCCCCTTTCTCACACTCCTAACGCCTATAGTGAGTCATGAAGAGTCACCTTCTAGAAAATTCTAAACTAAAGCCTAAAGATGCTTTACAAAAGAGGTATCTAATGTTTCCGTCCAAGCACCTTCCTAAAAACTATATATTTAAACATTCTACAAAAGACACTATAAAAAGAGAAAACATTCTACCACTACTTCCTAATTCTTTAAACTTGCTCCTTGTAAGCCTTTGGGGTAGGCTAATGTCTTCTTGAGCCTCTTCAACTTCAGCCTCAACCTCTTCTTCATCTTGTTCTTCGGCCTCTACTTCTACTTGATCTTGATCTCCATCCAAATGAAAGAAGTATTAAACATATCAAAACACAATTTTAACACATGAAATTGTGTTTCAAAGATATCATACTTTTTTCAATCAATTAATAGACCTTAGATTGTAAAAGAAGTATTAAAGATATCAAAATACAATTTGAACACATGAAATGGTTTTTCAAAGGTATCATAAGTGTTTGAATCAATTAATAGACCTTAGATTGTAAAAAATATATTAAACATATGAAAACACAATTTTAAAATATTAAATTATTTTCAAAGATATTCTTAAGTGTTTCAATCAATTAATACACTAAGATTGTAAGAGAAACATTAAACATATCAACACACGATTTTAACACATGAAATTGGTTTTCGAAGATATCATAAGTGTTTTCAATCAATTAATAGCGAAAAAAACAAGTTGCTAACATTTAGTTAAGTAATACGCTTGTTTTCAATAGTTAAGATACTTTTAAACTATTATTATACAGAACATTCACTTTTTTATACTTTCCTTGGTTATAAAACCTTAGATTGTAAATGAAAGAAGTATTAAACATATCAAAACACAATTTTAACACATGAAATTGTTTTTCAAAGATATCATAAGCGTTTCAATCAATTAATAGATCTTAGATTGTAACAGAAGTATTAAACATATCAAAATACAATTTGAACACATGAAAAGGTTTTTCAAAGGTATCATAAGTGTTTGAATCAATTAATAGACCTTAGATTGTAAAAAATATATTAAGCATATGAAAACACAATTTTAACACATCAAATTGTTTTTCAAAGATATTCATAAGTGTTTCAATAAATTAATAGACTAAGATTGTAAAAGTAATATTAAACATATCAAAAAACAATTTTAAGACATGAAATTGGTTTTGAAAGATATCATAAGTGACTTCAATCAATTAATAGCGAAAAGAACAAGTTTCGTACATTTAGTTAAGTAATACGCTTGTTCTCAATAGTTAAGATACATTTAAACTGTTATTATACAGAACATTCACTTTCTTATAGTTTCCTAGGTTATAAAACCTTAGATTGTAAATGAAAGAAGTATTAAACATATCAAAACACAATTTTAACACATGAAATTGTTTTTCAAAGATATCATAAGCGTTTCAATCAATTAATATACCTTAGATTGTAAAGGAAGTATTAAACATATCAAAATAGAATTTGAACAAATGAAATGGTTTTTCAAAGGTATCATAAGTGTTTGAATCAATTAATAGACCTTATATTGTAAAAAATATATCAAACATATGAAAATACAATTTTAACACATGAAATTGTTTTTCAAAGATATTCATAAGTGTTTCAATCAAGTAATAGACTACGATTTTAAAAGAAATATGAAACATATCAAAACACAATTTTAACACATGAAATTGGTTTTCAAAGATATCATAAGTGTTTTCAATTAATAGCGAAAATAACAAGTTGCAAATATTTAGTTTAGTAATACCCTTGTTTTTAATAGTTATGATACTTTTAAACTATTATTATACAGAACATTCACTTTCTTATAGTTCCCTAGGTTATAAAACCTTAGATTATAAATGAAAGAAGTATTAAACATATCAAAACAGAATTTTAACAAATGAAATTTTTTTCAAAGATATCATAAGTGTTTCAATCAATTTTTAGACTACGATTGTAAAAGAAACATTAAACATATCAAAACACAATTTTAACACATGAAATTAGTTTTCGAAGATATCATAAGTGTTTTCAATCAATTAAAAGCGAAAAGAACAAGTTGCATACATTTAGTTAAGTAATACGTTTGTTTTCAATAGTTAAGATACTTTTAAACTATTATTATACAGAACATTCACTTTCTTATAGTTTCCTAGGTTATAAAACCTTAGATTGTAAATGAAAGAAGTATTAAACATATCAAAACACAACTTTAACACATGAAATTGTTTTTCAAAGATATCATAAGTGTTTCAATCAATTAATAGACATTAGATTGTAAAAGAGGTATTAAACTTATCAAAATACAATTTGAACACATGAAATGGTTTTTCAAAGGTATCATAAGTGTTTGAATCAATTAATAGACCTTAGATTGTAAAAAATATATTAAACATATGAAAACACTATTTTAACACATGAAGTTCTTTTTCAAGATATCATAAGTGTTTTCAATCAATTAATTGCGAAAAGAACAAGTTGCAAACATTTAGTTAAGTAATACGCTTGTTTTCAATAGTTAAGATACTTTTAAACTATTATTATACAGAACATTCACTTTCTTATAGTGTCCTAGGTTATAAAACCTTAGATTGTAAATGAAATAAGTATTAAACATATCAAAACACAATTTTAACAAATGAAATTGTTTTTCAAAGATATCATAAGTGTTTGAATCAATTAATAGACCTTAGATTGTAAAAGAAGTACTAGACATATCAAAATACAATTTGAACACATGAAATGGTTTTTCAAAGGTATCATAAATGTTTGAATCAATTAATAGACCTTAGATTGTAAAAAATATATTAAACATATGAAAACACAATTTTAACACATGAAATTGTATTTCAAAGATATTCATAAGTGTTTCAATCAATTAATAGACTAATGATCCTGCCTGTTGACCAGGACACAAGAACCTTGCCTCGTCAAATCTGGATCGACTCTGCGCCGCGTTAGCTTTGGTCCTTCGCCTTGATTCACCTCAAGAACCTGCAAAAGACAGAACGGCGCCGCCGCGGTCGATCACGCTTCGACGCCCAAGTCAGCGACTGAACCACCAAAGTACTAAGAGAAACTAAGAACAGGAACCGTGCAAAATTCTCTCTCAGTGTACTCAAGTTCTCGCAAGCATAAAAGAGGTAATCTAAAACGCACGTACCTCAGAAGTTCGTTAGAATCTCTTATATACCTGTGCACTTTCTCTCTCCTGACAGTTACACATCTGGACACGTGGCTCGCATCCAGCTGTACACGTGTCACCATCCGGAGCATCCTTGACTTGGGCGCCACTTCTTACTCTTCAGGCTTTTCGCTAAGTTACTTATGCATGAACAACTCAGCCCACAGCTGCCTTGGAGCGTGATCTCTTCTGCGTGGCGAGCACGGGTGCCTTCATACACACCTTCCCTGTGGTCTCGCCGGCCGCCTTCATGATCTACTTCACTTGCTTCACCGTGCATGTTCAGGTAAACTGTTCCCCGACCTCGACCTCTGGCTTAGCTAGGAAATGACTATCTGACGACTTCATCCTCTGCTCTGAAAGCCTAAAACATACCTCCCTGACCCTTCGGCGATGTCCTCGTTTCGGAGATTTCTGATCACTTGGTCTTAAACCCGGTGACCGCCGGTTTAGGTTTGCTAGAGATCGGAGCACGCCAACTTAAGGACTGGCGACTACACGAGCCCCCCGACTTCCTTTCCTTCTGCCGGCCATGAGCCCCGCTTAACACACCTACATAATAGCTTACTGCCACGTCATCACGTCAGCGGGAGGCGGTGTCGTTGTGATGTAACTTACTGACCTCTTGTTTTTCAGGCTATTCTCATAGCATTTCTTCGCTTCCTTCTGGTCAGATTTGATGGTGATCACCACCCCTTCCATCGATGGCAACTTCACCTTCATGTGCCTGGTTGAAGGCACAACTCCTATTCTGTTGAGTGTTGGCCTTCCCAACAGAATGTTATATGCTGAGGGAGCATTCACGACGAGGTACTTGATTTTCTCCGTCCTTGAGCCCGCCTCATCCGTGAAGGTAGTTCTTAACTCTATATACCCCCTGACCTCCACCTGATCGCCAGCGAAACCATACAAGCACCCCCCATAGGGCCTCAGCTGGTCAAGGGGCAACTGTAACTGCGTGAAAGTCGGCCAGAACATCACATCCGCCGAGCTTCCTTGGTCCACCAGGACCCTGTGGACCTTCCTTCCCACCGTAACAAGCGAGATGACTATTGGATCGTTGTCATGAGGCACAACGTCCCTGAGATCTTCCCTTGTGAACGTGATGTCCACATCTGGCGAGTGGTCCTCGAACATGTCCACCGTCATCACAGACCTCGCGTACTTCTTCCTCTGCGACGCGGTGCATCCACCACCCGAGAAACCTCCCGCGATGGTGTGGATCTCCCCGTGAGTGGGCATTTCGTGCTGCTGAGCCTCACCACCCGCCGGCTGGGAGCTCGACGCGCCCCCCGTCCTTCTATCCAGCAGGTAATCATTTAGGAACCCGCTCTTGACCAGGTCGTCGAGCTGGTATCCTAATGCCAAACATGAGTCCACGGTGTGGCCAAAGCCCTGGTGGAATTCGCACCAGGCGTCTGGCTTTGGTCCCAACACCTTGTCGCCCACCTTCTCAGGCGCCTTGAGCCTGGTTGCTATATTGGGAATGGCGATCAGGTCCACCAACCCCATGACGAACTTATGCTTTGGCGGGCGATTGTACTCCCTGGGGCGCCCTAGGCCCCTGCTCTTGTTCTTCTTTGGATCATAAGGATGGCGAGTCCTTTGATCCCTCTTGGCTATCGTTGTCTCCAGCACCCTTTGTGGCTGGATCCTGGTCTGGGCACGTGGCCTAGCGGGGGCCACGCTTCCTCTCTTCTCGGCGACCTCACTTTCATCGGCGATGTGGGCCACCGCAAGTCGCCTAACCTCTGCAAACGTGGCGGGGTGAGCCCTGATCAACGCCCCGCAGAAAGGTCCCGGCAGCACGCCCTTCTTGAAGGCGTAGACCAACATCTCTTCGTCCTTGGCCGGCGAGCGGACCATCTGCGCCCCAAAACGGTTCAAGTAGTCCCTGAGGGACTCTCCCTGGTACTGCCTTATGTCGAACAGATCATAAGACACCCTTGGCGGCGCCTTGTTCACTATGTACTGCTCGACGAAAAGCTTCGAAAACTGCTGGAAATTGGTTATGTGACCTGTATGCAGGCTCACAAACCATTCCAGCGCTGTTCCCTGGAGCGTGCTCACAAACATCTTGCAATACACAGCATCCGAGCCTCCTGACAGCATCATCTGCGTGTGGAACGTAGTGAGATGTGCTTCAGGATCCTCCACGCCGGTGAAAGTAGCCTTCACGGGTACCACACTCACAGGGATAGGCGTGTCCGTGATCGCCTGAGCAAATGGCATGGGGAAAACGCGAGGTGGCGACGACGGCGCGACCTCTTCAGCGACTGGGCGCCCTCTCTGCTCCTGAAGAGCTTGGCGCAATTCCTCAGTCACTTTGCTGAGCTCTTCATTCCTGGCCTGAGAGGCGACCAGGTCCTCATGCATCCTTGCCTGCTCTATGCGCGAGGCTTCCACATTTGCCTGCAGCGCACGCATAATCTCCACCATCTGAGCCATAGTCATGGCGCCTTCAGCAGCAACTGGCGCAACTGGACTTGAACGGTTGCTTCTCATCTTTCTCATGAAAACTTAACAGATCACAATAAGCGATGAACAAAACCTCCTTCAGCAACGATCGATCCAGCAATCAATCGGTCAGAACTTCGCAAACTCCAAAGAACTTCAAGAACACAACCTCAACAGCAAAATCTTCGCAGAAACTCGCAACTTCAACACAGACCACCGCTTCTCCACCAAAACCTCTAATTTACCGGTCGAAAATCTGAACGAACGTCGAAGCTTCGATTCCATTGATTAAAACTCGCGCAAACAGCGAAAAACCTCTCCTCACCGAACAAGAACCTCAAACGAACGGTGGAAAACGCGAATTTACCGAACAAAGCTTGAATGAACGGCAGAAAATGGTTGCACCAGCACACAACCACACAGAAACTGCAGAAACTTCTAAGAACTCACGCTGTGGATGGGAACAGGTTTTACACGGCCCCACGGTGGGCGCCTGATGATCCTGCCTGTTGACCAGGACGCAAGAACCTTGCCTCGTCAAATCTGGATCGACTCTGCGCCGCGTTAGCTTCGGTCCTTCGCCTTGATTCACCTCAAGAACCTGCAAGAGACAGAACGGCGCCGCTGCGGCCGATCACGCTCCGACGCCCAAGTCAGCGACTGAACCACCAAAGTACTAAGAGAAACTAAGAACAAGAACCGTGCAAAATTCTCTCTCAGTGTACTCAAGTTCTCGCAAGCGTAAAAGAAGTAATCTAAAACGCACGTACCTCAGAAGTTCGTTAGAATCTCTTATATACCTGTGCACTTTCTCTCTCCTGACAGTTACACATCTGGACACGTGGCTCGCATCCAGCTGTACACGTGTCACCATCCGGAGCATCCTTGACTTGGGCGCCACTTCTTACTCTTCAGGCTTTTCGCTAAGTTACTTATGCATGAACAACTCAGCGCACAGCTGCCTTGGAGTGTGATCTCTTCTGCGTGGCGAGCACGGGTGCCTTCATACACACCTTCCCTGTGGTCTCGCCGGCCGCCTTCATGATCTACTTCACTTGCTTCACCGTGCATGTTCAGGTAAACTGTTCCCTGACCTCAACCTCTGGCTTAGCTAGGAAATGACTATCTGACGACTTCATCCTCTGCTCTGAAAGCCTAAAACAAACCTCCCTGACCCTTCGGCGATGTCCTCGTTTCGGCGATTTCTGATCACTTGGTCTTAAACCCGGTGACCGCCGGTTTAGGTTTGCTAGAGATCAGAGCACGCCAACTTAAGGACTGGCGACTACACGAGCCCCCCGACTTCCATTCCTTCTGCCGGCCATGAGCCCCGCTTAACACGCCTACATAATAGCTTACTGCCACGTCATCACTTCCGACTACCTGGGCGGTACAACTAAGATTGTAAAAGAAATATTAACACATGAAATTGGTTTTCAAAGATATCATAAGTAATACGCTTGTTTTCAATAGTTAAGATAGTGTTAAACTATTATTATACAGAATATTCAGTTTCTTATAGTTTCCTAAGATATAAAACCTTATAATGTAAATGGAAGAAGTATTAAACATATCAAAACACAATTTTAACACATAAAATTGGTGTTCAAAGATATGATAAGTGTTTTCAATCAATTAATAGCGAAAAGAACAAGTTGCAAATTTTAGTTAAGTAATACGTTTGTTTTCAATAGTTTACATACTTTTAAACTATTATTATACAGAACATTCACTTTCTTATAGTTTCCTAGGTTATAAAACCTTAGACTGTAAATGAAAGAAGTATTAAACATATCAAAACACAATTTTAACACATGAATTTTTTTTACAAAGATATCAAAGTGTTTCAATCAATTAATAGACCTTAGATTGCAAAAGAAGTTTTAAACATATCAAAATAAATTTTGAACACATGAAATGGTTTTTCAAAGGTATCATAAGTGTTTGAATCAATTAATAGACCTTAGATTGTAAAATATATATTAAACATGTGCAAACGCAATTTTAACACATAAAATTGGTTTTCAAAGATATCATAAGTGTTTTCAATCAATTAATAGCGAAAAGAACAAGTTGCAAACATTTAGTTAAGTAATACGCTTGTTTTCAATAGTTAAGATAGTTTTAAACTATTATTATACAGAACATTCACTTTCTTATAGTTTCCTAAGTTATAAAACCTTAGATTGTAAAGGAAAGAAATATTAAACATATCAAAACACAATTTTAACACATGAAATTGTTTTTCAAAGATATCATAAGTGTTTCTATCAATTAATAGACCTTAAATTGTAAAAGAAGTTTTCAACATATCAAAATAAAATTTGAACACATGGAATGGTTTTTCAAAGGTATCATAAGTGTTTGAATCAATTAATAGACCTTAGATTGAAAAATATATATTAAACATGTGAAAACACTATTCTAACAAATGAAATTGGTTTTTAAAGATATCATAAGTGTTTTCAATCAATTAATAGCGAACAAAACAAGTTGGAAACATTTAGTTAAGTAATACGCTTGTTTTCAACAGTTAAGATACTTTTAAACTATTATTACACAGAACATTCTCTTCCTTATAGTTTCCTAGGTTATAAAACCTTAGATTGTAAATAAAAGAAGTATTAAACATATCAAAACACAAAATTTAACACATTTATTTGTTTTTCTAAGATATCATAAGTGTTTCAATCAATTAATAGACCTTAGATTGTAAAAGAAGTATTAAACATATCAAAATACAATTTGAACACATGAAATGGTGTTTCAAGGGTATCATAATTGTTTGAATTAATTAATAGACCTTAGATTGTAAAAAATATATTAAATATATGAAAACACAATTTTAACACATGAAATTGTTGTTCAAAGATATTCACAAGTGTTTTAATCAATTAATAGACTAAGATTGTAAAAGAAATATTAAACATATCAAAACACAATTTTAACACATGAAATTGGTTTTCAAAGATATCGTAAGTGTTTTCAATCAATTAATAGCGAAAAGAACAATTTGAAACATTTAGTTAAGTAATACGCTTGTTTTCAATAGTTAAGATAGTTTTAAACTATTATTATACAAAACATTCAATTTCTTATAGTTTCCTAGGTTATAAAACCTTAGATTGTAAATGAAAGAAGTATTAAACATATCAAAACACAATTTTAACAAATGAAAGTGTTTTTCAAAGATATCATATGTGTTTCAATCAATTAATAGACCTTTGTTCCGTTCGGTTGACCTGGGACGTCTTCGTGCGCGACCTGTGGATTCCTGCAAAGAAGAAGGACAAAAGGGTGCCCTAGCGGCCGTTAGCACTCCGACGCTCAAGTCAGCCAGCAAGAAACACCAAAACTATGCACCTCCGTATCGGAGCACCGCGTGTGGCATTCTGAAGGTGGTAAAAAAGGAAACTGTGTATAGTGTATATTTCTCCTCCTAGCAAAAATCTTTCCCTAGTCCCTTGTGCGTGAGCTCAAGGCTCGAGCAAACAACTAGAGAGTTTCTGGGAAATTTGCCAAAAGTTCCAACCCTGTTTCCAACATTCCCGGCGCTATTAAACTGCCCAAGCATTTAAAGTGCCTTAAAGCGCTTTTAATCATAAATGTAACGCACTTAATTAACGCGTCTAATTAGAAAACGTAGCGCATTTAAGACGTTGGAACGCTTGGGAGCCTTTATAGTACCTTAAACGCTCGAAACAGAAACTATATTGAATGACTTTAATTACCTGGTACCTGACTAAGTGGTGTTTCTGTTCTGACCTGGCTGTCGTACACGTGGGGGGCCTCACAGCGCCATGACCCCATCTGGGGACGTTTCTGCCCATCGGGGGACGTTTCTACGTGTGAGTCCTCCTGCTTTGGAGTGCTACTGCGCAAGGGGTGACTTTTTGGGTGCCAACTCCTGCCCCCAATCATCTATTCACTCACTTTGAGAGCGTATCTGCCTTCCCCTCGTACCTTGCACCTAGCTGCCCCGGGCGTGACCCTCCCCTTGAGTCGTATCTGCCCCAAAGGCGTCTCTGAGGCGGCAGGGGTACTTCACGAGTCAGGTTGCCCTTCACTGGTGCTATCACTATGGCCTTGAAGCCACCTTTTCCTTCTCTTTATCACTGCCCCGGATCATCGGGACCTGAAGCCTTCCCACGGCGTCGCTCCCTCCATGGTCTCTCCTACCCATGGGTATCGGGGAACCACACTGTGATTGCCTTGCCTTAGCGATATTTGATCTTGGCGACGCCCTGGTTGGGCGACGCCTTCACCTAGACGACGCCTTGCCTTGGCGACGCTTCCTCTTGGCGACGCTGGAACTTGGCGTCCCTTCACCTAGGCGACGCTTTGTGTTGACTTTGACTCCAGGCGTTGACTTTGACCTTGACTTTGTCAACGCCCGGATACAGGACGGTACAACCTTATATTGTAAAAGAAGTATTAAAGATATCAAAATACAATTTGAACACATGAAATGGTGTTTCAAAGGTATCATAAGTGTTTGAATCAATTAATAGACCTTAGATTGTAAAAAATATAGTAAACATATGAAAACACAACTTTAACACATGAAATTGTTCTTCAAAGATATTCACAAGTGTTTCAATCAATTAATAGACTAAGATTGTAAAAGAAATATTAAACATATCAAAACACAATTTTAACACATGAAATTGGTTTTCAAAGATATAATAAGTGTTTTCAATCAATTAATAGCTAAAAGAACAAGTTGAAAATATTTAGTTAAGTAATACCCTTGATTTCAATAGTTAAGATACTTTTAAACTATTATTATACAGAACATTCACTTTCTTATACACAACATTCACTTTCTTACAGTTTCCTAGGTTCTAAAACTTTAGATTGTAAATGAAATATTTATTAAACATATGAAAACACAACTTTAACACATGAAATTGTTCTTCAAAGATATTCACAAGTGTTTCAATCAATTAATAGACTATGATTGTAAAAGAAATATTAAACATATCAAAACACAATTTTAACACATAAAATTGGTTTTCAAAGATATAATAAGTGTTTTCAATCAATTAATAGCGAAAAGAACAAGTAGCAAATATTTAGTTAAGTAATACCCTTGATTTAAATAGTTAAGATACTTTTAAACTATTATTATATAGAACATTCACGTTCTTAAACACAACATTCACTTTCTTATACACAACATTCACTTTCTTACAGTTTCCTAGGTTCTAAAACTTTAGATTGTAAATGAAATCTTTATTAAACATATGAAAACAAAATTTTAACACATGAAATTGTTTATCCAAGATATCATAAGTGTTTCAATCAGTTAATAGACCTTAGATTGTAAAAGTGTATTAAACATATCAAAACACAATTTTAACACATGAAATTGGTTTTCAAAGATATCATAAGTGTTTTCAATCAATTAATAGCGAAAAATCAAGTTGCAAACATTTAGTTAAGTAATATGCTTTTTTCAATAGTTAAGATACTTTTAAACTATTATTATACAGAACATTCACTTTCTTATAGTTTCCTAGGTTTTAAAACCTTTGATTGTAAATGAAAGAAGTATTAAACTTATCAAAACAAAATTTTAACACATGAAATTGTTTTTCAAAGATATCATAAGTGTTTCATTCAATTAATAGACCTTAGATTGTAAAAGAAGTGTTCAAATTATCAAAATACAATTTGAAGACAAGAAATGGTTTTTCAAAGGTTTCATAAGTGTTTGAATGAATTAATAGACCTTAGATTGTAAAAAATATATTACACATATGAAAACATAATTTTAACACATGAAATTGTTTTTCTAAGATATTCATAAGTGTTTCATTCAATTAGTAGACTAAGATTGTAAAAGAAATATTAAACATATCAAAACTCAATTTTAACACATGAAATTGGTTTTCAAAGATATTATAAGTGTTTTGAATCAATTAATAGCGAAAAGAACAAGTTGCAAACATTTAGTTAAGTAATACGCTTGTTTTCAATATTTAAGATAGTTTTAAACTATTATTATACAGAACATTCACTTCCTTATAGTTTCCTAGGTTATAAAACCTTAGATTGTAAATGCAAGAAGTATTAAACATATCAAAATACAATTTTAACACATGAAATTGTTTTTCAAAGATATCATAAGTGTTTCAATCAATTAATAGACCTTAGATTGTAAAAGAAGTATTAAACATATCAAAATACAATTTCAACACATGAAAAGGTATTTCAAAGGTATCATAAGTGTTTCAATCAATTAATAGGCCTTAGATTGTAAAAAATATATTAAACATATGATAACAGAATTTTAACACATGAAATTGTTCTTTGTACTGTCCCGTATCCGGGCGTTGACAGTCAAGGTCAAAGTCAAGACCAGGAGTCAAAGTCAACACAAGGCGTTGCCTAGGCGAAGAGACGCCAAGTGCCAGCGTCGTCAAGAAGAGGCGTCGCCAAGGCAAGGCGTCGCCTAGGTGAAGGCGTCGCCCAACCAGGGCGTCGCCAGATCAAACATTACTAAAGCAAGGCAATCACAGTGTGGTTCCCCGATACACATGGGTAGGAAAAACCATGGAGGGAGCGACGCCGTGGGAAGGCCTTAGGTCCCGATGATCCGGGAGAGTGATAAGGAGAAGAGAAAGGTGGCTTCAAGGCCATAGTAACAACACCAGTGTAGGGCAGCCTGACTCGTGAAGTACCCCTGCCGCCCCAGAGACGCCGTTGGGACAGATACGACTCAAGAGGAAGGTCACGTCCACGGTAGCCGGGTGCAGGGTACGAGAGGAAGGCAGATACGCTCTCAAAGCGAGTGACTAGATGATTGGGGGCATGAGTTGGCACCCAAAAAGTCACCCCTCGCGCAGTAGCACTCCCGAGCAGGAGGACTCACACATAGAAACGTCCCCAGATGGGCAGAAACGCCCCCTGATGGGGTCATGGCGTTGTGAAGCCCTCCACGTGTACGACAGCCAGGTCAGAATAGAAACACCCTTTAGTCAGGTACCAGGTAATTAAAGTCATTCAATACAGTTTCTGTTTCGAGGATTCAGGTACTATAATGGCTCCCAAGCGTTTCAACGTCTTAAATGCGCTACGTTTTCTAATTAGACGCCTTAATTGAGCGCGTTACGCTTGTGATTAAAAGCGCTTTAAGGAACTTTAAATGCTTGGGTAGTTTAAATAGCGCTGGGAATGTTGGGAAGGGGGTTGGACTTTTGGCAAATTTCCCAGAAACTCTTTGGTTGCTTTTCGAGCTGTGAGGTTACGCGCAAGGGACTAGGGGAAGATTTTTGCTAGAAGGAAAAATATACACTAGACACAGTTCTTTGTTTTTACCACCTTCAGAGTGCCACACGCGGTGCTCCGATACGGAGGTGCACAGTTTTTGGCGTTTCTTGCTGGCTGACTTGAGCGTCGGAGTGCAAACGGCCGCTAGGGCGCCCCTTTTTCTTGTCTTTCTCTGCAGGATTACATAGGTAACCAGTGGGAAGGAGTCCCTAGTTGACGGTTGAGGTCGCGCACGAAGACGTCCCAGGTCAACCGGACGGAACATTTGGCGCTCACCGTGGATGCCTTCGCATGGTCCGCCTCGGATATGCTCGGTATCGACCCTGATTTCCTGTGTCACCACCTCAGCATGGACGCCACGGTCCGCCCCGTGCGCCAAAGAAGGAGAAAGTTTAATGAGGAGCGACAACAGGTGGTGAAGGACGAAACGCAGAAGCTGTTGAGTGCTGGCCACATCAGGGAGATTCAATACCCTAAGTGGCTGGCCAATGTCGTCTTAGTAAAAAAGGCGAATGGAAAGTGGAGGATGTGCGTGGACTTCACGGACTTAAATAAGGCGTGCCCAAAGGACTCGTACCCACTGCCCAGCATCGACGCCTTGGTGGATAGTGCGTCCGGCAGCAAGGTGCTAAGTTTCTTGGACGCCTTCTCAGGGTACAACCAGATCAAGATGCACCCGAGGGATGAGAATAAAACTGCATTCATGACTGAGACTTGCAGTTACTGCTATAAGGTGATGCCTTTTGGGCTGAAAAACGCGGGCGCCACATACCAAAGGTTAATGGACAAGGTCCTGGCGCCCATGCTCGGGAGGAATGTGTACGCCTATGTAGACGACATGGTGGTGGCGTCGCAGGATAGGGCACAACACATGGCGGACCTGGAGGAGTTGTTCGTCACAATATCCAAGTACCGCCTCAAGTTAAACCCTGAGAAGTGTTTCTCCGGGGTAGAGGCCAGTAAGTTCTTGGGTTTTATGCTCACAGAGAGGGGGATAGAAGCGAACCCCGACAAATGCGCAGCGATTATCGCCGTGCGAAGCCCGACGTCGGTGAAGGAAGTGCAGTAGCTGACAGGGCGGATGGCCGCACTCTCGAGGTTTGTCTCTGCTGGGGGAGAGAAGGGGCACCCATATTTCCAGTGCCTCAAGAGAAATAGTCGTTTCGCATGGACTGACGAATGCGAAGCGGCTTTCATTAAGTTGAAAGAATACCTGGTGACGCCACCGGTCCTCTGCAAACCGGTAACAGGCATGCCCCTCCGGCTGTACTTCGCAGTAACGGAACGAGCTATCAGCTCAGTGCTGGTCCAGGAGCAGGACCAGATTCAAAAACCCATCTATTTTGTAAGCAAGGCCTTACAAGGCGCAGAAACCAGATACCAGGCGTTGGAGAAGGCAGCGCTGGCGGTGGTATTTTCAGCCAGGAGACTCCGTCATTACTTTCACAGCTTTACGGTGGTAGTGATGACAAACCTCCCTATACAGAAGGTGCTGCAGAAGCCTGACGTGGCTGGGAGAATGGTACGCTGGGCGGTGGAGCTGTCTGAATTCGACATCCAATACGAGCCTCGAGGATCCATCAAAGGGCAAGTGTATGCAGATTTTGTAGCAGAATTCTCGCCTGGAGGGGAACAGGAGGTGGAGGTGGGCTCGCAGTGGTTGCTCTCGGTTGATGGCTCTTCCAACCAGCAAGGGAGTGGTGCGGGAATAGTCTTGGAGGGACCCAACGGCGTGCTGATTGAGCAGGCCCTGCGCTTCGCCTTCAAGGCAAGTAACAATCAGGCAGAATATGAAGCCCTGATAGCAGGAATGCTCCTGGGCAAGGAGATGGGCGCGCAGAACCTCCTGGTGAAAAGCGATTCCCAGCTTATTACGGGGCAGGTGTCGGGTGAGTTCCAGGCGAAGGACCCACAGATGGCGGCGTACTTAAGATACGTCCAACTATTGAAGGGAGCATTTAACGCTCTTGAGCTGATACATGTCCCAAGGGAGCAGAATGCCAGAGCCGACTTGCTTGCCAAGCTGGCTAGCTCAGGCAAGGGGGGTAGGCAGAGGACAGTGATCCAGGAGACGCTCAAAGCTCCGCGTAAGTTCGTGGAAGATAACAGGGTGAATGTCCTCCAGATCTGTACATCAAGAGAAAGTCCCAGGAATCATCGCTCTCTAACCCAAGATACGCTGAAGACCCCCCGCATCAGCACATACGCGGACACGCCTGAAGAAGAAAGGCAAATGCAGGTGTGTGTCCTAACTGAGGGAGACACCTGGATGACGCCATACAAACGGTACCTGGCGGATGGGACTCTCCCAGTGGAGCCGGAAGAGGGTAAGAAGGTCAAAAGAAATGCCGCAAGATATACCCTGGTGGATGGGGTGTTGTTTAGACACGGGTTCGCACACCCTATCCTAACGTGCGTAAGTGGCGACGAGTGTACCAGGATAATGGCGGAGCTCCACGAAGACATTTGTGGGAGCCACGTGGGGGGAAGGTCTTTAGCCTCCAAGGTGATACGCGCAGGTTTCTTCTGGCCAACAGTAAAAGAGGACTGCGCACGACACGCCCAGCGCTGCAGGCAATGCCAAAAGCACGCCGACTGGCACAAGGCGCCGCCAGAAGAATTGCGATCCATATACAGCCCGTGGCCTTTCCATACATGGGGAATCGACATCCTGGGCCCGTTCCCACTGGCAATCAGGCAGATGAAGTATTTGATTGTTGCCATTGAATACTTCACCAAATGGATAGAGGCAGAGCCCGTGGCACAGATCACCGCGCACAAGGTCCAGCATTTTGTGTGGAAGAACATTGTATGTCGCTTTGGCGTACCTAGGCGCTTGATATCCGACAACGGGACCCAGTTTGCCAGTCAGCAGTTGAGAAATCTGTGCGCTGAGATAGGTATCAAGCAACTGTTCGCATCAGTCGAACACCCCCAGACCAACGGGCAAGTGGAGTCAGCAAACAGAGTTCTGCTGAGGGGGCTGAAGAGAAGGTTAGAGAAGGCCAAAGGAGCGTGGGCGAAGGAAGTTCCAAGGATCGTATGGGCATACCACACCACGCCCCAATCTTCTACCATGGAGACGCCTTTCAGTCTGGTGTACGGGTCGGACGCGATGATCCCGGTAGAAATACATGAAAGCTCACCACGTTTTCAAAACTTTGTGGCGGAGGAATCCAACGAAGAAAGGCGGGTAAACCTGGATCTACTAGACGAAGCCAGGGAAGAAGCCAGAATAAAAGCTGAAGCAGTGAAGAGAAGGGTAGAGCGGCAATATAGCTCTAAGGTAAAGCCACGACAGTTCCAGATCGGCGACCTAGTGATGAGGAAAGCCCACCCATACGAGCTGGAGAATAAGTTGTCTCCCAAGTGGACCGGACCCTTCAGAGTTACTGAGGCTAAGGGCAACGGTTCGTACCGCCTAGAGACCTTGGATGGAGGTCCTATCTCGCGCAGTTGGAATGCAGCCAATCTGAAGTTTTGTTTTAGTTGACTTATGTAAAGCAGCTATGTAACAGTCTTGTTAAAGGGGACGCTCTTTTTCCCCTTCCGGGGTTTTTTAACGAGGTCACCCAAATAAAAGAAAAAACAAGTTTGAGAAAAAGCCGTGCCTTTGATTTTAGCCTTTATCTTTCTCCGTTTGAGGTAATGTGAGGCGTCGCCAAGAAAGAAGGCGTCGCCTAGGTGAAGGCGTCGCCAAGAGAGAAGGCGTCGCCTAGGTGAAGGCGTCACCTAGGTGAAGGCGTCGTCAAGTGAGAAGGAGTCGCCTGAGTGCAGGCACCATGGAGGAACATGACCAAGGAAAGCGCACAATATGCAAAACGTATGCAAAGTAAAGCGGCGTTGCAAAAAATCAAGTATGGTATAGAAAAGTTAATGTTACAAGCAATGTTCGATACAACGGGAGTAGAGCGAATGGGGCGAATATTACAAATCATGCAAAAACACGAACGAGCCACTTCTCAGTGGCCATCGAAGTCAGCACTTGAAGAGCCACTTCTCAGTGGCCATCGGAGTCAACACTTGAAGAGGACGAAGCCCCGATCCCAACCCGCAGAGCTCGGGTAAGTCGTGTCCTCCTCTTTTGGTTTATTTTCGAACCTGCACCAAGGGAGATGAATGTGTCAGAGGCACCATGAAGCAAAACAGGCACAGATAGAAAGCAATAAAGGCGGAAGTCGCTAGGGCAGGGACTCATACCTATATACTTTTCGAGAGTTCCAGCGTTGAACTCCAAGCTGATCAAGGTGGCAGAGTCAAAACTTCCCGCCTCAGCAAGAATCCGGCAAGCCATTTGGTCACTTGGAGCCAGCTTCTTGATGGGTTTGGTTTTGAGGGCCCTCGCCTCTCTCACCCAGTACAGTGGAAAACCATCCAGAGCGGTGGGAACGAGGTCAGTGCAACAGATCTTGAAGAACCGGCCTTTCCACCCGGTGAATGAGTTTTGGAAGGGGGTGAGGAGAACTCTCCCAGGAACGTTACTGAGAGTTACCCAGAGGTTGTGCCTTTGCCTCTTCACCTCAAAGAAGTGAAGAAAGAGGTCAACCGAGGGAGCACGACCCAGAAACCCGAAGAGGATGTCAAAGGCTTTGACAAAGGCCCAGTTGTTGGGGTATAACTGGGCCGGAGCGGCTTTGATCTCCGTCAGCAGTTCCTTCTCGAACTGGGAGAAGGGCAGGCGCACGCCGATGATCTTGAAAACCACCTGGTAGAAGTAAAAGAAGGGGACCCCATCGTTGGCCCGTTCATCCCCGCATACTGGCTCCCCTAGAGTGCAAGGGAGCACAGCAATGTCGTCGTCGTGCCTCCTCGCGAAGGCACGGTGATCATAGGAGCATGAATCCCCTTTGTGTTCCCTTAAGGCCCTGGTGGAGAGTAAGCAGGAGCATTCGTCGAGGAGCTCCCTCGAAGCCCACAGATACAGGTCCTTGGGGTCGACCCTGGGGGGAGTAGCACAAGACGACATTCTTGAACAGACTCAGGGAGTTTCGAAGTTTTGGCAGAGGTAAAACGCCGGTGGGAACAGACACTGGAAGAACTCTTCGCGAGAGGAGAAAGGGTGCAGTTAGGTTACGAAAGGCGCAGAAATGATGAGTGCAGTTTCAAAGTCTTGAAGAATTAAATATAGCGGTTAGAGCGCCAAACGGCACACATGGAGATATTGCAGTTAGAGCGCTAAACGGCGCGAATGGATGCACCGCACGATCGAGCCACGTGGCAGAAGATGGAAGGATGGCCCTGGCATCCCTAGTTAAACTCAGAACACGTCGTATCGACAGAATGCCCAGTGGTACGATGCACCGTCGAAAGTGGGTCAGGGGCACAGTAGGAGTCAGGATCAAGTCGAATGACTGGATGTCCCATCAGCCACACAAGAAACGCCACGTGGATCAAGTCGAATGACTGAACGTCCCATCAGCCATACAAGAAGCGCCACGTGGATAGCACGGACAAAACCTTGAGCTCTTCGCTGTCCTCAAGCGTCGACCAAGGCCAAGGTCAAAGTCAATGTCAAGGTAAAGATGACGCCCAAGGCGACGCCAGCAGGAGCGCCCAAGGCGTCGCCTGGAAGGACGCGAAGGGCGACGCCAGCGTGAGACGTCGCGGGCGTCGCCAACCAAAATATCAGCAGGGTCGCCTCCCCGATACCCACAGGTAGGAAAGACTGTGGAGGGAGACGAGACTGCCAAACGCCAGCGAATCACTGGCAGGGTGTTCCCCGATACCTATGGGAAGGAAAGACAATGGAGGGAACGACCCCTCCCCCCAAAGCGCTCGGCGTTTTAGACACCTGGGGACGATACGGCGCTGCTGTAGCAGGCCTCTCCTTAGGCGTGGGCGCCGGGCGTTAAGGATCAAGGAAATGACTGTTTCGGTGTTAGAAACACCCCGTGGACGATACGGCTCCACTAGGTGAGCCTCCCCATGGGCGTGGGCATTGGTGCGTGACCTTTCCCGGGCATACAAGGCCTCCCAACGAAGTGAAAGAAACGGGTATTATATAAGCAAAACAACCGAAGCACGCGAAGGCAAAGAATGAGAATAAGATCACACAGGCAGAATTCTGTGTCGCGAGGACACGAAAGTAATCATACAAAATCCCAGAGTTGTAGCAAGAGTGCAGACGATTCAAAGAATTACAAGTTTATCAAAGAAGGTTAAAATAAGTATAAAAGAATGGGTTGATGATCGAGGGTGGCGGCTCAATCGTCTATCTCCAGAGGCACGACCTTTCCATCAACAATGTGGTGAGTGGAATCACAGCTGGAAATGTCGATCCCCGGGTTCATGCAGACTGCTTGGGCCAGAGCTTCCTGGAATCCCTCCTCGAAAGTGCCCGCCATGTCCTGGATGAGGGCCTTTTTGTCCTTCTCTAGCTCCTCAATGGCGGCGTCCCCAGAAGCTACCTGCTTCTCCAAAGCCTCCTTTTCCACACGAAGCCGACTGACCTCGACCTGTAGTTTGTCGTAGTCAACCTGGAGAAGGCCCATAGCCTTGGCCTGGGTAGCCATTTCCCCCTCCATCCGCTCCATCTCGTTAGCCTGCTCACAGCAACGGTTCTTCAAGTCCTTTTGAACTTCTGCATCAGCTTCGACCAAGTCTTGAAGGCCCGTTAACTGAACTTGGAGGGCGACTTCCCGAGTATAAAAGTCAGCCTGGAACCCCATTGCCTCTGCCAGTTGCTTCTCAGCCTTTTCCTGGGCCTCTTGAGCCTGCTTCAGAGTGCTTTGGTAGGCCTTGTTTTGGCATTCCAGGGTTTTCTTTTCCTCCTCCAGGGCAGTAACCCTTGTTTCCAAGGCCTGGAGGGTTTGAGCTTGCAGGACCGCATTTCTGGCCTGGGCGCGCCATTCAAGGGCCACCGCCAAGAAGGCCCCCAAGTAGAAAGGCATGCCTTCCTTCCTGTCGGTGCCCTCTGGCATAGTTCCACCACTGAAGCCCCTCATCAGATGCATGATTGGAGGAGGGATGGCGATGAAATCGGGGGCGGCAGCGACGGGGGCAGGCGAAGCAGAGACCTCTGCCGGTGGTGGAGGTGGAGCAGACTCGGCACCTTCGCCTACATCTTCTTGGACAGTTGTGGGGGGAAGGGAGGTAGCGCTTGGAGGGTTGTCCCTGAAAGAGTCCTCTCCCTGGGGCGACGCCTCTGGTAGGAGGGGAACCCTAGCAGATTTCCTCATCTTGAAGGGTGCCACGCCATCCGAGTCTTCATCGTCGGATATGATCTCCAAGACCCGTTTCCCTTTGTCGAGGGGAGTTGGGGCCGGCGATGAGGCCACGGCCAGAGGAATGGCGGCAATGGGCAGAGGAGAGCCAGGAGTCTGAAGCGCCTCAGGTCTACGGGGGGATGGTGAAGATGAACCTAGTGGAGCTTCAGTAGGAGTCGGTGGTGGCGGAGGCAGGGTCAATGGGGGGATCGGGTCAGCAGCAGGGACAGAGGAAGCGCCCGCTTTGGCCGCACGAGCATCCTTTATTGCCTTCGCCAGCATCATCCTTTTGGAGGCGCCCATCACCGATCCTTCATTCAGATAAACCAAGTAGCAGAAGTCAATGCCAAGGCACTTGTGCAAAATCACAAAACGCGCAGAAACGTGAGACGCGAATCACATGGCACAATGGAAAACAAGTGGAAGAGGCTGTGGGAACAAACATTCGGTAGCAAGGTACTCACAATAAAAGAGGGAGGGGGAAGAGTCTCCTTACCAAAGTATGTGGTCAGGGCGTGAGCGTTATATTCGCTCGCAACAAGCTTCAATGTATCAAAAACGATCCCCAGCCCAGCCAAAGCCTTGCTTACCTCCCTGTCAGCAGGGGATAGCTCTTCCAGAGTTTTGGCCCTAAGCAGCTTAGGGCGCTCCGTCCAATAAAGGGGAAAGCCATCCAAGGCTGTGGGGTCGTGCTTGGAGCTGCACACCATAAAGAATTTCCCTTTCCAGTTTTTGTAAGAGTTTTGGAAGAGGGAGAGGAGGATTGTGCCCGTGATACCGGAAAAGCTTACCCAGAAGCTTTTCCCCTGCTTCTTCACTTCGAAGAAATGCAGGAAAACATCCACAGAGGGAAGGACGCCCAGGTGCCCGCAGAGAATTTGGAAACCCCTTACAAATGCCCAGCTGTTGGGGTGGAGCTGGGCGGGGGCTGTATTAATCTCAGTGAGGAGCTCCCTCTCAAAGGGGGTAAATGGGAGACGCACTCCTACGCGTTTAAACACCGTCTGGTACATAAAGAAGAAAGGGTTCCCCTTCCTAGGTCTGTCGTCCACACAGACAGGTTCCCTAGGCCTGCCGGGACGGACGAATATGTGGGCGTCGTGAGTGCGGCAGAAAGCGTTAAAGTTGTACAAGTGGGGATCCCCACGATGAGCTTCCAGGTCCTGGAAGGTAGTCAGGCTGGTACACTCATTCAAGAGCTCGTCGGGGGCCCATGGGTAGAAGGCTTTGTAGTTGGACTTGGGGGTCTTGGGGGAGGAATCAGACTCCGCGTTCGTGCGCGTCATGGTGTGAATAAATAGCTGGAGAAAGAAGAGAGGAAAAAGGGTTTTAACAAGTGTAGCCATGACAGGAAGGGGAGTGAACCCCAGGAAACACCACCCACGCTAGAAAACCCAGAAAGAAGGAGAAGGGAACAGAGAAGGAAGGAGAAGCGGAAGAATGCAGTAATGCATAAATGTCAACAGTCCCAGGCAGTTCAATAAATCATGCAATGCGACGAAAGGGAAGAGTCTTGGATATGCGAAAATCATACCTTTGCTGTCAAAGTGAAGGCGGAAGAAGAGCACAGGAGGGAGAGAACAGCAATTGCAGAGAAAAGGGGTTGAAGGCGATGAACAGTGCAGAGACGCAGAGGGAATGAATGTAACAGTGGGGTGAGCGCGGGGTTTGGGGGGTAACTTGAACGTTACATTTGCAACCCAAGAGGCGCTAACTAGGAGCCGTGAGATCGTGCCACGTGTCAAAGGATCAATCGCCCAGGGGAAACGCAAGGGTCTCTAGAGGCTGGCCGTACGATGGGCTACGTGGCGCGCGATCAAGGGTAGCCCCAAAAGGTGTTATTTTCCCCGTTTCAGAGGATGTCCAATCAGTCATTAAGAGCGCTCCTATGGTTCAGAGAGTGTCACATCAATAATTCGAGAATTGTTGAGTCAGCAGGGAGTAACACGTCATCAGGGTGGCACGTGGACGGCGTGGGCGAGACCTTAGTCTTTACGCTGAAGACAAGTCTTCGGCTTAAGACTGGGGGGCTTGTGTATCGTCACGTATCCGGGCGTTGACTAAGTCAAGGTCAAAGTCAACACCAGGAGTCAAAGTCAACACAAGGCGTTGCCTAGGCGAAGAGACGCCAAGTGCCAGCGTCGTCAAGAAGAGGCGTCGCCAAGGCAAGGCGTCGCCTAGGTGAAGGCGTCGCCCAACCAGGGCGTCGCCAGATTAAACATTACTAAAGCAAGGCAATCACAGTGTGGTTCCCCGATACCCATGGGTAGGAAAGACCATGGAGGGAGCGACGCCGTGGGAAGGCCTCAGGTCCCGATGATCTGGGAGAGTGATAAGGAGAAGAGAAAGGTGGCTTCAAGGCCATAGTAACAACACCAGTGTAGTGCAGCCTGACTCGTGAAGTACCCCTGCCGCCCCAGAGACGCCGTTGGGACAGATACGACTCAAGAGGAAGGTCACATCCACAGTAGCCGGGTGCAGGGTACGAGAGGAAGGCAGATACGCTCTCAAAGCGAGTGACTAGATGATTGGGGGCATGACTTGGCACCCAAAAAGTCACCCCTCGCGCAGTAGCACTCCCGAGCAGGAGGACTCACACGTAGAAACGTCCCAGATGGGCAGAAACGCCCCCAGATGGGGTCATGGCGTTGTGAGGCCCTCCACATGTACGACAGCCAGGTCAGAATAGAAACACTCTTTAGTCAGGTACCAGGTAATTAAAGTCATTCAATACAGTTTCTGTTTCGAGCATTCAGGTACTATAATGGCTCCCAAGCGTTTCAACGTCTTAAATGCGTTACGTTTTCTAATTAGACGCCTTAATTGAGCGCGTTACGCTTGTGATTAAAAGCGCTTTAAGGCGCTTTAAATGCTTGGGTAGTTTAAATAGCGCTGGGAATGTTGGGAAGGGGGTTGGACTTTTGGCAAATTTCCCAGAAACTCTCTGGTTGCTTGTTCGAGCTGTGAGGTTACGCGCAAGGGACTAGGGGAAGATTTTTGCTAGAAGGAAAAATATACACTAGACACAGTTCTTTGTGTTTACCACCTTCAAAGTGCCACACGCGGTGCGCCGATACAGAGGTGCACAGTTTTTGGTGTTTCTTGCTGGCTGACTTGAGCGTCGGAGTGCAAACGGCCGGTAGGGCGCCCCTTTGTCTTGTCTTTCTCTGCAGGATTACACAGGTAACCAGTGGGAAGGAGTCCCTAGCAGACGGTTGAGGTCGCACACGAAGACGTCCCAGGTCAACCGGACGGAACATTCTTCAAAGATATTCACAAGTGTTTCAATCAATTAATAGATAAGATTGTAAAAGAAATATTAAACATATCAAAACAAAATTTTGACACATGAAATTTGTTATCAAAGATATGATAAGTGTTTTCAATCAATTAATAGCGAAAAGAACAAGTTGCAAACATTTAGTTAAGTAATACGCTTGTTTTCAATAGTTAAGATACTTTTAAACTATTATTATACAGAACATTCACTTTCCTATACTTTTCTAGGTTATAAAACCTTATATTGTAAATGAAATAAGTATTAAACATATCAAAACACAATTTTAACAAATGAAATTGTTTTTCAAAGATATCATAAGTGTTTCAATCAATTAATAGACCTTAGATTGTAAAAGAAGTAGTAGACATATCAAAATACAATTTGAACACATGAAATGGTTTTTCAAAGGTATCATAAATATTTGAATCAATTAATAGAGCTTAGATTGTAAAAAATTTATTAAACATATGAAATACAATTTTAACACATGAAATTGTTCTTCCAAGATATTCACAAGTGTTTCAATCAATTAATAGACTAAGATTGTAAAAGAAATATTAAACATATCAAAACACAATTTTAACACAAGAAATTGGTTTTCAAAGATATAATAAGTGTTTTCAATCAATTAATACCGAAAAGAACAAGTTGAAAATATTTAGTTAAGTAATACCCTTGATTTCAATAGTTAAGATACTTTTAAACTATTATTATACAGAACATTCACTTTCTTATAGTTTCCTAGGTTATAAAACTTTAGATTGTAAATGAAAGAAGTATTAAACATATCAAAACACAATTTTAACACATGAAATTGTTTTTTAAAGATATCATAAGTGTTTCAATCAATTAATAGACCTTAGATTGTAAAAGAAGTTTTAAACATATCAAAATACAATTTGAACACATGGAATGGTTTTTCAATGGTATCATAAGTGTTTGAATCAATTAATAGACCTTAGATTGTAAAAAATATAGTAAACATATGAAAACACAACTTTAACACATGAAATTGTTCTTCAAAGATATTCACAAGTGTTTCAATCAATTAATAGACTAAGATTGTAAAAGAAATATTAAACATATCAAAACACAATTTTAACACATGAAATTGGTTTTCAAAGATATAATAAGTGTTTTCAATCAATTAATAGCGAAAAGAACAAGTTGAAAATATTTAGTTGAGTAATACCCTTGATTTCAATAGTTAAGATACTTTTAAACTATTATTATACTGAACATTCACTTTGTTATAGTTTTCTAGGTTTTAAAACCTTTGATTGTAAATGAAAGAAGTATTAAACTTATCACAACAAAATTTTAACACATGAAATTGTTTTTCAAAGATATCATAAGTGTTTCAATCAATTAATAGACCTTAGATTGTAAAAGAAGTGTTCAACTTATCAAAATACAATTTGAACACAAGAAATGGTTTTTCAAAGGTTTCCTAAGTGTTGAAATCAATTAATAGACCTTAGATTGTAAAAAATATATTAAACATATCAGAACACAATTTTAACAAATGAAATTGTTTTTCTAAGATATTCAAGAGTGTTTCATTCAATTAGTAGACTAAGATTGTAAAAGAAATATTAAACATATCAAATTTCAATTTTAACACATGAAATTGGTTTTCAAAGATATTGTAAGTGTTTTCAATCAATTAATAGCGAAAAGAACATATTGCAAACATTTATTCAGGAATAAGCTTGTTTTCAATATTTAAGATAGTTTTAAACTATTATTATACAGAACATTCACTTCCTTATAGTTTCCTAGGTTATAAAACCTTAGATTGTAAATGCAAGAAGTATTAAACATATCAAAATACAACTTTAACACATGAAATTGTTTTTCAAAGATATCGTAAGTGTTTCAATCAATTAATAGACCTTAGATTGTAAAAGAAGTATTAAACATATCAAAATACTATTTGATCACATGAAATGGTATTTCAAAGGTATCATAAGTGTTTGAATCAATTAATAGGCCTTAGATTGTAAAAAATATATTAAACATATGAAAACACAATTTTAATACATGAAATTGTTGTTCAAAGATATTCACAAGTGTTTTAATCAATTAATAGACTAAGATTGTAAACGAAATATTAAACATATCAAAACACAATTTTAACACATGAAATTGGTGTTCAAAGATATGATAAGTGTTTTCAATCAATTAATAGCGAAAAGAACAAGTTGCAAAATTTAGTTAAGTAATACGTTTGTTTTCAATAGTTAAGATACTTTTAAACTATTATTATACAGAACATTCACCTTGTTATAGTTTCCTAGGTTATAAAACTTTAGATTGTAAATGAAAGAAGTATTAAACATATCAAAACACAATTTTAACACATGAAATTGTTATTCAAAGATATCATAAGTGTTTCAATCAATTAATAGACCTTAGATTGTAAAAGAAGTTTTAAACATATCAAAATAAAATTTGAACACATGGAATGGTTTTTCAAAGGTATCATAAGTGTTTGAATCAATTAATAGACCTTAGATTGTAAAATATATATTAAACATGTGAAAACACAATTTTGACACATGAATTTGTTTTTCAAAGATATCATAAGTGTTTCAATCAATTAATAGACCTTAGATTGTAAAAGTGTATTAAACATATCAAAATACAATTTGAACACATGAAATGGTGTTTCAAAGGTATCATAAGTGTTTGAATCAATTAATAGACCTTAGATTGTAAAAAATATATTAAACATATGAAAACACAATTTTAACACATGAAATTGTTGTTCAAAGATATTCACAAGTGTTTTAATCAATTAATAGACTAAGATTGTAAAAGAAATATTAAACATATCAAAACACAATTTTAACACATGAAATTGGTTTACAAAGATATCGTAAGTGTTTTCAATCAATTAATACCGAAAAGAACAATTCGAAACATTTAGTTAAGTAATACGCTTGTTTTCAATAGTTAAGATAGTTTTAAACTATTATTATAGAAAACATTCAATTTCTTATAGTTTCCTAGGTTATAAAACCTTAGATTGTAAATGAAAGAAGTATTAAACATATCTGTACCGTCCCGTATCCGGGCGTTGACAAAGTCAAGGTCAAAGTCAACGCCTGGAGTCAAAGTCAACACAAAGCGTCGCCTAGGTGAGGGGACGCCAAGTTCCAGCGTCGCCAAGAGGAAGCGTCGCCAAGGCAAGGCGTCGCCTAGGTGAAGGCGTCGCCCAACCAGGGCGTCGCCAAGATCAAATATCGCTAAGGCAAGGCAATCACAGTGTGGTTCCCCGATACCCATGGGTAGGAAAGACCATGGAGGGAGTGACGTTGTGGGAAGGCCTCAGGTCCCGATGATCCGGGGCAGTGATAAAGAGAAGGAAAAGGTGGCTTCAAGGCCATAGTCACAGCACCAGTGAAGGGCAGCCTGACTCGTGAAGTACCCCTGCCCCCTCAGAGACGCCTTTGTGGCAGATACGACTCAAGTGGAGGGTCACGCCCAGGGCAGCTAGGTGCAGGGTACGAGGGGAAGGCAGATACGTTCTCAAAGTGAGTGACTAGATGATTGGGAGCATGAGTTGGCACCCAAAAAGTCACCCCTTGCGCAGTAGCACTCCCAAGCAGGAGGACTCACACGTAGAAACGTCCCCAAATGGGCAGAAACGTCCCCAGATGGGGTCATAGCGTTGTGAGGCCCTCCACGTGTACTACAGCCAGGTCAGAATAGAAACACCACTTAGTCAGGTACCAGGTAATTAAAGTCATTCAATATAGTTTCTGTTTCGATCGTTTAAGGTACTATAAAGGTTCCCAAGCGTTTCAACGTCTTAAATGCGCTACGTTTTCTAATTAGACATGTTAATTAAGTGCGTTACGTTTATGATTAAAAGCGCTTTAAGGTGCTTTAAATGCTTGGGCAGTTTAAATAGCGCCGGGAATGTTGGAAACAGGGTTGGAACTTTTGGCAAATTTCCCAGAAACTCTCTAGTTGCTTGCTCGAGCCTTGAGGTTAAACACAAGGGACTAGGGAAAGATTTTTGCTAGGAGGAGAAATATACACTATACACAGTTTCCTTTTTTACCACCTTCAGAGTGCCACACGCGGTGCTCCGATACGGAGGTGCATAGTTTTGGTGTTTCTTGCTGGCTGAGTTGAGCGTCGGAGTGCAAACGGCCGCTAGGGCGCTCTTTTGTCCTTCTTCTTTGCAGGAATCCACAGGTAACCAGTGGGAAGGAGTCCCTAGCTGACGGTTGAGGTCGCGCACGAAGACGTCCCAGGTCAACCGGACGGAACATTTGGCGCCCACCGTGGGGCCGATATAAAACATCAGTCCCATCACAAGTTTGAGAAGATCTACCAAGTTATAGTAACGTTGGAGGAGGTTGGAAGAGACCGTGACAATGGCCCCCACCAGACGAGGTACAGCACGCGCGGCCCCAGCAGAACTATCCATGCAACAGGTCCTGGAGATAATGCGGGGGCTGCAGGAGGATATGGCGGAGTCGAAACTGGAACAGGAACGCATGCAGGCAGATCTCAAAGCCTCGCATGAGAGGAATGAAGAGCTCCACCGCGTAAATGAGGAGTTGCGCCGAGGTCTGAGAAATAATCGGGGGCAACGTGAACATGACGAGATGGAGAACCACTCCCCGCCAAGGGAGTTTTCCAGTCCCTTCTCGCAGGAGATTCTGGATGCAGTGATCCCGAACACGTTCGCAGGGCCCAAGGTGATCTTCACCGGGATGGAGGACCCTGAGACGCACCTCGCTGCATTTCACACACAGATGGTCCTGGTAGGCGGCTCTGACGCCACCAAGTGCAAGCTCTTTATGAGCACCTTGACTGGGATGGCTATGGACTGGTTCATCAGCCTACCGGACGGTCATATCACCTCTTTCCGACAATTGTCACGATTGTTCAGGGAACAATACCTAGCAAACAAGGCCCCGCCGCCGGTCTCCTACGATTTGTTTGATGTGAAACAGTATCAAGGGGAGACCCTAAAGGAGTACATCAATCGCTTCGGGGCCCAGGTGGTAAAGGTTGGTACGACAGAGGAACCTATGATTGTGTACGCGTTCGTGAAGGGCGTATGCCCCGGTCCTTTTGGGGAATCCATCATTCGCAACCGCCCTAGGACTATCGCTGAACTACGGCGTCGGGCGGTAGAACATATCGCTTCCGAAGGAGAGGTGTGTGTGAAGCGCATCAGCGTCGTACCCTCGCGCCCGAGGGGACCGACGCGAGCTCAACCCGCCAGGGTCAATGAGACCACGACGGGTAGGAAGAAACCAGATGGGAGACGCCCCTACGAGTCCAGAAAGCCCCAGCCCTGGGGTCCAGCGGGAGGCGATCTCCCGGCCAGAGAAAGAACGAGGCCGGCAAGATACAACTTTGTGGTGGAGTTGAAGGACCTGATCGCCGTACCTAACATAGCTGAGAGATTGAGGCGACCGGCGAAGTCCGATAAGGTGTTGGGGCCTCGGAAAGACTCTTGGTGTGAGTTCCACGAGGCTTTCGGTCACCACATTGATAACTGCCTGTCGTTGGGTTACCAGCTGGATGAGCTGGTGAGAACCGGGTTTTTGAAGGATTATGTCGCAGAACCCACAACGACCGCCACCCTGCCGCCGCCAGCGGAAGAATAAGCACACGAGACGCCAGCGGAAGAACATAGCTGGAGGATTTTCCGGCGGAGGACCCACTGCCTCCCAGCGAAAGAAATACGCGAGGGGGGTCAACTCGATCGAAGAAAGAACTTCGGGTGCGTCGTGGGAGTCGGACCTCGTATTCACGAGAGGGGATCTCCGAGACGTGGTGCCGCACGACAATGACCCCGTGGTCATTTCGGTTGTCACAGCGGGGAGAAAGGTGCACAGAGTCCTTGTCGACCAGGGAAGTTCAGCAGACGTCATGTTCTGGTCGACATTCAATAAGTTGCGGTTATCCCCCGACCTTTTGAGGCCCTACACAGGGTGCCTGTATGGGTTTGCGGACAACCAGGTGGAAGTCCGAGGCTATCTGGAGTTGAGGACTACGTTCACAGACGGAGAGGCCTTGCGTACCGAAAGTATCCGGTACTTGGTCGTGAACGCCAGCTCCGCTTACAACATCTTGTTGGGCAGGCCGGCGTTGAACCGGTTGAACGCAGTAGCCTCCACACGCCATATGAAGATGAAGCTGCCGGACCTCAGTGGCAAGGTGATAGTCATCAAGTCAGATCAGGAGGAGGCAAGAAAATGCTATGAGAACAGCCTGAAAACGAAGAGAGGCGTGTTCATGGTGTATGAGCGTCTGCCGTGCGCAGACACGACGATGATTGAGGCGACGCCCGCTGCGCCGACGTCTAGCGAGGTATGTGTCCTAACCGAGGGAGACACCTGGATGACGCCGTACAAACGGTACCTGGCGGATGGGGCTCTCCCGGTGGAGCCGAAAGAGGGTAAAAAGGTCAAGAGAAATGCTGCAAGATACACTCTGGTGGATGGAGTGTTGTTCAGGCACGGTTTCACTCACCCTATCCTAACGTGTGTAAGTTGCGACGAGTGTACCAGGATAATGGTGGAGCTCCACGAAGGCATTTGCGGGAGCCACGTAGGAGGAAGGTCCTTAGCCTCCAAGGTGATACGCGCAGGGTTCTTCTGGCCAACAGTAAAAGAGGACTGCGCGCGACACGCCCAGCGCTGCAGGCAATGCCAAAAGCACGCTGACTAGCACAAGGCGCCGCCAGAAGAACTGCGATCCATATATAGCCCGTGGCCTTTTCATACATGGGGAATCGACATCTTGGGCCCGTTCCCACTGGCAATAAGGCAGATGAAGTATTTGATTGTTGCCATCGAGTACTTCACCAAGTGGATAGAGGCAGAGCCCGTGGCACAGATCACTGCGCACAAGGTACAACACTTTGTGTGGAAGAACATTGTGTGCCGCTTTGGCGTACCTAGGCGTTTGATATCCGATAACGGGACCTAGTTCGCCAGTCAGCAGTTGAGAAATCTTTGCGCCGAGGTAGGTATCAAGCAAGTGTTCGCATCAGTCGAACACCCCCAGACCAACGGGCAAGTGGAGTCAGCAAACAGAGTTTTGCTGAGGGGATTAAAGAGAAGGTTAGAGAAGGCCAAAGGGGCGTGGGCGGAGGAAGTTCCAAGGATCGTATGGGCATACCACACCACGCCCCAATCTTCCACCATGGAGACGCCTTTCAGTTTGGTGTATGGGTCGGACGCGATGATTCCGGTAAAGATACATGAAAGCTCACCACGTTTTCAAAACTTTGTGGTGGAGGAATCCAACGAAGAAAGGCGGGTAAACCTGGATCTACTAGACGAAGCCAGGGAAGAAGCCAGAATAAAAGCTGAAGCGGTGAAGAGAAGAGTAGAGCGCCAATATAGCTCTAAGGTAAAGCCGCGACAGTTTCAGATTGGCGACCTAGTTATGAGGAAAGCCCATCCATACGAGCTGGAGAATAAGCTGTCTCCCAAGTGGACCGGACCCTTCAGAGTTACCGAGGCTAAGGGCAACGGTTCGTACAACCTAGAGACCTTGGAAGGAGGTCCCATCCCGCGCAGTTGGAATGCAGCCAATCTGAAGTTTTATTTTAGTTGACTTATGTAAAGCAGCTATGTAACAGTCTTGTTAAAGGGGACGCTCTTTTTCCCTTTCCGGGGTTTTTTAATGAGGTCACCCAAATAAAAGAGAAAAAAAAGCAAGTTCGAGAAAAAACCGTGCCCTGGTTCTCAGTCTTTATCTTTCTCCGTTTGAAGTAGCCAAAGGCGTCGCCAAGAAAGAAGGCGTCGCCAAGAACGAAGGCGTCGCCAAGAAAGAAGGCGTCGCCAAGAAGGAAGGCGTCGCCAAGAACGAAGGCGTCGCCAAGAAGAAAGGCGTCGCCAAGAAGAAAGGGGTCGCCTGAGTGCAGGCGCCGCTGAGAAACATGACGGAGGAAAAACGCGCAATATATGAGACGTATGCAAAGTAAAGCAGCATTATAAAAACCAAGGATGGTATAGTGAAGTTGATGCTACAAGCAGTGTTCGATACAAATGGGAGTAATGCGAATAGGGAAAACATTACAACTCATACAAAAACACAAACGAACAACTTTTCAGTGGCCTTCGGCGTCAGCACGGGAAGAAGACGAAGCCCCGCTCTCAGTCTGCAGAGCTTGGGTAAGTCGTGTCCTCCGCATTTGGTTTATTTTCGAACCTGCAACAAGGAAGATGAACATGTCAGAAACATCATGAAGCAAAACACACCCAGATAGAGAACAATAAAGGCGGAAGTTCCTTGGGCAGTGACTCATACCTATATACTTTTCGAGAGTTCCAGCGTTGAACTCCAAACTGATCAAGGTGGCGGAGTCAAAACCTCCCGCCTCAACAAGAATCCGGCAGACCACCTGGTCATTTGGGGCCAGTTTCTTGAAGGGTTTGGTTTAGAGGGCCCTCGTCTCCCTCACCCAGTACAGTGGAAAACCATCCAGGGTGGAGGGAATGAGGTCAGAGCAGCAGATCTTGAAGAACCGGCCTTTCCACCCAATGAATGAGTTTTGGAAGGGGGTCAGGAGAACTCTGCCAAGAACGTTACTGAGAGTTACCCAGAGGTTGTGCCTTTGCCTCTTCACCTCGAAGAAGTGAAGAAAGATGTCGACCGAGGGTGCCCTACCCAAAAACCCGAAAAGAATGTCAAAGGCCTTGACAAAAGCCCAGCTGTTGGGATATAACTGGGCCGGAGCGGCATTGATCTCCGTCAGCAGTTCCTTCTCAAACCTGGAGAAGGGCAGGCGCACGCCTATGGTTTTGAAAATCACCTGATAGAAGTAAAAGAAGGGGACCCCGTCGTTGGCCCGTTCGTCTCCACACACTGGCTCCCCTAGAGTGCAAGGGAGCACGGTAATGTCGTCGTCGTGCCTCCTTGCGAAGGCACGGTGGTTATAGGAGCATGAATCCCCTTTGTGTTCCCTTATGGCCCTGGTGGAGAGTAAACAGGAGCATTCGTCAAGAAGCTCCCTCGAAGCCCAAGGATACAGGTCCTTGGGGTTGACCCTGGGAGGAGTAGAACGAGAAGACATTCTTGAACAGAACCAGGGAGGTTTGAAGTCTTGGCAAGGGTAAAATGCTGGGGGGAACGAACACTGGAAGAACTCTTCGCGAGAAGAAGAAGGGTGCAAGAAGAAGAAGGGTGCAAGCAGAGAGGGTGCAAGTAGGTTACGAAAGGTGCAGAAATGATGAGGACAGTTTCAAAGCTTTAAAGAATCAAATATTACGGTTAGAGCGCCAAAGGACGCAAATGGAAGTATTGCAGTTATAGCGTTAATCGACGCGAATGGATGCACCGCACGATCGAGCCACGTGGCAGAAGTTGGATGGATGGCCCTGGCACCACTGGTTAAAATCAGAAAACGTCGTATCGACAGAATGCCCCATAGTACGATACGTCGTCGAGAGTGGGTCAGGGGCACAGTAGGAGTCAGGACCAAGTCGAATGACTGAACGTCCCATCATCCATACAAGAAGCGCCACGTGGATGGTGCAGGCGAAACCTTGAGCTTTTCGCTGCCCTCAGGCGTCGACCAGGGCCAAGGACAAAGTCAATGCCAAGGTAAAGATAACACCCAAGGCGACGCCAGCACGAGACGCCCGGGGCGTCGCCAGGAAAGACGCAAGGGGCGACGCCAGCATGAGACATTGTGGGCGTCGCCAACCCAAATATCAGCAGTGCCGCCTCCCCGATACCCACAGGTAGGAAAGACTGCGGAGGGAGACGAAATCGAAGAAGGCAAAGCTAGTTACTGGCGTCGCCTCCCCGATACCCACAGGTAGGAAAGACTGTGGAGGGAGACGAGATCGCCAAACGCCAGCGAATCACTAGCAGGGTTGTTCCCCGATACCTATGGGAAGGAAAGACAATGGAGGGAACGACCCCCCCCCCCAGAGCGCTCGGCGTTTTAGACACCCGGGGACGATACGGCGCTGCTGTAGCAGGCCTCTCCTTAGGCGTGGGCGCCGGGCATTAAGAATCAAGGGACGGATCGCTTGGTGTTAGAGACACCCCATGGACGATACGGCCCCATTAGACAAGCCTCTCCATGGGCGTAGGCATCGACGCGTAACGGGTATAGTACAGCCAAAACAACTGAAGCACGTGAAGTCAAAGGACGAAAGTGAAACCACACAGGCGGAATTCTATATCGCAAAGACACGAAGGTAATCATGCAAGAACTCAAAGTTGTCACGAAAGTACAGACAATCCAAAGAATTACAAGTTTATCAAAGAAGGTTAAAACAAGTGTAAATGGGTAAAAGTGGTGATCGAGGGTGGCGGTTCAATCGTCCGTTTCCAGGGGCACGACTTTTCCATCAACAATGTGGTGAGTAGAATCGCAGTTGGAAATGTCGATCCCCGGATTCATGCAGACAGCTTGGGCCAGAGCCTCCTGGAATCCCTCCTCGAAAGTGCTCGCCATGTCCTGGATGAGGGTCTTTTTGTCCTTCTCTAGCTCCTCAATGGTGGCGTCCCCAGAAGCTACCTGCTTCTCCAAAGCCTCCTTCTCCACACGAAGTCGACTGACCTCGACCTGCAGTTTGTTGTAGTCAACCTGGAGAAGGCCCATAGCTTTGGCCTGGGTAGCCATTTCCCCCTCCATCCGCTCCATTTCGTCAGCCTGCTCACAGCAACGGTCCTTCAAGTCCTTTTGAACTTCCTCGTCAGCTTCGACTAAGTCTTGGAGGCTCGTTATCTAAACTTGGAGGGCGACTTCCTGAGTGTAGAAGTCAGCCTGGAACCCCATCGCCTCCGCCAGTTGTTTTTCAGCCTTTTCCTTGGCCTCTTGAGCAGCTACCTTTGTTTCCAAGGCCTGGAGGGTTTGAGTCTGCAGAACAGCGTTTTTGGCCTGGGCGCGCCATTCAAGGGCCACCGCCAAGAAGGCCCCCAAGTAGAAAGGCATGCCCTCCTTCCTGTCGGAGCCTTCTGGCATTGTTCCGCCACTGAAGCCCCTCATCAGATGCATGATTGGGGGAGGGATGGCGATAAAATCAGGGGCGGCAGCGACGGGGGCAGGCGAAGCAGAGACCTCTGCCGGTGGTGGAGGTGGAGCAAACTCGGCGCCTTCGCCTACATCTTCTTGGACAGTTGTCGGGGGAAGGGAGGTAGCGCTTGGAGGGTTGTCCCTAAAAGAGTCCTCTCCCTGGGGCGACGCCTCTGGTAGGAGGGGAACCCTGGCAGATTTCCTCCTCTTGAAGGGTGCCACGCCATCCGAGTCTTCATCGTCGGATATGATCTCCAAGACCCGTTTCCCTTTGTCGAGGGGAGTTGGGGCCGGCGATGAGGCCACGGCCAGAGGAACGGCGGCAATGGGCAGAGGAGAGCCAGGAGTCTGAAGCGCCTTAGGGCTATGTGGGGACGGTGAAGATGAGCCTAGCGGGGCTTCGGTAGTAGTCGGTGGTGGCAGAGGCAGGGCTGATGGGGGTTCAGGTCAGCAGCAGGGGCGGAAGAGGAGCCCGCTTTGGCAGCACGAGCGTCCTTTATCGCCTTCGCCAGCATCATCCTTTTGGAAGCGCCCATCACTGATCCTACATTCAGATAAGCCAAGCAGCAGAAGTCAAAACCAAAGTAATTATGCAAAATCACAAAACCCGTAGAAACGAGAGACGCGAATCGCATGGTATAATGGAAGACAGGTGAAAGAGGCCAGAGGAACAAACATCTGGTAGTAAGGTACAGATAATGAAAGATGGTAAGGGGAGGGTCTCCATACCAAAGTATGTAGTCAGGGCGTGAGCGTTGTATTCGCTCGCTATGAGCTTCAATGTATCAAAGACGATCCCCAGGCCAGCCAAGGCCTTGCACACCTCCCTGTCAGCAGGGGATAGCTCATCTAGGGTTTTGGCCCTGAGCAGTTTAGGGTGCTCCGTCCAGTATAAGGGAAAGCCGTCTAAGGACGTGGGGTCGTGCTTGGCGCTGCACACCCTAAAGAATTTCCCTTTCCAGTTCTTATAGGAGTTCTGGAAGAGGGAGAGGATGATCCTGCCCGCGATGCCGGAGAAGCTCACCCAAAAGCTTTTCCCCTGTTTCTTCACTTCGAAGAAATGCAAGAAAACATCCACGGAAGGAAGGATGCCCAGGTGCCCACAGAGAATTTGGAAGCCCCTTACGAATGCCCAGCTATTGGGATGGAGCTGGGCGGGGGCTGTGTTAATTTCAGTAAGGAGTTCCCTCTCAAAGGGTGTGAAGGGGAGGCGCACCCCAACGCGTTTAAACACCGTCTGGTACATAAAGAAGAAGGGACTCCCCTTTCTCGGTCTGTCATCCACACACACAGGTTCCCCGGGTCGGCCAGGACGAACGGAGATGTGCGCGTCGTGAGTGCGGCAGAAGGCATTAAAGTTATACAAGTGGGGGTCCCCACGGTGATTCTCCAGGTCCTGAAAGGATGTCAGGCTGGTGCACTTGTTCAAAAGCTCGTCGGGGGCCCAGGTATAGAAAGCTTTGTAATTGGACTTGGGGGTCTTGGGAGGAAAACCAGACTTTGCGTTCGGGCGCGTCATGGTGTGAATAAATAGCTGGAGAAAGAAGAGAGGAAAAAAGGTTTTAACAAAGCGATGTCAAGACAGAAAAGGGGATAAAACCCCAGGAAATACTACCCACGCGAGAAAACCCGGAAAGAAGGAGAAGGGAACAGAGAAGAACGGAGAAGCGGAAGAACACAGCGTAAACGTAAACAGTCCCAGGCAGTTCGATAAAATATGCAATGCGACGAAGGAGTGGAGTCGGGATGTGCAAAAATCATACCTTTGTTTTCGAGGTAAGGGAGGAAGGAGAGCGCGAAAGAATGAGCAGAAGTTGCAGAGAAAGGCTTGAAGGTGATGAACAGTGCGAAGATGCAGAGAGAATGGATGAAACAGTGGGTGTGAGCGCGGGGTTTGGGTTAACTTAAACGTTACACTTGCAACCCAAGAGGCGCTAATCAGGAGCCGTTTGATCGTGCCGCGTGTCAAAGGATTAAGCGCCCAAGGGAAGCGCAAGGGACCCCAGAGGCTGGTCGTGCGATGAGCCACGTGGCGAGCGATTAAGCGTGGCCCAAAAGGTGTTTCTCCCCGCTTCAGAGGATGTCCAATCAACAATTAAGAGTGCCCCTAGGGTTCAGAGAGTGTCACGTCAACGATTCGAGAATTGTCGAGTCAGCAGGGAATGACACGTCATCAGGGCGACACGTGGACGGCGTGGGTGAGGACTTAGTCTTTGCGCTGAAGACAAGTCTTCGGCTTACGACTGGGGGGCTTGTGTACCATCCCGTATCCGGGCGTTGACAAAGTCAAGGTCAAAGTCAACGCCTGGAGTCAAGGTCAACACAAAGCGTCGCCTAGGTGAAGGAACGCCAAGTTCCAGCGTCGCCAAGTTCCAGCGTCGCCAAGAGGAAGCGTCGCCAAGGCAAGGCGTCGCCTAGGTGAAGGCGTCGCCCAACCAGGGCGTCGCCAAGATCAAATATCGCTAAGGCAAGGCAATCACAGTGTGGTTCCCCGATACCCATGGGTAGGAAAGACCATGGAGGGAGCGACGCCGTGGGAAGGCCTCAGGTCCCGATGATCCGGGGCAGTGATAAAGAGAAGGAAAAGGTGGCTTCAAGGCCATAGTGATAGCACCAGTGAAGGGCAGCCTGACTCGTGAAGTACCCCTGCCGCCTCAGAGACGCCTTTGAGGAAGATACGACTCAAGGGGAGGGTCACGCCCAGGGCAGCTAGGTGCAGGGTACGAGGGGAAGGCAGATACGCTCTCAAAGTGAGTGACTAGATGATTGGGGGCATGAGTTGGCACCCAAAAAGTCACCCCTTGCGCAGTAGCACTCCCAAGCAGGAGGACTCACACGTAGAAATGTCCCCAGATGGGCAGAAACGTCCCCAGATGGGGTCACGGCGCTGTGAGGCCCTCCACGTGTACGACAGCCAGGTCAAAATAGAAACACCACTTAGTCAGGTACCAGGTAATTAAAGTCATTCAATATAGTTTCTGTTTCGAACGTTTAAGGTACTATAAAGGCTCCCAAGCGTTTCAACGTCTTAAATGTGCTACGTTTTCTAATTAGACACGTTAATTAAGTTTGGTGGCAAAAGGAAGTCATCTTGGTTGGGCTTTGGCTTAGATAAGTTTGGTCGCTTGGCCTAGTTTCTGTGCCTTGGTAGCAAAATTGGTGAAAAAGTGAGTCAAGGTTTTTGAGCAATCTTGATGGGGAAGTGTCACAAATGTATGCAAAATGAGGTGTGAAATGTTTGGTTGCAAAAGGAATTGATCTTGGTTGGGTTTTGGCTTAGTCAAGTTGGGTGGATTGGGTTTTTGTGCCTTCCTTGCAAAATTGGTGAAAAAGTGAAGTCATGGTTTTTGAGCAATCTTGGTGGGGAAGTGTCACAAATGTATGCAAAATGAGGTGTGAAATGGTTTAATTGCAAAAGGAATTGATCTTGGTTGGGTTTTGGCTTAGCCAAGTTGGGTGGATTGGCTTTTTGTGCCTTGGTAGCAAAATTGGTGAAAAAGTGAAGTTGTTGTTTTGGAGCAATCTTGGTGGGGAATTGTCACAAATACATCCAAAATGAGGTGTCCAAAGTTTGGTTGCGAAACGAATTGATCTTGGTTGGGTTTTGGCTTAGAGAAGTTTGGTCGCTTGGCCTAGTTTTTGTGCCTTGGTAACAAAATTGGGGAAAAAGTGAAGTCGTGGTTTTGGAGCAATCTTGGTGGGGAATTGTCACAAATGCATCCAAAATGAGGTGTCAAAAGTTTGGTTGCAAAGGGAATTGATCTTTGTTGGGTGTTGGCTTAGCCAAGTTGGGTGGATTGGCTTTTTGTGCCTTTCTTGCAAAATTGGTGAAAAAGTGAAGTCATGGTTTTGATCAATCTTGGTGGGGAATTGTCACAAATGCATCCCTAATGAGGTGTCAAAAGTTTGGTTGCCAAAGGAATTGATCTTGGTTGGGTTTTGGGTTAGCCAAGTTGGGTGGATTGGCTTTTTGTGCCTTCCTTGCAAAGTTGGTGAAAAAGTGAAGTCATGGTTTTTGAGCAATCTTGGTGGGGAATCCTCACATATGCATCCAAAATAAGGTGTCAAAAGTTTGGTTGCAAAAGGAATTGAACTTGGTTGGGTTTTCGCTTAGCAAAGTTTGGTCGCATGGCCTAGTTTTTGTGCCTTGGTAGCAAAATTGGTGAAAAAGTGAAGTTGTAGTTTTGGAGCAATCTTGGTGGTGAATTCTCACAGATGAATCCAAAATGAGGTGTCAAAAGTTTGGTTGCAAAAGGAAGTCATCTTGGTTGGGTTTTGGCTTAGCTATGTTTGGTCGCTTGGCCTAGTTTCTGTTCCTTGGTAGCAAAATTCATGAAAAAGTGAGTCATGGTTTTTGAGAATTCTTGGTGGGGAAGTGTCACAAATGTATGCAAAATGAGGTGTGAAATGTTTGGTTGCAAAAGTAATTGATCTTGGTTGGGTTTTGGCTTAGTAAAGTTGGGTGGATTGGCTTTTTGTGCCTTGGTAGCAAAATTGGTGAAAAAGTACAGTCATGGTTTTTGTGAAATCTTGGTGGTGAATTGTCACAAATGTATGCAAAATGAGGTGTGAAAAGTTTGGTTGCAAAGGGAATTGATCTTTGTTGGGTGTTGGCTTAGCCAAGTTGGGTGGATTGGCTTTTTGTGCCTTTCTTGCAAAATTGGTGAAAAAGTGAAGTCATGGTTTTGATCAATCTTGGTGGGGAATTGTCACAAATGCATCCCTAATGAGGTGTCAAAAGTTTGGTTGCCAAAGGAATTGATCTTGGTTGGGTTTTGGGTTAGCCAAGTTGGGTGGATTGGCTTTTTGTGCCTTGCTTTCAAAATTGGTGAAAAAGGGAAGTCATCGTTTTTGAGCAATCTTGGTGGGGAATTCTCACAATTGCATTCAAAATGAGGTGTCAAAAGTTTGGTTGCAAAAGAAATTGATATTGGTTGGGTTTTGGCTTAGCCATGTTTGGTCGTTTGGCCTAGTTTTTGTGCCTTAGTAGCAGAATTGGTGAAAAAGTGAAGTTGTAGTTATGGAGCAATCTTAGTGGTGAATTGTCACAAATGCATCCAAAATGAGGTGTCAAAAGTTTGGTTGCAAAAGGAAGTCATCTTGGTTGGGTTTTGGCTTATCTAAATTTGGTCGCTTGGCCTAGTTTCTATGCCTTGGTAGCAAAATTGGTGAAAAAGTAAAGTCATGCTTTTTGAGCAATCTTGGTGGGGAAGTGTCACAAATGTATGCAAAATGAGGTGTGAAATGTTTGATTGCAAAAGGAATTGGTCTTGGTTGGGTTTTGGGTTAGCCAAGTTGGGTGGATTGGCTTTTTGTGCTTTGGTAGCAAAATTGGTGAAAAAGTGAAGTCGTGGTTTTGGAGCAATCTTGGTGGGGAATTGTCACAAATGGATCCAAAATGAGGTGTCAAAAGTTTGGTTGCAAAACGAATTTATCTTGGTTGAGTTTTGGCTTAGCCAAGTTGGGTGGATTGGCTTTTTGTGCCTTGCTTGCAAAATTGGTGAAAAAGTGAAGTCAAGGTTTTTGAGCAATCTTGGTGGGGAATTCTCAGAAATGCATCCAAAATGAGATGTCAAAAGTTTGGTTGCAAAAGGAATTTATTTTGGTTGGGTTTTGGCTTAGCCAAATTGGGTGGATTGGTTTTTTGTGCCTTCCTTGTAAAATTGGTGAAAAAGTGAAGTCATGGTTTTTGAGCAATATTGGTGGGGAATCCTTACAAATGCATCCAAAATGAGGTGTCAAAAGTTTGGTTGCAAAAGGAATTGATCTTGGTTGGGTTTTGGCTTAGCCAAGTTTGGTCGCTTGGCCTAGTTTTTGTGCCTTGGTAGCAAAATTGGTGAAAAGTGAAGTTGTAGTTTTAGAGCAATCTTGGTGGTGAATTGTCACAAATGCATCCAAAATGAGGTGTCAAAAGTTTGGTGGCAAAAGGAAGTCATCTTGGTTGGGCTTTGGCTTAGATAAGTTTGGTCGCTTGGCCTAGTTTCTGTGCCTTGGTAGCAAAATTGGTGAAAAAGTGAGTCAAGGTTTTTGAGAAATCTTGGTGGTGAAGTGTCACAAATGTATGCAAAATGAAGTGTGAAATGTTTGGTTGCAAAAGGAATTGATCTTGGTTGGGTTTTGGCTTAGTCAAGTTGGGTGGATTGGGTTTTTGTGCCTTCCTTGCAAAATTGGTGAAAAAGTGAAGTCATGGTTTTTGAGCAATCTTGGTGGGGAAGTGTCACAAATGTATGCAAAATGAGGTGTGAAATGGTTTAATTGCAAAAGGAATTGATCTTGGTTGGGTTTTGGCTTAGCCAAGTTGGGTGGATTGGCTTTTTGTGCCTTGGTAGCAAAATTGGTGAAAAAGTGAAGTTGTTGTTTTGGAGCAATCTTGGTGGGGAATTGTCACAAATACATCCAAAATGAGGTGTCCAAAGTTTGGTTGCGAACTGGCGGTAATTGGACACTGATTTTAGAAAAATTATCACGATTAATTGGTGCATGAGATTGGAGTGAAACCAACGCCAAATGTTTTTTAAGAAACTGAATTGTTTGTGTTTAAATTTTCATAAGCAAATAAAAAATAGCCAGCTCGCATAAATCATTGAAGTCACGCTTTCTGAACCACAATATTTTCAGTAGTGTTGTTTTGGTTTTCAATCAAATCTAGTGTCAATCTTTAGGTTCCTTTTGTGTGCCATTTTTTATTGAGTTCCTATTTTTTTTGCTTGTCCAATTTCATTCTGAATTCTTTCTAGTTGTGTCAAATCATTAAATCCAATTGCAGTGGTGCTGTTTTTTTATTAAATTTAATTGTTTCTTGCTTTCTTTACTTGACCTCTATATTGTTGGTGGATAAATTTCAATTGGTGCTTATTGAGTGGAAATTGACTTGAGGAGAGTCTAGCTCTACTTGGTAGGTACGGTTTTGGAGAATTTAATTCCTTAAATCATAGGAGGATCAAGGCAAGGGACAGCAACAAACACAAATAGCAAAATACACCATACACCATACACTTTGAAGGACACAACAAAGAAGAGTAACAACAAGTCAAAGGAATGCCTAACTGAAATTTAATTTGTGCAATTTAATTTCTTTGCATTTCTTGAATTGTAATTACATTTCACTCTTTTTAATTAGTGGATTAATCACGAATTAGACGGTGAGTGTGTCTTCAAAGGCTCAAAGTGTCTAAGAAGCCTCACCTAGGAAACGACTAGTTTAAGCTTTCTAGGTTAGCCTTTGTTAATTGTTTTAGCTAGTTTTCCTTACGTCAATATTGTTTAATCTTGCTTTAATTTGCTTATGCTTATCTTTGTTTAAAGCTTTGATAAATTGCTTTAATTGTTAGATAGCTTTGCATTGTTTTCTTGCATAAAATTTGATTTCTCCATCCTCATTGTGTTCTAAGTGATTTACCTAAAGAAAGAATTGTGTGAAGATTTTGAGGGATAGTTTTTGGCTAAGGCAAAACTTGGTATTTAAGTAGTCCTTAGTGACTCACCTCTCTTACCTGGAAAACTACCTTCATTAACTTTCCTCTTCCTTCTTAAAGTAAAGCATTTCAAAACACAAAGTTTTAGTCATGTCTTCTCATTCCTCTAAGTCTCTTGAAAGTGATGTGAAGTCCTCAAAATCTCTTTTAAGACAACTTTCCAAGGATGTTCAATTAATTTCAAATAGACAATTGGAGAATGAGGCCAAAATTAATGAATTGACTAAAGCAAAGGATGAGAATTCTCAAACTTCAAAAAAATTACATTCTCATGCATCTAGCTCGAAAGATCATGATTCTCTTGGGGAAGAAAGTCTTAGAATCAATGATTACTATCAACCACCCCCTAGGAGAAGTAGAAGAAGAGAGCAAGAAAGCCCAAGGGAGGATAAGGTAGATCTACCTCATTTCTATGGTAAAGAAGATGTAGAAGTATACCTAGATTGGGAGATGAAGGTAGAGCAACTTTTTGCTTGCCATAGGGTGAGTGAAGAAAGGAAAGTACCCTTAGCCACCCTTAGCTTTCAAGGAAATGCCATGTATTGGTGGACCTCTCTAGAGAGCGATAGACGTCTTCATAGGGAGCCTCCCATAGAATATTGGAATGAACTTAGGGGAGCCCTAAGACGTCGCCACATACCTTCCTACTACAATAGAGAGTTAATGGACAAGCTCCAAAGACTCCAACAAAGAAATATGAGTGTGGAAGAGTATAGGCAAAAAATGGAGCTTTACATGATGAGAGCCTCTATTAGAGAGAAAGAAGTCACCACCATAGCAAGGTTCCTAAGTGGGCTCAATCTTGAGATAAGGGATAGGGTTGAACTTCTCCCCTATCAAGACTTGAATGATTTGGTTCAACTTTGCATTAAAGTTGAACATTAAAATTTAAGAAAAGCTTCAATTCAAAGAGTAGGTTCATATCCTAACTTTTATGCCAAGAAAGATTATAAAAGGGAGGGTAGTTCATCTAAAGAGGAACCAAAAGCAACTACCAAACCTTTAGTAAAGGATACCGCCACTCCACCCATTCGTGCTAGGGACACCAAATGTTTTAAATGTTTTGGAAGAGGACATGTGCAAGCACAATGTCGAAACCAAAGAGCTTTGTTTTTAAAAAGGAAAAGATGAATACACTAGTGGTGAGGATGAACCTAGTGAAAAAGAAGAGGAAGGGGGAGATGATGAGAGGGTAAATCCTTTAGAGGGGGACTTATTAATGATTAGGAGAACCCTCAACAATCAACCTAGTGCATCCATAGAAACCCAACGAGAGAACATCTTTTATACAAGATGCAATGTTTTAGAAAATATATGCTCTCTCATTGTGGATAGTGGATCATGCTGCAATTGTTGTACCACTAGGATGGTTGAGAAACTAAATCTACAAGTAGTTCCTCATCCCAAACCTTACAAGTTTCAATGGATCAATGAGAATGGGGAACTAAGTGTAGATAAACAAGTGGAAATCAAGTTTTCTATAGGTAACTACAAGGACAAAGTTTTATGTGATGTAGTACCTATGGAAGCTTGTCATATGTTATTAGGTAGATCATGACAATTTGATAAGAAAACCTTGCATGATGGTCTAACTAACGAGATTTCCTTCACCCATAAGCATAAAAAGTTTGTACTTGATGATGGAGGAGGGCCAAGCACAACCTCCCATGAAAGGCTAGACCCCAAGTCAAGAGCGTCTAGACCCAAGCTAAGCATCTAAGACCAAGCTAGGAGCGTTTAAGATCAAGCTAGGAGCGTCTAAGATCAAGCTAGGAGCGTCTAAGGTCAAGCTAGGAGCGTCTAAGACCAAGCTAGGAGCGTCTAGGACAAGAAGACTTGGATCAAGCTATGAATGGGAGAATGACATATTGGTACATGTTCCGTGAAGGCTCATCAAGTGTAGCCTAGTTTTAATTGGGGTGTAAATAGCATAAGCCATGTGGACAAATGTTTATTTTTCTGCACATTAGAATTAAGGAGGAGTTAACCTTGATTAGCTAAAGGTTTCTAGAAGCCTTCACTAATCAAGTTTGGCCATGTGTAAGTTGGAGGGCCATGTGCACCCATGTGCCATGTGCTCCATGTGCCTCCATGTGCCACTTCTTTACATTTCATTTAGCTTACATTTATGTAGCATTTAGTGTTGAAGATGGTAGCTGCCCCTTCAAGATTGTGTTTGATGAAGACTTATATGTAGTGTTTGATGAAGACTTTTATGTACATTTCATGTGTATTTTTGCTTTGCTTTAAGTATGTCTTAGTTAGTGCTTAGAGGTTGTCTAAGAGTGGGCTTTTTGCTGAGTAACTCACCTCATAACCACTGGCCATGTGTTAAGAACAAGCATAAGTTTTCTTAAACTGGTTTTCACATGTTTTACACAAAAACACGTTTACTGCATAAAAATAAATCTGTTCTTTTCTAAATAAACAGATTCATTTTTTTCACTGATGCCTTGGCTAAGTCTTGTAAAAATTAGATTTTGTGCATCAGGTATTTTGACTAAGTCTTCTTCTTTTCAAAACGACTGAGTTTTAAATTGTTAAACTTTCTCTGTTTTCGTTTTGAAAAATGAATCTGTTCATCTGTAAATGAATAGATTCTTTTTGTCTCTGGTGCCATGTCAAGCTTAAACGTTTTTCAGTTTTTTCTCAGCACCAGAATGGTTGACTAAGTCTCCTCACTTAACAAATTCTCTAACTGCTTTTGAAAATAAATCAGTTCATTTTATTTTCAATCTGTTCATTTTATAACAGCTTTAACTGTTTTTCAAAATTCTGTTATAAGCTGGCTTTCTATAAAATGCAAACTTGTTTCTGAGTTTAATAACATTCCATACATTTGCAAAAACAAGTTTTGACAGCAGAGAGTTAAGTGTTTACAAAGGATTAACATTTGTTCTTCAAAGATTTCAAAAATCACAAAGTGCTTGTTCTTGGTTTGGTTCCAAAAGCTTGGTGTGAGGTGCTGCTACTGTTCTAGCAATCTTGCCTACTGGTTTAAGGCAGATCTGTGTATCCTCAATCAGGTGTAGTCGTTTCACATCTCATTTCTTGTAATAGTTTGGTTGAACACTCTTCTTGATAGGTGTTCTTGAAGAGTGGGTGTGTGTGTATGCTGAAATAGGTTTTTTCAGCAAGAGTACCTAAGTTCTTGTAGGTTTCAAGAACAGTGGGAATTGTACTTGGTTGTACTGTGTGTTAGTGATTTCCACCTGTTGTTGGTGAAGACTGGATGTAGCTCAGTTGAGTGAACCAGTATAATTGCTTGTGTTCATTCTCTCTCACTCTCTGCAATTTCGTTTCTGCATAATTGATAAAACAGCGAAGAAATAAATCTGTTCAATTGAAAATAAATCTGTTCTTTCTGGGCACTGTGCATCCTGTTCTTGATTTCTGAAAAAGTCGTTTGAATCTGATAAGAACATATATAATCTGCTAAAAGCCATTGGAACAGATTGACTGTGATAGGTTGCACAAGAAACTATCAAAGCTATTAATTGAACCTTAAACAATTACTTAAAGTTGAAGCTTGTTGTTCTGTGATTCATTGTTCTTAATTTCTGGAAAATTGCTTGACATCAAGAAGAACACTCATAGTCTGTTAAAAGTCACTGGAACAGGTTGTTTGCAAAGGTCACTCAATTAATTAGCATGCTATCAATTGAACCTTAATCACTTGCTTGAAATTGAAGCCTGCTGTGTTGTGTTTCACTGTTTTTCAATCTGATATCTGTGTGTGTGCATCTGGAAAAACTATCTGCATAGTCTTGTGATTAACGTTGCTGTATTAAAAGCGTTTCAAACAAAAACAGTGCTGAAATAAATCTGTTCATTTTCACATAAATCGATTTATTTTCTGTAAAACTGGGTTAAACATTTTTTCTGCGAGAAAGTTTTAAAAGTTCAATTCACCCCCCCTCTTGAACTTTGGCACTATTAAACCCAACATTTAGGTCATCAAATCTGATCCTCTTTAGCCTATAAAAAGAGGAGCCTACACCTTGTATTTTCAAGATTAATGAGAGTAATGTTATGCTGCCCACATTGTGCCATACATTGCTTTTGCCTAGTTTCTAGGACCTAATCTTCATCTTCATCACCTACCATAGGGCTGGCCGAACCTCCATCTTTCCATACACATCATGCACCTTCAAGATCACCATACCTCCTAGGAGGATCTTGCACATCTCAATCCATAGCTTCTGCACCATTTTTCACAACATCCAAGAAGAGCTCCATGAGAATGCCATCACTTAATCCTTTACCACACTCCCAAGTGGTAAGAGATCAAATACAAATGAAAAAAAAAAGAGGGATGAAGAGAAAAGAAAAATTGAAAAAGAGAGGACTCTTAGGGAACAAAAGGTGTGGGAGAAGAGTGTTCCTTCCCACAAGGTCATTCAACAAGACAAAAGAATTAAAAATACCTTTGAAAATATGCTTCTTGTTGAATAACCTAGCCTTACCTTTTGTAAAGGAACACTTGCAAGCATAGTAAAAAAAGAAGAATCCTTAAAAGAGGCTTGCATAGATAAAGATATAGTAGATTATTTTTCATATGTGCTAAGATATCACCAAGTGAAGGTCAAGTTATATATAGGCATCTACAAGGATAAATTTTTATGTGAGGTAGTGCCTAAAGAAACTTGTCATGTCTTATTGAGACAACCATTGCAAAATGTTAAAATTTCCATGATCAATGGTCGTATCAACGAGACTACCTTCACACATAAAAGAGAAATTCGTCATGAAGGAGAACTCATGGGCCAAATTACAGTTGATAAAACTCTAGAGCTTTTAAAAGGAAAATTCTTGTCACCAATGAGAAAAGATGTTCAAAGACATTACCCTAGTTACATTTCTTGTTTTAAAAATACAACTAAGGCGATGTCTCATGAACTCTATACTCCTTTACCTTTTGCAAATGATCCATGGGAAGACATAAGCCTCGATTTTATATTAGAGCTTCCTAGAACAAAAAAGGTTTTGATTCCATTCTTATGGATATGGATAAACTCTTCTTTAGAGAAGTGATAAGTCTTCATGGTTTATCTTCAAGCATAGTGTTGGATAGAGCTCCAAAATTTGTAAACCATTATTTGAGGATTCTCTTGGAAAAACTTGGAACTAAGTTGTACTCTTCAAATTCTTATCATCCTCAAAAGAATGGTCAAAATAAAATTGAAAACATCACTCCTTCTACTATGCCTACAGTAATCATGAGAGACAACCACAACTCTTGGGATGAGTATCTTTTCCATATTGAGCATGCATACAATAGAGTAGTCCACAAGACTACTAATATTTCTACATTTGAAGTTGTATGTGGACTTAATCCTCTTTTACCATTTGATTTATTACCATTTCCTAATCCACAAAGATTTGTGCCTAAGGAAAAAGTAACAAAAACCGAATTTGTTAAAATACACAAGAGGATTAAAGAACAAATACAACAATCAAAAGAGAAATATTGTAAAAAGTTCCCCAAAACAATAGAAAAACAAAAACAATAGCAACTTCACAAAATTGATTTTTATATAACTGCTTCATCTAACTCATTTGCTTTATTTGATAATTCCCCTAGATGGACGTTTGATCCAGGAGGACAAGTATAGTTGAAGAAGCACGAGGCTGCCATCCGAGATCAAATCTCTAGATCTGAGGATAGATCTTCTCAAGGAGGAGGAGATGATGGTCACCATCCAGCCACACCCATCCCCCTAGCCATGAAGAAGAAGAAGCAATGGATTTGAGGACAAATCCTTTTCAAGAGGGAGGGGATGATGGAAGAGGACCCAACACCAATCCTTTCAGAGGCCACTAAAATGCTACATTGAAGCAACCACTAGAGTCATGGTCAAAGAGGGGTCAAGAGGACACATTTTTACATGTCATAGACTCAAGTGTGTGATAGTTCTTCTTACTTTTCTAGTCAAAGTAGCCAAAACCCAACCAAGATCAATTATGTTTGCAACCAAACTATTCACACCTCATTTTGCATGCATTTGTGAAAATTCCCCACCAAGATTGCTCAAAATTCATGACTTCACTTTTTCACCAATTTTACTACGAAGGCACAAAAACTAGGCCAAGCGACCAAACTTGGCCAAAACCCAACCATGATCAATTCCTTTTGCAACCAAACTTTTGACACCTCATTTTAGATTCATTTGTCACAATTCGCCACCAAGATTGCCTAAAAACCATGACTTCACTTTGTTCCCGCCGGTTGACCTGGGTTGTCTTTATGCGTGGCTTGTCCTCACGAGCTAGGGCACCTCGTTTTGCTCCGTCTGTGAGTACCTGAAAAGAAGTGAAAAAAGGGGCGCCCTGGCGGCCATTTGCACTCTGACGATCAAGTCAGCTAGCGAGAAACATCAAAGGTGACGCACCCCCGGGTAGAACACTGTGATTGAATGTTCTAAGGGTTGTCGAAAACAATACTGATTGACTAAAGCTGTGTTGCCCTATTCGTCTTATGCACACAGTGGGTGCGCAGCGAAAACAACTAGGGTTTGTGCTCTGTGTAACACTGCGAGAATTAGGTCAAATCTCGGCCCCCTCTTTTAAAATGTCCCAAGGCCCCTTTTTATACACCTCCTGCATTTAAAGCGCGTTAAAGCGCATTGAAAGCGTATAAAAATGTGCCTTGAAACATTTGATACGTAAACTAAATTAACGCGTACCTTAGCAAACTTTCACTAAAACATTGATGAACACGTGCTTATTGCCACGTGTTCTTCTGACTTGATCTTCTACGCAGAGGGCCTCACAGCACCGTAACCCAACTTAGGGTTATTCCATTGTGTGAGTCCTCTTTCCTCGAAGTGCATCTGGCGCATGGGGGGACTTTCTGGGTGCCAACTCATGCGCCCCAACCTCTAGTCACTCGCCCTGGGAGTGTATCTACCTTCCTCTCGCACCATGCACCTGGTTTACCCCTGGCATGACCCTCTCATGGGTCGTATCTATCCCGGGGTTCTCCCTGAGGTGGCGTGGGTATTTCACGAGTCAGGTTACTCCCTACTGGTACTAGAACTATGGCCTTGAAGCCACCTTTCTCTTCTCTCTATTACTGTTCTGAGCTGTCGGACCTGAGACCTCCGAGCAGTGTCGCCCCCTCCATGGTCTTTCCTACCCATGGGTATCCGGGGGTAACACCGTCGACGTCTCACCTTGGCTATGTCTTATCTTGGCGACGCCTTTCTTAGGCGATGTCTTTACTTGGCGACGCCTTTGCGAGGCAACGCCTTTCTTAGGCGACGCCTTAACTTGGCGATGCCCCAAGCGGTCAACCTGTTGACTTTCTTTCCCTTCTTTGGGGCCCTCGAGCGGTACCACCATGTGTTGACTTTGACTTTGACTTTTGGTCAACGCCCGGGGACGGGACGGTACACAAGCCCCCCAGTCTTGAGCTGATAACTTGTTTTCAGCGAGAAGACTAAGGCCTCGCCCTATTGTCCACGCGACATTCTGATGACGTGTCATTCTCTGATCAGCTGACGTGACATTCTCTATACCGCTGATGTGACGTACCTTCGAGTGCTCTGACGATGTGACATTCTCTGAGCGAGAAAGGTGACGCTTTGGGTCATGCTCTAATCTCGTCACACGTGGCTCAATCGCACGGTCAACGCTTGGTGCCCTTTGCGCTTCAAGTTAGCGCTTAATCCTCCGATACGTGGCGCGATCCAACGGCCGAGGGTGCGCGTCGTTAGCGCTTCTTGAGTTAACGCTATAACTTTTGAAAATGCACTCTCTTCTACTATTTCATCCTTTCTCTGAAGCCCTTGCGATTCTCTGCAACTCTCGTGTTCTTTCTCCTCGCGAAAGCTCTCGCCTTTCTACGCACCAACCTCAAAGGTATGGTTTTTCTCTCTTGTTTTCTCTTGCTCGTTACTGTATTAACCTTATAACTGCCTGGGTCTGTTTTCATTTTTGCATCTCTGTGTTTTTCTTATTTCTTCGTTTTTCCCCATTCTTCTCTTTCCCGCGTGGGTAGGATTTTTCTAGGGTTTTCTCCCTCCTTGCCTCTTCGAGCCCTTTTTGCTGAACCTTTACCTTTTCTTCTTTCTTCAGCTCTTCATCCATCCATGGCGTGTACAAAAATAACACCCAATCCCCCTCCCCCAAGGGTTCACTACAAGTCCCTTTATTCGTGGGCTTCCGACGAGCTCTTGAACGAATGCACCAATTTCACTACTGTTGAAGACGTAGAGAATCATCTAGGTAACTTGGGTTGTATAACTTCAACGCCTTCTGCAAAACCCATGATTCCTATATCTCCATTCGTCATGGCACCCCTCGGGAGCCAGTTTGCATGGACGACAGGTCCAATGGGGGAAAACCCTTCTTCTTCCTTTACCAAGCGGTATTCAAACGCATCGGCCTGCGCCTTCCCTTCACGACCTTCGAGAGGGAGCTGCTCACGGAGGTCAATGTAGCCCCTGCCCAACTACATCCCAATGGCTGGGCCTTCGTTCGGGCTTTCCAGATCTTATGTGGGTGCCTGGGCATCCCACCATCAGTGGATGTTTTCCTTCACTTCTTTGAAGTGAAAAACCAAGGGAAAAGTCTCTGGGTGAGCTTTTCTGGGGTCGCTAGCAGGATCCTCTTCACCCTCTTCCAAAACTCCTTCAAAGGTTGGAAGGGTAACTTCTTCAGGGTGTGTTGCGCCAAGCACGACCCTACAGCCCTGGATGGCTTCCCTCTATACTGGACGGAGAAGCCAGATCCGATCAAACCTAAATCTCTGGACGAGTTGGCCTCTGCTGATAGGGAGGTGTGTGTGGCGTTGGCTGGCCTGAAAGTCGTCTTCCACACCCCGACACTAATATCTCGGGAATTCAAGGCCAACGCCCTTTCTGCATATTTTGGTAGGGAGTCTCGTCCTTTACTTGTTTTCTTCATACCTAATTCTTGGTCGTGCTTTTCTCTAATTATTGTAAGCAATGTTTATCTGCTCTAACCCCCACGCGTGCTGTTGCTTCGTGAATTTACCTTCGTAGTAGAGTGGAATCTTGTACTTGGCCCTGAGTTCGAATTTTAATTCTGTGTTTCCACGCATCGCCCTCCGCATTTGACGCTTCTCTCAAACTAATCTTTTGTTGCTTGGTTTGCTTTGGTGCAGCATCAGTGATGGATTCTGCAACACAAGCTGATTTGGCTAGGTCTTTGAAGGCTCGTCTTGGCGCGAAGTCTGCAAAGGGCGGCGCCTCCAGCACCTCCCCCCTTCAGTCCAATCCATCGCCACCATCTCATTCTACCGAAACACCCGATTCCCACCAAACACCAAACTCCCCTCTCACATCGCAAACACCTTCCACAGCCCAAACATCCAACTCTCCTCCAACACTTCAAACACCTAGCTCACCCCTTCCCATTGCTGCAGTCCCACTGGCTACAGCTAACGCTCCCTCCATAGCCCCTCCCGACAAAGGCAAGAGGGTGTTTGTCGTTTCTTCCGAGGATGACGACTCGGATGTGGGGCCTGCTTATAAGAGAAGGTGGACCAATCGAGTTGTCTACTCGCGCTCTTCTTCACCTCCACGCGGGGGGTCTATGAGTGATATGAATCCACTAGCAAAGAAGAGATGATTCTTTGACATTTTATGGACTCAACTTAAGTTGGAGATAGCTTAGGCACTTATAATAGAATTGGATCAAGGTTCTATGTTTCAAGGACTCACCAAGACTTGCACCAAACACCAAACTCATATGGAAGAGCCATCTATTGTCAATTGAACCGAACAAATTGTGTAAAAAGGCAAAAGCACCGATTAAAATGATCAAGAACAAAAATGCACCGAACAATTCAGCAAGAATTGAAGAAGAAACAACTAGAAACAACCAATGAAACTAAGAACCAAAGCAAAGCTGAAAATAGACTAAATTGCCGAACCAAAAAAAGAAGCTAAACATGTTTTAGGAATTTCATATGAATATGGAGATGAAAGAAAGAAGAAATTATGGAGATGGATGCTTTGGTTTGATGATCACGCCAATTAGAGGATGAAGGCTCCAAGATGAGTGAGCTAGTGCCGCCACTTGAGAGAACCAAATGCACTCAAGATAAGACAAGGTGAAGGAGAAGACAAGCTCTCACAAATTCTCTCTCAAATTGAGTAGAGTTTCTCTATTCCTAATTTCCAATCTGAATTTTACAAGAGCCCACACCTCTATTTATAGTGTGAGGGTGCTGGAAAATAGGTGGGAAAATTCAAATAAAACTCATTTGAAATTCCCACCAAAAACAAGTCACATGGGAGGTGTGACCTTTTTCTACTATGACACCTCCTAAAAACTACACCTACACCTACTCTCCTAAGTCACATGGACAATGTGACTTTATTTTACATATTCATACTCCTTTATTTAATATCCACACCTCCTACAAGAGTAAATCAAATTATGTTCTTTTATTTAATGCTTGGCCTTGCCCCTCATGGGATGGTCTTTGGCTTTTTGGACTTTGGCCTTCTTGGGCTTGGGCTTGGGCTTTGGGCTAGGGCCTCATCTTTATTTTATGTATTCTTTTAATTTTGAGAAGACTAGAAGGAAGAACTTCAAATGTGAAGGCGAATGTCCTCTTCCTTCATTAATAAAAGCCTCCTTTATTTGATTCTCATCATACTCCTCGAGTTGGAGAGAATTCGTCCACGAATTCTGAATCCCTGCATATAACAAAGTCAGTTTATTTTTACAATTAAAAGTGGAAGAAAAAGGCAAACATGACTTAGCATTTGTAAACAATGGGATTTCAGAAAAGGAGGTTCTATAAATCGACCAAGTTGGAAAAATTTGTTTGGGAATGATGATATGTTTTGGAAAAAGACCTCTTAAATGGTGAAACCCATTAGGAGGTAAGAAAAAATCATCCCTAACATTTTTTAACCAAGTTGGTGTTGAAATAGGAACCTTGGGTAATGAAGAAGATAAAGAAGAAGAAGACCTTGGAGGTTCCATTTGAGGCATAGCATGAGTCAACATGTTGGATTTAGTGGGCAAACTGGTGTGACTCGGTTTAGTACTTACTTCTTTTTCTTTCTCATTTTCTATTTTAGTTTTCATTTTTATTTGGTCCCCATGAACCTCTTTGGGAGAGAGGGGTTTTAAGATAACCTTGCGCCCTTGGAAGGAAAAAGACATTGTATTGGATAGGCCATCATGTAAAACAAGTCTATCATATTGCCAAGGCCTTCCTAAAAGAAGATGAGTTGCTTCCATGGGCACAACATCACATAAAACCTCATCTTTATACTTTCCTATTGCAAAGTTAATGAGGACTTGTTTATTAACCATGATTTCACCTTTGGTACTTAACCATTGCAATTTATAAGGCTTGGTATGAGAGATAGTGGGTAAGGCTAACTTCTCCACCACTCTTGTACTAGAACATTAGTGCAACTACCCCCATCCACTATTAAGGAACAAATGTTGTTTTGAATAAGACATCTTGTATGGAAAATATTTTCCCTTTGACTTTCATCAAAAGGTTGTGAAACTTGTCCAAGAAGTCTTCTCACAACTAACAAATCCCCTTCTATTGGACTTTCACTCTCATTCTCACTAGATGCCTTAGAATGTGAAGAATGCCTAGGTGAATCCGAATCGTGCTCACTCATAACAATGCCATTATGCACAAACATATTCCTTTTAGAAGGACAATTAGCCGCAATGTGACCATAACCCATACACTTAAAGCATTTCTTACTAGACGATTTAGTTGGTGATTTAGGCCTAGAAGTAGATGGCTTAGATTCCTTTAGTTTGAAAGAAGAATCTTTGGAAGGAAATTTAGAAAAAGACTTTTTGTTTTTCCAAGAATTGTTGTAGTAACCATCATTGGAAGCATATTTGAAAGAATTTTTCTTAGCAAGTTGGGCTTCCACCTTCATTGCAAGATGAACTAAAGAATCCAATGATGAATACTCTTGTAACTCAACAATATTTTGAATATCCTTCCTTAGACCACTCACAAACCTAGCAATCATAGCTTCTTCGCTTTCTTTCACATCAACCTTAAGTAAAAGCGTTTCTAATAACTTGTGATCCGGTCGGTCATCGGTAGTCGGTGACGTCAGCAACAGATAGCCACGTGGACCGTTCTTAGTGGGACACATGGGGTAAGGAAGCTGATGTGTCTTGGAGAGGGTCACCCGGGGGGTGATCGGTGATCAGGTGGTGATCGGTGATCAGCAAGGACGCGCGATCATCGTCTAGATAAGCGCCATGAGGCAGAAGGCGTGGCGCTATGATGCGCCGATCGGTTATATATTTCGTTAGCAAGGTGTTGCAAGGCCCGGAGGTAAGGTACCAAGCCCTAGAAAAGGCAGCATTGGCGGTTGTATTCTCGGCGAGGAGGTTGCGCCATTACTTCCAGAGCTTCACGGTACTGGTGATGACTGATCTGCCAATCCAGAAGGTTTTGAAGAAGCCCGATGTGGCTGGAAGGATGGTGAAGTGGGCGGTCAAGCTTTCGGAGTTCGACATCAAGTATGAACCCCGGGGATCGATCAAAGAGCAAGTCTTCGCCGATTTCGTGGTCGAGTTATCCTCCGAGGTGGCACAGAACGCCGAGGGTGACTTTCGCTGGGTACTCTCTGTTGATGGGTCGTCCAACCAGCTGGGCAGCGGGGCTGGGGTCATTTTGGAAGGTCCCAACGGAGTGTTGATAGAGCAATCATTGAGGTTCGCTTTCAAAGCAAGCAACAACCAAGCAGAGTATGAGGCTTTGATCGCTGGAATCCTGCTGGCTAAGGAAATGGGGGCGATAGTGCTGATGGCCAAGAGCGACTCGCTGTTGGTCACAGGACAAGTAACTGGCGAGTTCCAAGCCAAGGACCCGCAGATGGCAGCCTACTTAGAGTACGTGCAAGAGCTAAGAAGATCTTTCGCTTCATTCGAAGTGGTGCACGTGCCAAGAGAACAGAATGCCCGAGCTGACTTGCTAGCCAAGCTCGCCAGTTCGGGCAACGGGGGTAGGCAGAGGACTGTCATTCAAGAAACTTTGAAAGCACCTCGAGCATTCGTGGCAGACCACCAAGTTCTCCATGTTTGTAGATCAATGGGAAGACCGGCGAGAAGTCATGGATCCCTAACGCAGGAAACTCTGAGGGCGTCGAGGGTCAGAGTGCGCCCAGCGGAAGGGGCAAGATCGATGCAGATTTGCGCTGTCCACGAGCCAGACACGTGGATAACGCCTTACCAACGTTATTTAGCGGATGGTGTGCTTCCAGTTGACTCAACTGAGGCCAGAAAAATAAAGAAGAGCTCCAGCAAGTTTACCCTTATTGACGGCGAGCTGTACAGGTTTGGATTCACACACCCCCTTCTTGTATGTATACACGGAGAGAAGTGCACGAGGACTATGGCTGAGCTCCATGAGGGAATTTGCGGGAGCCACATTGGAGGTCGATCGCTGGCGACAAGGACTATCCGTGCAGGCTATTACTGGCCCACGATGAGAGAAGATTGCAAGAGATACGCCCAGCGTTGCAAGCAATGCCAGCAGCACGCCGATTGGCACAAGGCACCCCCAGAAGAGCTGAAGTCGATTTACAGCCCCTGGCCGTTCCATACTTGGGGAATTGACATTCTGGGACCCTTCCCAATAGCGATCAGGCAGATGAAGTACTTGGTAGTGGCGATTGAATACTTCACCAAGGGGATCGAAGCGGAGCCAGTGGCCCAGATCACCGCACACAAGATCGAGAGCTTTGTATCGAAGAACATAGTGTGCCGGTTTGGTATGCCTAAACGCCTGGTGTCAGACAATGAGACTCAGTTTGCAAGTCACCTCTTGAAAAAACTGTGCGAAGAGGTGGGGATACAACAGGTGTTTGCATCCGTCGAGCACCCACAGACGAATGGCCAAGTGGAGTCTGCCAATCGGGTGTTGCTGAGAGGTTTAAAGAGAAGATTATAGAAAGCTAAGGGATCGTGGGCTGAAGAGGTACCCTGCATAGTTTGGGCATACCATACCACTGAGCAGTCAGGAACCCACGAGACCCCCTTTAGTTTGGTTTATAGATGTGATGCGATGATTCCTGTCGAAATCCAGGAAAGCTCGCCGAGATTCCAGAACTTCGTGGCGGAAGACTCGAACGAAGAAAGAAGAATGAATCTGGATTTGCTGGATGAGTTCAGGGAGGAGGCGAGAGTGAAAGCCGAAGCAATAAAGAGAAGAGTTGAGCGAAGGTACAACTCTAAGGTAACGTCAAGGTAGTTTAGAAGCGGCGATCTGGTGATGAGGAAGGCCCATCAGTATGAGATGCAGAGCAAGTTATCGCCCAAGTGGACGGGACCGTTCAGAATAACCGAGGCGCTCGGGAATGGCGCCTACCGCTTGGAGACGTTAGAAGGAGGGGCGATTCCTCGCACTTGGAACGCCACACATCTCAAGTCGTATTACAGTTAAAGCCTTGTAAGTAAAGACGAATATGAAGAGATTTGAATAGTTTCTGTTAAAACAATTTCAAGGGGGCACTCTTTTTTCCCTAAGGAGGGTTTTTAATGAGGCCACCCAATAAAGAAGAGTTTTTCAAAGTTTAAAGCTTCTATGTTTGCACGCTTATGGCTTCGGGAGTTTTAGAAAAAAGGCCTTATTACTTGTATGTGATCCAGGGCAACAGTAAAGTCATATTGCATGCTTCAAATAGTTAAAGTTTTAAAGTCCCCATCGTTTTTTGGCGATCGGTGGCAATAGTTAAAGTTTTAAAGTCCCTGTCGTTTACGGCGATCGGTGGCAATAGTAAAAGTTTTAAAGTCCCCATCTTTTTTCGGCGATCGGTGGCAATAGTTAAAGTTTTAAAGTCCCTGTCGTTTACGGCGATCGGTGGCAATAGTAAAAGTTTTAAAGTCCCCATCGTTTTTCGGCGATTAGTGGCGATAGTTAAAGTTTTAAAGTCCCTGTCGTTTACGGCGATCGGTGGCAGTAGTTAAAAGTTTTAGAGACCTCATCGTCTTTTGGCGATCGGAGGTACCAGTAGTGTAAAAAGCCCTCAGCGCTCTTGTGCATTTTGAGGCAAGAGAAAAAGACCTTCTCGCCGTCGAGCGAGTTCAGGCGAGAAAAAGTCCTCAGTGCATCCAGGGGGGAGGAGATGTACACCCTGGGCAAGTTGAGGCACCAGATAAAGTCCTTCTCGCCGTCGAGCGAGTTCAGGCACTAGATAAAGTCCTTCTCGCCGTCGAGCGAGTTCAGGCAAGTTAAAATCCTTCTCGTCTTGAACAAGTTCAGGAATGGCGTGAAGGGTGGAAGAAGATAAAGGATAACTGGGGTAGGTTCGAAGAGAACACCTCACTATCCAGATCATTGTTCTGAAACTCAGGGAGGTAGAGAAGGATCTGAAAGGCGCCTCTACCCCCAGATGAGGGAACAATGATCAAGTCATGCAAAGAAGAAAGATAACGTCGCCAGAACCCTACGGCGTGAAGGTTGAGACAGTGAAGGGGTTGTGCGGCGAGTGCCAGATCAGAAGAGTTCCGGGCGATGACAGAAGTAGGGGGCACTTCACTTGGCAGATCAGGTAAACTGTATTTTAATACTAGTCTGAGTCAAAACCTGCTGCCTAGTAAGTGATTTTATGTTAAGGTTTGTTGCCTTAAGTTCACAAGTTTTATTGAACGTCATCGCCGAAGAGTTGATAGTTGCTCAAGTTTACTTTGAGTTAACAGTTTGCCAAGTTTGTTATAAGGTTAAACAATTTGCTCGAGTTAATAGCGGTACGTGGAGGGTCAAGCCCAAGTATTGCTGAGTTCACGCAGTTGAGCAAGTTTCGCCAGTTATGTTAGCTAAATCAGTTGGTTGCGCAGCAGATGAGATAGAAGATTATATATATATATATGTATATGTGCATATATGCGCACATGAGCATCGAACAGTTCGAACAAAATGAAAATTATTATAGAACAAGGTAAAGCATAGGAGTCTTCAAGGAGATGAGTCGATCGGGGGAACGATCTTGTCGTCCACCACCTCGTTGTACACTGAGAACTCAGAAAGATCGAGGTCAGGATATTTGCAAGAAAACTGCTCCAAAGCAACCCTAAAGCCGGAGATTAGAACCTGGGCAGCCTCGAGCTGAAGCTCGTCGATCTTCGTCTTGAACCCGCTGTTCTCCTCGCGAACTCGAGCTAGCTCAGCGGCAGTTTCACTGAGTTTCTTGGAGGCCTTATCCCGATCTTGCTCAACCTTTCCCAGAAGGGTCTCTCTCTCGATTGACCTCTTTTCCAGGTTGGCCATCTTCTGAGCGTCAGTCTTCTTTGCCTCCTCCAGCGCGGCAATTTTCTCCCTCAGAGGGACGATCTTGCTCTCCAGCTCCACAGCGTCTTGGAGTTTGTCATGAAGCTTCCTGCGCAGCTCTTTGTTATCTTGTCGCACACTCTGGAGCTCGTCCTTAAGGGCGTTTTCTACTCGCGAAAACTTCAAGCCTTGCATCATCATATCGCATTTGGTCTTTTCGGCTTCAGCTTTCGCGGTGCTTGCCACCTCCTGGTTGATCCGATTGTCGAGCTCAAGCTTCTCCAAGGAGTCTTTGAGCCCTTCGCCGACGATTTGGGGAAGGCAACCGTCAACCATGGCACTTAGGCGCACAGTGAAGGACTTCAAAGTTTCTTGAAGAGCGGCTGGGAGGCCTGAGGTTGCTGGTGGAGGTGAAGGTTGGTGTTCACCACCGCCCTCGCAAGGTTGAACGGCGGGGGGAGCTTCGAGGCGCGGTGGTGAGGCAGGCGGCTCATCGGCAGCTTGTGAGGAGGCTTGCGTATCAGCGAGTTGATCAGGAGCAGCCTCAGCAATTGATGCGTTTGAAACAGGAACGCCCCCAGCGGACTCAAATGGAGTGGAGGCACTGGGAGGGTCCTCGATGAAGTTTGGAACGGCGCTCTCAATTGCTGGGGGCTCGGAAACCGCCACCCTCCTTCTTTTGCAGATTAGCCCATCCTCGGTGCTCTAATCCGCGTCTTCGTCAGATACTACCCTGGGGGCTTTCCTCTTGGCCTTCCTAAGAGGTAGCTTTTTGCGTTGGGGGGCTGGAAGAGCAGCAGCAGCGGTTGGGCCAGCTGGTGGGGATTGGCCCTGGGCGGCGGCGATCTCCGCAACAGAGTTCGGGATCGTTTGGAAGCCCGCCACGAGTTTGTGGACTCGGCCGATCGCCCTTAGTTCAGCCAGTCTTCCTTTGCCCAACATTGTGTCTGCACAAGGTAAAAGTCAATGAGTATGCCCCAAAGCAAAAACAGAGCGTGCAGGCATATACATACGGAGGTAACTTAAGTAAACAGCACAAAGACAAAGCGGTAAGAGCCCTAGGTCAGCTTAAACACGAAGTGAGGATCTTGGTGTTGGGAAGGGGGCTAACCTATGTACATTTCGAGTTGGTCCTCAAGGAATTCAAAGGAGATTATCTTAGCAGTGGGGAGGGTGATGTTGGCAGAGGCCACATTCTTCCAGAAGAGACAAAGGTCTTTGTCCAGTTCCCCCATGTTGTCGAGACTCCTTGGTCTCCTGAAGTTGTCTTTGGAGTCTTTGTGCCCCTTGATTACCCAGTACAAGGGGAAGCCATCAAGTAGTGAAGGGTCTTGGTTGTTTTGGCACACCTTGACGAACTTCCCCTTCCAGTCTTTGTAGGATTGCTGGAAGATGGAGAGGATTGACCTCCCAGCAATCCCGTTCAGGCTGACCCAGGGGCGATCTCCAGGATTCTTTGCCTCGAACAAAAAGAGGAAGACATCCACCGAAGCTGGTAGCCCCAAGTGCGCGCAAATAATTTGGAATGCCCTCACGAACGCCCAGCTGTTGGGATGGAGCTGGGCGGGGGCGGTGTCGAGTTCGGTCAACAACTCCCTCTCGAAGCGAGTGAAAGGAAACCTAAGTTTCACTTTCTTGAACAGCGTGGCGTAGATGAAGCAGAACAGCTCACCGCTGCCCCCCTTATCGTCCACGCAAATCGGCTCTCCAGGAGGACAAGGCAGCACTGTCATTTTGCTGTCGTGCTCCTTGTGAAATGAGAGATCAGATTGATCCCCTTTCCTCAGTCGATGTACCCCCACCTCAGTATTTATCGATGAAGTTTCCCTCAGTAGAATCGGGGAGGCCCAGGGGTAGAGCTTTTTGTAGTCTGGTGAAGGAAGGGAGGCTCCCCCGGCCTGCGGAGGGGTTGCTTGGTTAAGATTGGCATGGGATGAGGCAGGCCTCTCAGCCTGTGAGGAAGGAGCACCAGAGGCTCTGGGGGGTTGCGTGTTGGTGGAGGGTTTGTCCCAGTGGTAACCCTACGAGTATTTTGAGGAGGGTTTCGCGATGAGGAAGGAGGGTTAGCGGTGGACTTTGTCTGAGCCATCGCAGGAACTGCAAAGGAAAGAAAAGGGAGGAAATGAGGATAGCAAAAGAATGACTCGATCGAAGACGAAGAAGACAGAATGAACGAATGAGAGTTTGCTGGGAAAGACGCTATCAAGAACGAAGCTCTAAGTTACGAGAAAAAAGAGAAACAACCCACAACGTATGCTCCAGGCAGTTAATGGATGATGCAAACCGATTAAAATGCAACAAATATCAGTAGAAGGCGTAAAAGAGTTACCTTTTGACGATCGGATGAGTGTTGAAGGAAGTTGAAGATTGAGGGAGACGTAGGTTTTGTAGTTCACAGAGAGAGTTTTCAGAATGCTTGAAGACGAAGAACGATAATGAAACAGTGAATAGCGCGAAGGGTTTAAGGGTTTCGAACGTTGTGGGAAACGCAAACGGCAGTGAACAATGGCCGTCGATGGGTCCACGTGTCGACTGATCGGAGGAGTTGGTGAAACGTCGAGTCAATGAACAGTCTTAGCGCCAACGCGCAGAGCCACGTAAGCCGCCAGTTTTAAACCTCTTTAGTCTCCTCGCTGAACAAGTCACAGCTCGAGACTGGGGGGCTTGTGTACCGACCAGGTCATCGGGAGCGATGACGTGTCTTGCGCGTGCCCAAGTGGGGCGTGCTCAGTGGAACACGTAGGCTAGAGAAGATGAATGGTTCAGAAGTGAGCATAGTCGCCGGTTACACTACGTCGGCGTTCTCTGATCTCTAGTGTGCGTAACCGGTGGTCACCAGAGTTACGACGCAGTCGCCGTATGAGAGTGCTAGGAGATCAGGTGGTGAGAGATCGCCGAGGAATGCTAGGAGCTCGGGTGGTTTACACGTCGCCATGAGGAGTACATCGCCGGATCTCCCGGTAAACTCAGTTGAAACTATTAGAGGCTCAGAAGGGTAATCTCAAGCATGTAAGTTCAGTAAGATGACTGTTGCGCCAGCCTGGGGCGTGAAGGCTGAGTGGGTTGAAGGGAACGAATTGCTCGTCAGCGACAGGATTCCCAGAGGGGACGTTCGTTGGTGGCAAGGTTTCCTCAGCTAGAGCATGCATGACGTAGCAGTAAGGAGGTGGCACTCGCGACGAGCGATATCACAAAGATGATGCACCTTGTTGCATCCGATACTCGCCTTGTCGGGTGGTGTTTCACAGCGCATTGTGCGCTAGCTTGCTCCTTGAGTGGAGGACTTAGCTATGTGGCTGGTTACTACACAAGAATGACGTTCAAGTTGCCCCAATCCAGATGACGACACGTGTAGGGTTGGATGTACCAGTTACTCCAATCTAGATGATGACACGTGTAGGGTTGGGAGCAATGGAGAAATGACGCTCAAGTTGCCTTAGCTCAGATGATGACACGTGTAGGGCTGGGCGCTACCTGCTATCCCAGCCCAGATGGCGACACGTGCAGGGCTGGATGCGAGCCATGCGTCCAAAAGCATAACGGCCTGGAGAGAGAAGAAACCTAGCTATAAAGGTAACCTTAACAGGATCTGCAGAGGTACGTTTTTCATTACGGCTGATACTGCTAGGGTTGTGTGCCTACAGTACGGTCCTACAGAGCATATTCTCTCTGAGTTTTTGGGTGTTCTTGTCACTGACTTGAGCGTCGGAGCGCCACCGGCCGCAGAGGCGCCACTGTGTGTTTTTCAGGTTCTCAGAGAGGCTATCTGTGGAGTGGACTTGGAGGGCACGTGGTGTCAAGCTGGTGAGGAAGATCGTGACGAGGCAACGCTCTTGCGCTAAGTCAACCGGCAGGATCACCTCTAAACACTATAAATAAGAGGGCTTGGCTCATGTATTTGGAAGATTAATTGAATAGTGAAATGCTGCCAAAATTGTGCCATTCTCACTCCTTGCCTAAACTCTCTTAGGAATAGGCTTTTAATCTTCATTTCACAGCCTTCAAAGGGGTTGGCCGAACCTCCCCATTTCCTCACTCTTCATGCACCTTCAAGGTCACCACACCTCTTAGGAGGACCTTGTCCATCTCTTCCATTAAGCTTTCGCACCATCTTCCAAAAACATCCAAGAAGAGCTCATAGGAAATCCATCATTTGGTATCAGAGCTATGGTTCTTCAAAGATGAGTAACTCTTTGTCATTTTCTTTTTGAGTTCTTCTTGAATCCGTGCTTTTTAATAGGTGGATTGCCTTTTTGTGTCTTGTTAGACAAATTGGTGAAAGAGTGTAGTCATGGTTTTTGAGCAAACATGGTGGAGAATTGTCACAAATGCATCGAAAATGAGGTGTGAAAAGTTTGGTTGCAAAAGGAATTGATCTTGGTTGGGTTTTGGCTAAGCCAAATTGGGTGGATTGGCTTTTTGTGCCTTGGTAGCAAAATTGGTGAAAATGTCAAGTCATGATTTTTGAGCAATCTTTATGGGGAATTGTTACAAATGCATCCAAAATGAGGTGTCAAAAGTTTGGTTGCAAAAGGAATTGATCTTGGTTTGGTTTTGGCTTAGCCAAGTTTGGTCGCTTGGCCTAGTTTTTGTGCCTTGGTACCAAAATTGGTGAAAAAGTGAAGTCATGGTTTTTGAGCAATCAAGGTGGGGAAGTGTCTCAAATGTATGCAAAATGAGGTGTGAAAAGTTTGGTTGGAAAAGGAATTGATCTTAGTTGGGTTTTTGCTTAGCCAAGTTGGGTGGATTGGCTTTTTGTGCATTGGTAGCAAAATTGGTGAAAAAGTGAAATCATGGTTTTTGAGCAATCTTGGTGGGGAATTGCACAAATGCATCCAAAATGCGTTGTCAAAAGTTTGGATGTTGTACCGTCCCGTCCCCGGGCGTCGACCAGAGTCAAAGTCAAAGTCAACGTCAGGGCCAAGGTCAACATATGGTGGGACCACACGAAGGGTCCAAAGAAGGAAGTCAACAGAGCAACTACATAAGGCGTCGCCAAGACAAGGCGTCGCCAAGATAAGGGCGTCGCCAAGGTAAGGCGTCGTCAAGCAAGTCATCAGCAGTGTTACTCCCCGATACCCACGGGTAGGAAAGACCATGGAGGGAGTGACACCACGAGAGGCTTCGGGCCCACCTAGCTCAGAACAGTAATAAAGAGAAGAGAAAGGTGGCTTCAAGGCCATAGTACTAGCGCCAGTAAGGAGTAGCCTGACTCGTGAAGTACCCAGGCCACCTCAGGGAGACCCTTGGGATAGATACGACTCAAGAGAAGGTCATGCCCAGGGGAAACCAGGTGCAGGGTGCGAGAGGAAGGTGGATACACTCCCAGGGTGAGTGACTAGAGGTTGGGTCGCATGATTTGGCACCCAAAAAGTCACCCCTTTACGCCAGATGCACTCAAGGAATGAGGACTCACACGATGAAATATCCCTCAATTGGGTTACAGTGCTGTGAGGCCCTCCACGTAGAATAACGGTCAAGTCAGGAGGACACGTGGCGGGAAGAACAGAAACATCAATGCTTTCCGGATAGTTTGTTAGGTATGAGGTAATCAAGATTATGTAATTAAGTTTACGTTTCGAACGCTTTAAGGTACTTTAAATGCTTTAAGTGTTTTGAACGTCTTAAAGGCGCCGAACGTTTTTACACCTTAAATGCGCTTTAAGACGTTTTAAATGCTAGAGATGTTTAAAGGGAGCTTTAGACGTTGGAATCGGGGATCGGACCTTTGGTAAATTTTCCCCAGAACACACTCTAGTTGCTTGCTCGAGCCCTCAGGCTACGCACAAGGGACTAGAAGGGATTGTTTGCCAGAACCAGAAAACAGCACACAATATACAGTTCTTTACCACCTTCAGAGCGCCTTTCACGGTGCTCCGACACGAAGGTGCAGAGTTTTGGTGTTTCTTGTTAGCTGACTTCAGCGTCGGAGTGCAAACGGCCGCTAGGGCGCCCATTTGTTCACTTCTTTGCAGGTGTTCACAGATTACCAGAAAAGGGTGTCACTAGCAGAAGGGCAAGGTTGCACAGAAAGACGTACCTGGGTCAACCGGCAGGAACATTTGGCGCCCACCGTGGGGCCGATTTAAAACATCAGTCCCATCACAAGTTTCAGTTCGACAATTCCAGAGAGTTTATTAGAGCTACCATAACAACAGGAGAAATTCAGAGAAAACCTTGAAGAATGAGGGTCACGAGACAAGGTCCAGCGCGCGCTACGAGCGAGAAAATGACCATGCAGCAGGTCATGGCCATGGTGCAGGGGCTGCAGGATGAGATGGCAGAATCGAGGGCGGAGCAAGAACGCATGAAGGCGGATCTTGCGGCCTCTCAGGCGAGAAATGAAGAGCTCATCGCACAAAAGAGGAATTGCGTCGCAATTTGCGCAACAACCAAGGGCAACGCGACCCAGATGAGACCGAACGTCTCACCCCCCCAAGGGAGTTTTCCACACCATTCTCGCAGGAGATCTTGGAGGCGTTGATCCCCAACACGTTCACAGGGCCCAAGGTGACTTTCACAGGGATGGAGGATCCCGAAGCACATCTCACCGCGTTCCACACGCAGATGGTGCTAGTAGGCGGCTCCGACGCCGTAAGATGCAAGCTTTTCATGAGCTTGACGGGAATGGCCATGGATTGGTTCATTAGCCTTCCAGATGGCCATATCTCCTACTTCGTGCAGCTGTTGCAGTTATTTAGGGAGCAATACCTAGTTTACAGGGCCCCACCACCTGTTTCGTATGACCTATTTGACGTAAAACAATATCAGGGTGAGACTTTGAAGGAGTACATCAACCGTTTCGGGGCTCAAGTAGTGAAGGTCGGCACTACGGAAGAACCCATGATCGTGTACGGGTTCAAAAAAGGCGTATGCCCTGGCCCCTTTTGCGAATCCATCATTCGCAACCGCCCCAGGACCTTCGCTGAAATAAGGCGTCGCGCGGTGGAGCATATTGCCTCTGAGGGAGAGGTGTGTGAGAAGCGCACGAGTGTCGCACCCACACGCCCGAGGGCACAGACACGGGCTCAACCCGTCAGGCTCAACGAGACCACGACGGGAAGGAAGAATCAGGAAGGGAAACGCCCCTACGAGGCGAGAAAACCCCAACCTAGAGGTCAAGCGGGAGGAAATCGTCCGGCCAAGGAAAGGGCCAGACCAACAAGGTACGACTTCATGGTGAAGTTGAAGGACCTGATCGCCGTACCTAATATAGCCGAAAGATTGAGGCGACCAGCGAAGTCTGACAAGGTGCTGGGGCCTCGCAAGGACTCTTGGTGTGAGTTCCATGAAGCTTTCGGTCACCATATCAACAACTGCCTATCGCTGGGGTACCAGTTAGACGAGTTAGTAAAAAGCGGGTTCTTGAAGGATTATCTCACTGAAACCGCCACGACCGTAGCACTGCCGGAACCAGCGGAGGATCAAGCGCATGAGATGCCGATCCACGACGAAGTTCACACCATTTCTGGTGGTTTTTCGGGAGGGGGACCCACTTCATCCCAACGCAAGAAATATGCGAGGGGAGTAAATTCGGTTGACGAAAAAATCTCAGGCGACCCGTGGGAGTCAGACCTCATGTTCACAAGGGCGGACCTACGAGATGTCGTCCCGCACGACAATGATCCCGTGGTCATTTTGGTTGTCACGGCTGGAAGGAAGGTGCACAGGGTTCTAGTCGACCAGGGAAGCTCGGCAGACGTTATGTTCTGGTCGACATTCAACAAGCTACGGTTGTCCCCCGACCTTTTGAGACCCTACACCGGATGCTTGTATGGGTTTGCCGACAACCAGGTGGAAGTGCGTGGCTACTTGGAGTTGAGGACGACATTCACAGATGGAGCGGCCTCACGTACTGAAAGCATTTGGTACTTAGTTGTGAACGCCAATTCGGCTTACAACATCCTGTTTGGAAGACCGACGTTGAATAGGCTGAGAGCAGTATCCTCCACGCGCCACATGAAGATGAAGCTGCCGGATCTCAGTGGCAAGGTGATCGTCATCAAGTCAGATCAAGAAGAAGCGCGAAAATGCTATGAAAACAGTTTAAAGACAAAGAGAGGTGTGTTCATGGTATTCGAACGTCCATCGAGTTCAGACACAGCGATGGAAGTAGAACCCTCGAAAGAGGCGACGCCTACGGAGTCAACGCCTGGCGAGGCCGCACTCGTAGGGGCGACGCCTAAAGCAGACGCGCGCACAGAGGAGAGGCATGACGACGCTTCGCCCGTAGAGGAGGCGTCGCCTAGAGAGCACTACGAGGTGACGCCCCCAAAAGAAGATAGCAGAGACCAACCGACGGCCAATGTGGTGGAGAGATAGATCGGCGGCAAAATGTTCAAGCTGGGGCATTTTTTGAGCTAAGAGGAACAGGACGAAGTAGCGGAGGTGATTTCACGCCACTTAGATGCTTTTGCGTGGTCCGCCTCAGACATGCCGGGCATCGACCCTGACTTTTTATGCCACCACCTTAGCATGGACGCCACGGTTCACCCTGTGCGACAGAGGAGGAGAAAGTTTAACGAAGAAAGGCGCCTCGTGGTGAAGGAAGAAACACAGAAGTTGTTGAGTGTTGGACACATCCGGGAAATCCAATACCCCGAGTGGCTGGCCAACGTCGTTCTGGTGAAGAAAGCAAACGGAAAGTGGAGGATGTCTGTGGACTTCACAGACTTTAACAAGGCGTGCCCCAAGGATTCATATCCACTACCCAGCATTGACACCCTGGTGGATAGTGCCTCGGGTTGCGAGATGCTTAGCTTTTTGGACGCTTTTTCGGGGTACAATCAGATCAAGATGCACCCGAGGGATGAGGGTAAAACAGCATTCATGACAGAGACATGTAGCTACTGCTACAAAGTGATGTCGTTCGGGTTAAAGAATGCAGGCGCCACCTACCAGAGGTTAATGGACAAGGTCCTGGCGCCTATGTTAGGGAGGAACGTACAAGCCTACGTGGATGACATGGTGGTAGCTTCGCGCGATAGGAGGCAACATACAACAGATCTGGAAGAGTTGTTTGCCACCATCTCAAAGTATCGCCTCAAGCTGAACCCTGAGAAGTGTGTTTTTGGGGTTGAGGCGGGAAAGTTTTAGGCTTCATGCTTACGGAGAGGGGAATTGAGGCAAACCCTGATAAGTGCACAACCATCATCGCTATGAGGAGCCCGACATCAGTGAAGGAAGTGCAACAACTGACAGGGCAAATGGCAGCGTTATCAAGGTTCGTTTCTGCAGGAGGAGAGAAGGGGCATCCCTATTTCTAGTGCCTCAAGAGAAATAGCCGCTTTGCGTAGACTGACGAGTGTGAAGCAGTATTCCTCAAGTTGAAAGAGTACTTGGCGACACCACCAGTGCTTTGCAAACCAGGAGCAGGACCAAGTACAGAGGCCCATCTATTTTGTGAGTAAAGCCTTGCAAGGCCCGGAGACGAGGTATCAGTCGCTGGAGAAGGCAGCATTGGTCGTGGTATTCTCGGCCAGGAGGCTCCACCACTACTTTCACAGTTTTACAGTAGTGGTGATGACGAACTTTCCCATCCAGAAGGTACTACAGAAACCTAATGTTGCTGGAAGGATGGTTCGCTGGGCAGTGGAGTTGTCGGAGTTTGATATCCGGTACGAGCCCAGAGGATCTATCAAAGGTCAAGTATATGCGGATTTCGTTGCAGAGCTATCACCCGGAGGCGACCAAGAGGCGGACCCAGATCGAAGTGGTAGCTCTCGGTCGATGGTTCGTCCAACCAACAAGGAAGTGGAGCAGGAATAGTCTTGGAAGGACCTAATGGCTTGCTGATCGAGCAAGCTCTACGCTTCGCTTTTAAAGCGAGCAATAACCAAGCTGAGTACGAGGCACTGATAGCAGGGATGCTCCTGGCCAAAGAAATGGGCGCACAGAACCTCTTGGTAAAGAGTGATTCACAGCTAATCACAGGGCAAGTCTCGGGAGAATTTCAGGCTAAGGACCCGCAAATGGCGGCGTACCTGAGGTATGTCCAGCTGCTAAGGGGAGCATTCAGCGCTCTTGAACTAGTACATGTCCCAAGGGAGCAAAATGCCAGAGCTGACCTGCTTGCCAAGCTGGCCAGCTCAGGAAAGGGGGGCAGACAGAGGACAGTGATCCAAGAGACGCTCAAAGCTCCGCGGAAATTCGTGGAAGATAACAGGATGGACGTCCTCCATATTTGTACAGCAAGAGGAAGGCCGAGGAGTCATCTTTCTTTGACTCAAGATACGATGAAGACACCTCGCATCAGCACATATGCGGACGCACCCGAGGAAGGAAAGCATACACAGGTATATACTTTGGCCGAGGGAGACACTTGGATGACGCCATACAGGCAATACCTGGCGGATGGGATTCTCCCAGCGGAACCAGAAGAAGGCAAGAAGATTAAGAGGAACGCTGCAAGATATACCCTGGTAGACGGGACATTGTTCAGACACGGGTTCACACACCCCATCCTGACGTGCGTAAGCGGCAACAAGTGCACCAGGATAATGGCTGAACTCCACGAAGGTATTTGAGGGAGCAACGTGGGGGGAAGGTCTTTAGCTTCTAAAGTGGTATGTGCCGGCTTCTACTGGCCAACGGTGAAAGAGGATTGTGTGCGACATGCCCAGCGTTGCAAGCAGTGTCAGAGGCACGTTGATTGGCACAAGGCGTCGCCAGAGGAGCTGAGATCCATATATAGTCCATGGCCCTTTCATGCGTGGGGAATCGACATCCTAGGCCCGTTCCCACTGGCGATAAGACAGATGAAGTACCTGATCGTCGCCATTGAATACTTCACCATGTGGATAGAGGCGGAGCCTGTGACCCAGATTACTGCGCACAAGGTGCAGCACTTTGTTTGGAAGAACATCGTGTGTCGCTTCGGTGTGCCTAGGCGGCTGGTGTCCGACAATAGCACCCAGTTTGCAAGCCAACAACTGAGAAACCTGTGCGCAGAGGTAGGCATCAAGCAGGTGTTCGCATCAGTCGAACACCCCCAGACGAATGGACAAGTAGAGTCAGCAAATAGAGTTTTGTTGAGAGGGCTGAAGAGAAGATTAGAGAAAGCTAAAGGGGCGTGGGCAGAAGAAGTGCCGAGGATTGTATGGGCGTACCACACCACACCCCAATCTGCCACCATGGAAACGCCTTTCAGTCTAGTATACGGGTCAGACGCGATGATTCCAGTTGAGATCCACGAGAGCTCGCCACGTTACCAGAATTTTGTGGCTGAAGAGTCCAATGAAGAAAGGCGAGTGAACCTGAACTTACTAGACGAAGCCAGGGAGGAAGCAAGAATAAAGGCTGAGGAAGTGAAGAGAAGAGTGGAGCGACAGTATAGCTCCAAGGTGAAGCCGCGGCAATTCCAGGTTGGTGACTTAGTCATGAGGAAGGCTTACCCATATGAGCTAGAGAATAAGTTATCTCCCAAATGAACCGGACCCTTCAGAATCACCAAAGCCAAGGGGAATGGTGCATACAATATGGAGACTTTGGAAGGAGGTCCCATTCCACGCAGCTGGAACGCGGCCAATTTGAAATTTTATTTCAGTGAAGTTATGTTAGTTAAGAGTAACGAAATACAAGTTGTAAAGGGGACACTCTTTTTCCCTCTCGAGGGTTTTTTTAATGAGGTCACCCAAGTAAAAAAGAAGTTCAAGAAAACTTTGTCTCAGTTTTTTCTCCTCCCACTCAAAGTGTAAGAGCAAAGGTTAAAGAAATAAAAGACAAAGACTCAAGGCATTTCACGGTGCTCTGACACGAAGGTGCAGAGTTTTGGTGTTTCTTGTTAGCTGACTTGAGCGTCGGAGTGCAAACGGCCGCTAGGGCGCCCATTTGTTCACTCCTTTGCAGGTGTTCACAGATTACCAGAAAAGGGTGTCACTAGCAGACGGGCAAGGTTGCACAGAAAGACGTACCCGGGTCAACCGGCAGGAACAGTTGCAAAAGGAATTGATCTTGGTTGGGTTTTGGCTTAGCCAAGTTTGGTCGCTTGGCCTAGTTTTTTTGCCTTGGGTATATTTGATAGATGAGTCTCTATAGTAGTGATAGACATTGGTTTTCATTAAATTAGCATGAAAAGACTTGAAACTAGTTCTTTTGTGGTAGTTGCATGAATTTATTGTATATATATGATAGATGAGTCTTTAGATAGTTTATAATAGTGATAGACAATGATTTACAAGAAATTAGCATGAAAAGACTCGAAACTAGTTTTTATGTGGTATTTGCATGAATTTATTGTATATATTTGATATATGAGTCTTTAGAAAGTTTATAATAGTGATAGACATTGATTTACAAGAAATTAGCTTGCTCCCCCATTGCGCGCTCCCCCATGCGTTGCAGTTCTCTGCGCAATTCCTCATTATCCCTACACAGTTCTTCATTGCTTGTTCATGACGCATCCAAATCGATCTGGAATCGATTCTGACTTGCTGTTTGCTCGGCCTGAACCTCAGCCAGAATCCTGTCCTGATCAGCCTTGGACGCCACCACCGTTTGCTGAAGGGCGTGAATGGTCTCCATAAGTTGTTGTATGGTGACGTTTTCTCCTCCCTCACGTGAAGATGTACCTTGCCTAGTATTTCTCATGTTGTTGGATGGCTTTGAACACGACTGTGGATTGGACCTAGTTTTATCGGGCCCCACGTGGGTGCCAAATGTTCTTGCTGGTTGACCTGGCCGCCGGTTGACTTCAAAGGCAGGCGAGGGCTCCTCCTATTTCTGGCAAATTCTGTGCTTACTCTTGGATGCTGGAGAGCAGCTCCGTTGAAACAGAGGGGGCCTTACCTGTTGATTGCACTCCAACGATCAAGTCAGTACTGGGCTAAGAAACAATTAGTAAGTAAATAGTTTCAAGCTTAGAAACGGTGTACCTTTATCAGGGATCTCAACTCCCTTTTATAGACTACTTTTAGGTTACCTCACTGTAACGACCCTTCTCTCACTAGAGCTTTATCTCTAGTGAAATTAGGTTTACTAGGAGGACATTTTGTTACGTTGTTGCGCAATCTTAGCCCAACAACCACACAGAATCTTCTCCTTTGGAGTGCACAATCTTAACAGTATGGTCGTCAGAGTACCAACCAATGTACCATCGCTGCGGAGCCCATCTGTTCTGTAGGTGCCCTAATCCTTTACGTATCATGCATGCAACTTTCCCTAAAAACCCTTAGCACTCTCGGGCCTTAGCGTCTTCAGGGAATATTTACTTGTGCTAGATCCGAATGTACTATACACACCCCTATGCAGGAACTTACTCGCTGACTAGGCCTTTCAAATATATGGGTTTCAACACACGCATCTCTGGGGGTCCACTTACGTGGCCCACTATCGCGACCAGACCACCGAGCCGACCTGCTCCACAGGTGCCGATTACATTATTTATTGAAGTTTTGAAAAATATGGAGTGTTTTATTGAGGTTCTATAATAAATCTTTGGAATTTAGCGAATGTTAAAAAAACCACCATTATTTTGTTGAGATTTTAGAATAAACCTTTAAAACTTAACAAAGGTTAAAAAAATGTTTCCTTAATTTGTTGAGGATGTAGAATAAACTTTTGGAAGTTACTAAAAGTTAAAAAAAACTTTGTTATTTTGCTGAGGTTTTAGAATAAACCTTTAACGAAGGTTAAAAAAACCTCTGTTATTCTACTTAGGTTTTAAAATAAACCTTTGGAATTTAACAAAGGTTAAAAAAAATTTCCATTATTTTGCTGAGATTTTAAGATAAACTTTCGAAATTTAATGAAGGTTAAAAAAACCTCTGTTATTTTGCTGAGGTTTTAAAATAACAGTTGGAACTTAACGAAGGTTAAAAAACCTTCGTTAATTAAATCAATTCCTAGGGTTATATTAACCTCCATTAAAATCCTTTTTTCTTGTAGTGAATGAGGGGTGACACTTGTCAAACACTCATTTGAAAGGATTTATGAACTTGTTTTCCAAGTTAGAGTTAGGGTTAGGTCTATAGGGTTAGAAGTTTCTCTTGCAAGCTTTATCTCTTATAAATAGGAGTGTTTTGTACAAGAAATTTAACTTTGAATTGAGTAATAAATTTCTATCCAATTTTTTAGACACTTATACTTGTCAAAGTTCTCTATAGAGTTTTCTTCTTGCTAGACACATTCTAGACTCCTCCTAGTAATGTTGGTCCAATATCACTCTAGAAACTAGTGTGTTGGTCTCACCTCACCTAGATTCAAACTCATAATTTTCATATCCAAACTGTGACATTGTTGCATTTCTTACATCCTTCCGCTATTTTCTTTACATATTATGCCATGCTTCATGTGTTTCCAAAAAATTGTCATAAAATTAATTAGTATAAACTAGTATACAAAGTTCTTGTGAAAATGTCTTCACTATGTCTAGTAAGTGTTTGATGAAATGTCTAAAGTTGAACTACAGTTAAATTGTGCTTTAAGTGCATTTTACATTCTGAATTTGAGTTCCATAACTTGTTATTACATCATTGACAAATTTCTTATAGTTAGGTTTCCATTTTGTCTTGTTGTCTTGTTTAAATTTTTGGCCTTCTTTAGGACTTTTATCGTTGGAATTTTGTTTGTTATTAACACTAAAATTTTTGTGAGAAAAATATGTTATATTTTTTAGCATGGAATTGGATTTGAATAATTCAACATGTTATTGATGTTGTGTTAAAAGGGTGCATCGTTACTCAAATTGGAAAAAAATTGATAAATCAAAAGAGTCAGGATGTTAGCATTGAAAACGAAGATTGAAAATTTTGTGTTTTCCCTTGGTCTAAAAACTGTTTTGACTTGTCCAATGGTGCATTTAATCAAATTTTGTTGCGGCCAATCCTTATTTTGAGTTAACAAGTTGAGATAAAAATTTCATGCTTGAGTTCATTAGAGAAATATGTTTTAAAAAATTTGAAGAAGTATCATTGCCAGAAGTATTCTAGAATTTGCTTTGTTTTGTATTCTATACTAGAACCATTCCTAGGAATTCATTTATGTGCCTACTACTTTTGTAGCCTTAATTTCTTTATTCTAAGTCTTTAAAATCACTCTTTGCATATTGTTATGATTCAAATCTTTTTTAAGTTTAGCATCCTTTATTTTGATTTTTTTTTTTTTTGAATTTTATTGGCCTTTTGAGATGGAAATGATCTCTTAGTTGTGATCTTTGGAAAAAGTTGACTAACATTGGTAGGTATCATATTGGAGAAGAAAAAGATCAAGCTAAGGATTACTCTTCTTTAGAGAACAAACAAGTAAAAGTTCAAAAGGAAGAGTGATAAACACTTGAGATGGAGAGTCAACAAGCTACTACGATCAAAACATCAAATTTTTTAAAATCATATTGTCACAGAACTGTGTTAATTATTCATTTGTAGTATTTTCTTGCTTTATGTTTGGGAAATTCCTTTAAAGAAATCTCATAGTTAAACATTATAATAGTAATATCTTATTCTCGTGGAAATTCTTAAAATGTATGGCCTAAACAAGAGGTACGTGAATTGTTTTAACAAGATTTTCACAAAGATTGGAAGTAGAGTGGAAAGATCTGTAAAATCAATCAATTGATTTATCTGTTCAACTAGTTTATTTAGAAAATTAACAATTGTTTAAGAAATATCAACCAGTTATGTTATCGAAACAACTGACTGTTTAATGCAGCAGAATACACAGAACAATATATAAAATAGTTTATCAGGGTAAGGAAAGAGAAATTAGCACAGAGATATTTATAGCTCACTCTTAACCGAGAGCTGCATCCAGCCCTCAGCTAACCACTGAGAATTCACTATGCAATAAAAACTAGATTACAAACCACACTAAGAATGTTAATATTGAACCCCTCAAGAACACACAACACTCTTAACAACACCACAGTTTCCATAAACTCTATCTGAAATTGATTTACATGCCATACAACATTGAAAAGAAAGAAATAGAATACACCTGGGCTTTACAAAACTGTAGAACAATGGAATAGAAAACCAAAATTCCTACTTCACACACAAACAATGATCCATAACTCCAAAATTGATTAAAAGTTATTTGATCTTTTTTTGAAAACGTTTTTTATAAAACTATTTTTTTCAATTGATCACAAAATAGTCTTTATAAAGTGGTTAAAAACAACATATAAAACAACCAGTTCATTTGTCGAAATAACTGACTATTTTTGTGACACCGAAAAGAAAAAAGAAAACAAATCATTTTTAAATCATTGATTAATTTATGTTAAAAAAAATACTTGATTGATTTTAAAACAAACTGATTAATTTCTTTTTCTATTAAAGACAACACATAAAACAAGCTGTTCATTTTTCAAAATAACCGACTGTTTTTGCGTCACAGAAAAGACAAAAGAAAACAATTTAAATCCTTTTAAAAACACTAAATGTAATTCAATCGGTTGAAACGATAAATCAAATGGTTGAAAAACTGGTTGTAGTCACCAAACTTTGAACAAAAGATTTTTCAACTAATTTAAAGCACGAAACAACTGACTAAAATTAACACAAATTTAAAAAACAAAACTTTCAAAAGTTATTTAGAATCATATGAGTTTGGATCATAACTATGTGTAAATTAACAATTCAAAATCTTCTTAACTACACACACACAATAGCATATCCTTCAAGTCTTCAAGCTTAATTTGGAAATCATCAAAGCACCTTATTCAACATAAATGTGTCAAGAGGCTTAAAGTGTTACTTGCATTTTCACTTAAGATTTTCATTTTGTTTTTACTTGCTTTCATTTATATAGTCATAAATTTACTTTTTTATTTTCTTTCTTAGGTCTCCGTGATAATTAGGTCTTAATAATCTCAAAATTAATTGTTGATCTTCAAGTCTTTAGCATTTCATTGCAGAAACACATTTGGACAAAATCGTTTTGAAGTGTTTACTAAGAGATTTTGTGAAAGTGATATGAGGAAAACTCATGCTAGGAAATACCAGGTACTTAAGCGTGTCTATTTGGGAACCATCATCTTTTCCTGTTAGTCTACTTAGTTAACTTTCAACAACTTTTCGTTTTAGAAACTTCACCAAAATATTAAAACCATTTGTGAAAATCCTTTTTGCTCAATTTTTGAACATTGTGAATTTTTTTGTGAAAAAAAACTTTTGAATAAACAATGAGTGATCATTCAAATCATTATAGTGTGTATAGAAGTAAGAAGGGTCATAAGGGAGATTTTTTTGAGAGATGAACTACAAAATACAAAAAAATATATAAAGGAAGAGCTAAGAACTATGTTTTCTCAATACATGCAAAGTCAAAAAAAAAAATCTAAGAGTAAACATGGATAGGGGACAAATAGGAAGAGAGAACATCATAGAGACCCTTACTCCCAAAGAGAATAAGGGATGTAAGTTAGGTCAAAAACTGACAAGCTAGGGATAGGTACTTCTTACATGGACATGTGTTGCCTTTACTATTTGTCATTCTCCCAATGGAGAGGATTTGTACCAATGAAGGGGTGACAATTTCAAACTCTCATTTGAAAGGAATTACAAAACTTGTTCTCTAAGCTAGGGTTATGGTTAGGTCATCTAGGATTATAAGCTTCTCTTGCAAACTTCATCTTCAATAGATAGTTGTTCTTTGTACATGAAATTTAACTAAATTGAGTAATAAATTGTTGTCCAATTTTTGAGACACTTCTACTTGTCAAAGTTTTTTGTAGAGTTGTCTTCTTGCTAGTCGCATTCTAGATTTTCATAGTAGTGTTGGCCTAATTGCACCTAGACTTAAACTCATAATTTTCATCTCCAAATTGTGACATTGTTACACTTCTTACCTGCTTCCGCTATTCATCATCATCCAGTGAAGAAAATCAAACCAAAACATTAAAGAAAAAAAAATTGTCATGCACATGGAAGTGTTTTTCTATCATTACATCTCTTAGACTAGTTTTTATTTTTACACTTTATTATGTTTAGAGTAAAACTTAAAAGTAGAGTGACTTTAAAAATATTGTACATACGACAACAATTAATTTAATAATCATTCTTGAAAATCAACTAAAATAATCTTTAGTAGCTCAAGCTAGAACATACTCTAATGGTTGACTAGAGTGTTTCTCTTCCCTATATGACCCTACTTATATCCATAATTGCTAGTAAAAGCTACTTATAACATCAATTGACTATTGTTAAAAGCTACTTATAACAACAATTCATAACTATCATTCAAAGCTCCATTTTTTACTATGATGGTTTTGTGACGGTCATCAAATGAACTTTTAAAAATTCCTTCTACATTGATGAAAGGAACTTTGTAGCAATTATATCATGTCAAGAACATCTTAAAGTTTTGAGACAATGTATTTTTCCTCTAAAACTTTACTAATCTTGTTTAGCTACCTTATCTCAAAATATGACACATAATGTACAAAACTCGAAGGAATGAAACAAATTAATTCCAATACTTGGAAATAAAGTAGTAAAAGTTACAAGCAACACATGATTGTACTTTTACATCTAAATTTTGAATCATCAATACCGTAACTTGTTAACCCTCATGTATCTCCATGGATACATAGATTAAATAGCACACTAGAATCCTTTTTTACTTCTAAATGAAAAGAGGTAGACCACAACACTTACTAATGATTGCTGCTGCTTTGACTTTCCCAACAAGGTGGTGCTTAATTCCCATCAATATTCTCCAAGTGATTCAAAAGAAAATCTGCAACATAAGCAATGTTTTTCTATAACCAAGAGTATTCTAACTCATACCGAGTAAGTGATCACAGGAAGAGAGTATCAGGTACAGTCTTTCTTCTCTTGGTTACTGAAAGTTGTTCCCAATTTTGTTTATCACAACCTCCAATTTTAGCTCCATTTGCTCTTGGTTGTGACTCAACATCATAGAAGATTTCCTTGCTACTACTACTCACCAACTTAAACCCAGATGATGTCCCATATACCGGAAAGACCCCACACCCTTTTATGGTGTCATTATCACCATTAAATTCAAACACAAATGTAATGCTATTAAAAGGACCATCCACTTCATTTGTTCCACCAAAATTGCTAACATCATGGTACAAAAATAACAAATGATCTGAAATTAAACTTTCGCAGCCTATAAACCTTCGATGAACACCACCTACCAATATATCTTCTCGATAGATAGAACAAGAAAACTGATGATCTGACATTGGTCCCTTAGCAATAATGATGCCAAAAATGTAACCCCACAAGTGAGATTTAGGAAGAGAAGGAATAGTTATTGAACTCTCTGGTGCATGAAACCCACAATTATAGGTGACGTGGTCACAGGGAAAGATGAAATAACCACCATCAATGTACACAGGATTGTAAAGATATTGTTGATGTTTGGAGGGTATGCAATTTTGTAAGATGTGTCGTAACACTAGCTCTTGTGTGATGCTTTCCTCTAGAGAAAGACAGTTAAAGGCACTCACCTCTTTCACTGATGGTGGAAGCTCCGGCAGAGACACAAGTTTCCAACAATCATTTATATAAAGTTCTCTTAAGGATGGTGGAAGCTCTAGTAGAGATACCAGTTTCTTGCAATCATTTAACCAAAGCACTCTTAACATTGAAAGGCTTTTGATACTTGCAGGCAAGCACTCAATATTAGTTCCACGTAGGTCTAACTCTTCTAAAGACAACAAGTGACCAATTGATGATGGCAATACACATATAGCAGTGTCAGGTAACTCCAATAGTGTCAACTTCTCTGATGCCACTGAGAATTCTTTGAGATTTGAACAACCAACAAGTGTTAGTACACGGAGAGATTTTAAATGAACATTGATGTTTACAATATGTCTACAGCCACTTAAGTACAAATATGTAAGCTTGGGGAGAGAGATCATTGGTGACAACAATTCACGTATAGCGGTTTGAGACAAGTCCAAATGTGTCATCTCCTCTGATGTCACAGAAAATTCATTGAGAGATGAACAACCTCTGAGTCTCAGTACATTAAGAGATTTTGAATGAAGATTTATGCTCTGAATGGCTTTGCAACCACTTAAAATTAAATATTTAAGTATGGGAAGAGATAAGATGGATGGATGAAGCTGACATAAGCTTTCACAATCATAAAGGGACACTTTTTCAAGATTTTCCGCCATAGATAAGTCTGGGATCTCAATCAAGTCTCGAGAGTCATCAAGGAAAATTGTCTTTAAATTCACAAGGTTCTGTAGCAAGAAAGAAGCACAACATTATTAAACAATTATTGTGTTCATAACTGTTAGGTTGAAAGGAACAGTTACCAGTTGGTACTGTAGCCTGTACAAATTAATACATACCTGAATACCATCCCAAAGCTTTTTAAGCTTGCTATTCCACATGTGAAGCTCTACAAGTTGTTCAGCACAAAAGTTTGATGGCAAAGACTTAAGACAGAATCCTTCCCACTCAAGGTACCTCAGTTTATTAGGCAAAGATTCAATACCATCAGGAAGGTGCACACTAAATCTGCAGCCCCATTTTCGTCTATGGATTCTAAGAAATCTCATGTTAGTCATCTTTGCAAGGGAATCACAACTCAAATACAAATCTCCACCTAATTTCTCCAAATCTAAAATTATGCCTTCAACAAAATCAGTCCCCTAACAAAAAATTGAAATGATAATTAGCAAGTCTATATACTAGCAACATTCTAAAACGATACAAGAAATATCAAATAGAAGCAATTCCATCATATTGTATCGTGTACTTACCTTGTTATATTTTAAAACATCACGCACTTCCTCATGTTTCCATAATCCACTTCGCCTTCCAAGGTCTTTGATAGACTCCTGATGAACAATTTCCCAGCCCATTTCTTGTATCAAGTCATGCATTTTTATGTGATTATAATTTGAAATTGTTATGAGACTTTTATCTAAAAGGGATTCTATCCCAGATGCTGCAAAGAAATCACAAGCCTCCAGAATATTTGTTACCCTATCTCTCTCCCATCCTTTGAAGAAGCATACAATGTCTAAAAATATGTCCTTTTGAGAGCGATCTAAGCAGTCATAACTTAATTTTAGCACATTATGAATTTCAATATTTGGAAGCTTTTGGAGTTTTCTCAATTCACATTCCCATACCACTTTACTTTTTTTACGTAAAGTTGCACCCAAAACTTTTAGAGCCAGAGGAATACCTTTGCAATACAAAATTGCTCTTTTTGATAAATCTTCATATCCATCTTTAGGTTGCTTTTCTCCAGATATAGTCAAACAGAAAAGTTGAAGAGAGTGATATGAGCTCAATTCTTCAACCTCATATATTTCATCAACTAGACTAAGTATTTGCTTATTTCTAGTTGTAACAATGACTTTACTTCCTGGTCCTAGGAAGTCGTATTCTAGAATTAGCTTTTCTAACTGCTCTGAGGTACCCACATCATCAAGAACAACGAACACGTTTATACGTTGAAGCCTCCTCATGTCAAAATTTTCAATCCCATGATCTTTATTCTCTAACAATTTCGAGAAAAGTTCATCACGTAAAGCTTCGAGCTTGTCCGATTTTTCTCTTAATTAGTTAGGACACAGCGACCTTCAAACTCACAAGACAATTTGTCATATAAAGCAATAGCAAGAGTGGTTTTACCTATTCCGCCCATGCCCCATATTCCAACGGTTCTAACTTCACTTGAACCAATTTTTAATAACGATTCAATCTGTTTAAGACTTTTCTCGATTCCAACTAGTCCTTTAAGTTGGTTTGGGTATCTAGGAGTCAGTTTTCGTAGAACATCTTTAACAACCTCCTTAAGGAATTCAGATTCAATCCTGGCAAAGAAGGGAAACAAAGAAACAAATGTGTTATAAGTATAACATTCAAAAAGAAAAAGTAAAAGTAAAAGTAATTATCTTTTACTATAAATTAAACAGATTAAAAAGACAAAGAATCTTCACTGCAAAGTAGTAATTGCATTGAACAAGCACACAAAAAGAAGGAAAGAAAACTATATTTCTCAATGTTCACTTGTATATGTATGTTGATATCAAGATTTGGCTACTTTTGTTGAACTATAATTTGATATCTATGTCATGATTATATTATTCTTAACTTTCTATTGCAAACAGAATCTAATTTAATATGTTATCATTCCCATATTTTCTTTAAGACTTTACTCAATATCAAATAATTTTATTTACCTGTTTCGAGAATCCCACCCAGCTAAATTGGCTACTTCAGTGAGAGCAGCTCTCCATTTGTTGCACCTGAGTTCTCCATGGTGTGTTGCAAAGGTTAGCTCATAGCACCCTGTTTGCTTCCTAACATGGGAGGGGTCTATGTTGTAAAACACTGGAATCACAATTTGTCCATGGTTTTTGTGGCATTCCAGAATCTTGCTGAGTTCTTCTAAGCACCACTTTGAGGAAGCATAGTTCTCTGAGAGTATCACAATCGATACACGAGAATCTTCAATTGCTTTGGTGAGTGCTGGTGAGATTCTATCTCCCTTCTCAAGCTGGTAGTCAATATAGGTTTCAAGTTATTTTTTGCTTCAAAGCCTCATGAAGATGGCTTGTGAAGTTCATGCGAGTGTCCTCACCTCGAAAGCTTAGAAAAACATCATATTTTTTAGAAGACACCATGGAGGAAGAGTTAGAGAAAGAAGCAACAGCACTTATCATTTGAAGCTCAGCCATTGTGAATTCCCAATGCTGTACCTACAATGTGTAAATCTTTGTAACATGGGATCAAAAGTTCAAACATCAAACTTCTGCTTATTTACCAAATAACAAATAAACATGTTTACCAAATTGCTATCGTGATTTTGAGGCCTTTTGAAATCCTTGGAGATTTATTTTTCCTTGATTAGTGCCTTGCTTTTTACTTGGTAAACCTGATAGTCCATTTGAACAAATCAGGAGCTAAGTAAATGATTTGACGAAAAAAAAGACTAGAAACATGATGAATAATGAAGATTACACTATTTCCGGGCACAAAGAAACCCGAAGTCATAAACTTCAACTTCAGATTAATTTCACGTTGACATTTTCAACACAGCTCACTGTCAGACAGATACCAACCACTGATAAAAAATATGCACAATGTTCAAAACACTGCAGCAATTAAATAGACAGAAGAAAACACTGTCAACATTGAATACACTTTATGTATACACTTCTATCCAATGTGTAATAAATCTTAAATGTCTAGTATAACCAATGTGTGCTTGCTTTCAATCAAACCAAACAAGATTCAAGTTCAGCATACATGGTTCAACTTCTATTATTAATAGTAGGCACTGCTGAACATAAACTTGGCCTTAAACAATCTTGGCCCTGAGAAAAACATTGAAATGGAAAAGAATATAAATATGAAACACATATTCGCAATAGAATAGACAGTCAGCAGATGGAAGACTCCAGAAATTAAACCAACATATCAGTTAAAATTTCACAAATGTAATAACTGAAAGTAGATGAAAACAGAATATTAGATGATCAATATGAACTGCAGCTAGATGTTGATGCCCTTAAAACTATTGTCGGAACTAAAGCAAGCTTGACCAATAATACAAAATATATGAATGGATTTAATTACTTCAATGAAAAGTTCAATCTGCCACACCAAATATTTTTTAACAAGGGTTATTTTACATTTTAGACAGTCACAGAACCATCCATAGTCTATTTTCTTAGGCAAAATTTACATTCTTTAAGCAAATATTCTGTGTTAAAACGTGGAAAACAATAAGAAATTCAACTAAGTCATATCCCTTTAACTTCTATTATTTCTAAGTGGAAATGGAGAAAGAGGCCTGACCAGAGATCCAGTACAACTTCCTGGAACAGAAAAGAATGAATACCCGTGCAGATTCTTCACTTCAACACTAGAGCTTCTGAGATCCCTACGCAGAATAACTAGACAACAACTGCATAGTGCATAAAATTAAATGGGATCAAAACGTTCAACCTCCTACTCAAGTATGAGAGCAGAATTAGACATAAGAGATGTCAGAACACTGTTCATGGCATGTCAAGAATACAGGCTTCGATTTTTTGTAAGCATAGGTCCCACATCCTCTAAGCAAACTCGTTTATGTCTCTTGACTTTTCCACCTTGCAAACTCGTGAGTGGTGTTATAATCAGCACAAGAATAATTTAAAGGGTTGGATGAAGTGGGGGTTGAAGATTGTTTTTGAATTTACTGTCGTCAATAGTTGAAGACAAGTAGGAGTAACCGTGTATATATATAACTCCCACTATCCCCTCAAATTAATGGCTGAGATAACCAAAGCGCTACCACATGATGCACATTAAGGCAGAAAGAGTCAAATATTAAGAGTATTACTAATTCAATCCTAACTTGCATTGTTATGAATCTTTTGTTTTGTATTTTGGGGTGCGGAATTTGGTGGGATTGGGTGGCTAAAATGAGTGAAAGAAACTGTGAAATATTAGTGTATGGAGAATGATAATGAAGCTTAAGAGAGGTTAGCCAACTCCTAAAAGGTTCCTTGCTAAAACACTTGAAAATAAGACTAGAAAAGAGTGAGCTAAATGTCTAGTTTAGGGTGAAATTTTTGCAGCAATTCAATAATCTATTCAAAGGTAATTTACAAGGGGGATAGCAATTGTATTTATAGTGCTATGGGTAGCCAAGGTGTAAGCTTTAACCCTAAAAACTCTCTACTCATAGAAGGATAAATGACTCTCTCTAATTGGAGCAAATCCTCTCAAATTAGAGGTTGACAAGTGTCATCCTCTAATTGGAGAGAATCTTCTTCATTTCCATGAAAACAAATGGCCTTTTGGCATTGGTGGGAGTCATCTCCATTGAGGGGATGACATGTGGATCTTCAAGTCTTCCTTACCACTTCATGTTTTCTATTTGCACTCTAGTAATTTATTTGTGCACCCTAGATGGTCTAGAGTTGCATTGGATCTAAGGAGGCTCAATTGTAACTGATATGAATTGACTAGCAAAGAAGAGATGATTCTTTGACATTCTATGGACTCAACTTGAGTTGGAGATAGCTTAGGCACTTATAATAGAATTGGATCAAGGTTCTATGTTTCAAGAACTCACCAAGACTTGCACCAAACACCAAACTCATATGGAGGAGCCATCTATTGTCAATTGAACCGAACAAATTGTGTAAAAAAGGCAAAGGCATCGATTAAAACTCTTAAGAAAGCAAATGAACCGAACAAAATTATGAAAAGAAGCTACTGAACTGGATTAAAACAGAATCAAATGAAAACAGCCGAACAAAAGTGCAAGGAAAGGAAGATGAACCGAACAAAAGAAACTAAGACATGTTTAAGCTTCGTATAAAATGGAGATGAAAGAAAGAAGAACTTATGGAGATGGATGCTTTGGTTTGATGATCACGCCACTTAGAGTATGAAGGCTCCAAGATGAGTGAGCTAGTGCCGCCACTTGAGAGAACCAAATGCACTCAAGATAAGACAAGGTGAAGGAGAAATCAAATTCTCACAAATTCTCTCTCAAATTGAGTAGAGTTTCTCTATTGCTAATTTCCAATCTGAATTTTACAAAAGCCCACACCTCTATTTATAGTGTGAGGGTGCTGGAAAATAGGTGGGAAAATTCAAATAAAACTCATTTGAAATTCCCACAAAAAACAAGTCACATGGGAGGTGTGACCTTTTTCTACTATGACACCTCCTAAAAACTACACCTACACCTACTCTCCTAAGTCACATGGATAATGTGACTTTATTTTACATTTTCACACTTCCTTATTTAATATCCACACCTCCTACAAGAGTAAATCAAATGATGCTCTTTAATGCTTGGCCTTGCCCCTCATGGGATGGACTTGGCCTTTTTGGGCTTGGGCCTTATCTTTATTTTATGTCTTCTTTTAATTTTGAGAATACTAGAAGGAAGAACTTCAAATGTGAAGGCGAATGTCCTCTTCCTTCATTAATAAAAGCCTCCTTTATTTGATTCTCATCAGTAACTCTAGCTAGACTCTTGCTTTTCTATTTACACCTTACTCTAACTGGTCCAAAACACTTCCTATACTACTCTGAACAATGTTTATAAAACTAGATAAAAATATAAGAGCAGACAAAAATTAATTCTCCCTAAGATGAGAGTCTTTTGAGATCCATTTTCTACTTCCAATCTTCTTAGCCAAATGTTTCGAGGTTAGATGGGTTTTTATCAATTACTTGATAAACAAAAATAATGATGTCAAAACTACACATTTTAAAGAATTGGAAGAAATTCATAACTGAAAAGTTTATTTATGAAGAATAGTTATAAAATTTAGTAAAAGAATTTCTTCTCATGAAATTTTGGTTTAAATAATTGTATCGTCTAAAATGATGATCACTCGGTTTGGTTCAAGCTTTGATTTAAATAATTGTATAATGTAGATTAGAATTTCATGGGTCATGTATTAGGTCAAGTAGTATAGAATAATTTGACCATAAATTTGAACCAAGTAGACTAGGATTTGGGACTTGTATTTGGATATATATTAGATTAGGATTTTTTGAAACCTAACTAGGGTTTCTCTTGGGTCATAGCCCAATTGAAACCCTATGCTAGTCATACAAGTGAAGGGGCATGCTACTTCGACTCCAAGTTAGATTTTGTAGCTTTCCTTTCAAGTTTCACTCGTGGAGAAGGCATGACTAGACTTGGGCTCAAGGTTTCAACTTAAAGTTTCTTTCACATTCTTCCTTAAGCCTCCTATTAATAGGAGTGTTCTCTCTTGTATATTTTTAACTTGAAATTAGTAATGAAATGTTGTCATTTTTTTGTCATTCTACTTATTCATAAGTTCTCCCTAGGTTAGTCTCCTTCAAAACTTAACTTAAACTCATTCCTAGTGAGTTGACATCATCTCTCACTCTCATATATTCCTCTATTACACTTCAACCACGAAATTCAAAATGCTTCTGCAAACACATTTCTTCCAATCTTCGTCCAAAACATTTCTTCCAATCTTTGTCCAAAAAGATAAATAAAAAAGAAGACTAGAAGAAGAGTTCACTTATTGTATTCCGTAATAAGACTTTTTTTTCATAATTGACAAGTTTCAAATACATTTAGATGACATAATGGATGATAGCTCCCAAAGGACCAAGCAGAGGCATAGAGGTAATATAGTACTTTGGTATTTTTGTTGTAATGGCTTTAGGTTTTTATTGGACTTGCCTCTATGTTCTATATTTATTGTAATACTTTTTTCCTACATCCCATAACTTTTAAAATGATCATTTTTTTTTCATAAAAGTGACTTCCAAATTACCTGTTCTGAAAATATTCTGGAACAAGCTTTTCAGAATTTTCATAACAAAATTTTCAGAATAGGATTTATGGAATGGGATTTTCCTAACAAGTATTCCAGAACACATGAAATGTATTCCAAAATGAGGTTTTCGAAACAAAATTTCTAGAACATATGTAATACTTTCTGGAACGCGTTTTCTTCAACAAATTGTGCTTAATACATGAAATGTCTTCTAGAATGAGCTTTTTCTAATGAGTTCGCTCACTCTTCTTATTTTGTAGTTGTACCGCCCTGGTAGTCGGAAGTGATGACGTGGCATCAAGCTATTATATAGGCGTGTTGGACGGGACACCTGGCTGGCAGAAGGGAAGGAAGTCGGGGGGCTCATGTAGTCGCCGGTTGTTAAGTTGGCGTGCTCCGATCTCTAGCATACCAAGACCGGCGGTCACCGGGTTAAAGATGAAGTCGCCAGATGTGAACCCAGGCGACCAAGTGATTAGAGATCGCCAAAACAAGGACATCGCCGAAGATGAAGTCAGATAGTCATTCCCAGTTGGCCAGAGGAAGAGCTCGGGAGATAGCTCACATGAACATACACGGTGAAGCAAGAAGAGTAGATCATGAAGGCGGCCGGCGAGACCACAGGGAAGGTGTGTACGAAGGCACCCGAACTCGCCACCCAGAAGAGATCACGCTCCAAGGCAACTATGCACTGAGTTGTGTCGTGCATAAGTAACTTAGCCAAAACCCTGAAGAGTAAGAAGTGGCGCCCAAGTCAAGGATGCTCCAGATGGTGACACGTGTACAGCTGGATGCGGGCCACGTGTCCAGATGTGTAACTGTCAGGAGAGAGAAAGTGCACAGGTATATAAGAGATTCTAACGAACTTCTGAGGTACGCACGTTTAGATTGTTTCTTTACGCTTGCGAGTCTTGAGTACGCTGAGAGAGAACTTTTGCACGGTTCCTTAGAGTTCTTGAGTTTCTCTTAGTATTTGGTGGTTCAGTCGCTGACTTGGGCGTCGGAGGGTGATCGGCCGCAGCGGCGCCGTTCTTTCTTTTGCAGGTTCTTGAGGTGAATCGCGGTGAAGGACGGAGGCTAACACGGCGCAGAAGTCGATCCAAGTTTGACGAGGCAAGGTTCTTGCGTCCCGGTCAACAGGCAGGATCATCAGGCGCCCACCATGGGGCCGTGTAAAACCTGTTCCCATCCACAGCGCGAGTTCTTGGAGGTTTCTGCGGTTTCTGTTTGGTTGTGTGCTAGTGCAACCATTTTCCACCGTTCGTTTGAGTTTTTGTTCGGTGAGGTGAGGTTTTTTGCTGCTTACGCGAGTTTTAATCGGTGAGATCTGAGTTTCGCCGCTTGTTTGGATTTTCGTGGAAGAAGCGGTGGTTTGTGGTGGAGTTGTGAGTTTCTGTGAAGGTTTGCTGGTGAGGTTGTGTTCTTGAAGTTCCTCGAAGTTTTGCGAAGCTCTGACCGATTGATCGCTGAATCGATCGTCGCTGAAGGAGGTGCTGTTCATCGCTCTTTGTGATCTGTCAAGTTTTCATGAGAAAGATGAGAAGCAACCGTTCAAGTCCAGTTGCGCCCGTTGTTGCTGACGGCGCCATGACTATGGCGCAGATGGTGGAAATTATGCGTGCGTTGCAGGCGAATGTGGAAGCCTCGTGCATAGAGCAGGCAAAAATGCACGAGGACCTGGTCGCCTCTCAGGCCAGGAATGAAGAGCTTAGCAGAGTTACTGAAGAATTGCGCCAAGCTCTTCAGGAGCAGCGAGGCCGCCCAGTCGCTGAAGAGGTCGCGCCGTCAACGCCACCTCGCGTGTTTCCCATGCCTTTCGCTCAGGCGATTACAGACACGCCTATCCCTGCGAGTGTGGTACCTGTGAAGGCTGTTTTTACCGGCGTGGAGGATCCTGAGGCACATCTCACCACGTTCCATACGCAGATGATGCTGTCAGGAGGATCAGATGCTGTGTACTGTAAGATGTTTGTGAGCACACTCCAGGGAACAGCGCTGGAATGGTTTGTGAGCCTGCCTACAGATCACATAACCAACTTCCAACAGTTTTCGAAGATCTTCGTCGAGCAGTACATAGTGAACAAGGCGCCGCCCAGGGTGTCTTATGATCTGTTCGACATAAGGTGACTACTTGAATCGTTTTGGGGCGCAGATGGTCCGCTCGCCGGCCAAGGACGAAGAGATGCTGGTCTACGCATTCAAGAAGGGCGTGCTGTCGGGACCCTTTTGCGAGGCGTTGATCAGGGCTCACCCCGCCACGTTTGCTGAGGTCAGGCGACTTGCGGTGGCCCACATCGCCGACGAGAGTGAGGTCGCCGAGAAAAGGGGAAGCGTGGCCCCCGCTAGGCCGCGCGCCCAGACCAGGATCCAGCCGCAGAGGGTGCTGGAGACAGCGGCGGCCAAGAGGGATCAAAGGACTCGCCATCCTTATGATCCAAGGAAGAACAAGGGCAGGGGCCCAGGGCGCCCTTAACCAGCACGTCGGGAGTACAATCGCCCGCCGAAGAACAAGTTTGTCATGGGATTGGCGGACCTGATCGCCATTCCCAATATATCAGCTAGGCTGAAGGCGCCCGAGAAGGTGGGCGACAAGGTGCTGGGACCAAAGCCAGACGCCTGGTGCGAGTTCCACCAGGGGTTTGGCCACACCGTGGACTCGTGTTTGGCTTTAGGATACCAGCTCGACGACCTGGTCAAGAGCGGGTTCCTAAATGATTACTTGCTGGATAGAAGGACGGGGGGCGCGTCGAGCTCCCAGCCAGCAGGTGGTGAGGCTCAGCAGCATGAGATGCCTACCCACGGAGAGATCCACACCATTGCAGGAGGTTTCTCGGGTGGTGGATGCACCGCATCACAGAGGAAGAAGTATGCGAGGTCTGTGATGACGGTGGATATGTTTGAGGACCACTCACCAGATGTGGACATCACGTTCACAAGGGCAGATCTCAGGGACGTTGTGCCTCATGACAACGATCCAATAGTCATCTCGCTTGTTACGGCGGGAAGGAAGGTCTACAGAGTGCTGGTGGACCAAGGAAGCTCGGCAGATGTAATGTTCTGGCCGACTTTCACACAGTTGTAGTTGCCCCTTGACCAGCTGAGGCCCTATGGAGGGTGTTTGTGTGGCTTCGCGGGCGATCAGGTGGAGGTCAGGGGGTATATAAAGTTGAGAACTACTTTCACGGATGAGGCGGGCTCGAGAACGGAGAAGATCAAGTACCTCGTCGTGAACGCTCCCTCAGCATATAACATTCTGTTGGGAAGACCAACGCTCAACAGAATAGGAGTTGTGCCTTCGACCAGGCACATAAAGGTGAAGCTGCCATCGATGGAAGGGGTGGTGATCACCATCAAATCTGACCAAAAAGAAGCGAAGAAGTGCTATGAGAATAGCCTGAAAAACAAGAGGTCAGTGAGTTACATCACGACGACGCCGCCTCCCGGTGTGAAGCCCAAGCCAATAGAGTGGCGGGTTGTTGAGGCGGCGATGGAGGTGGCCGCCGGAGGAGACGTCGTCATGATGGACGCAGAGGCTGAGGGAGAGAAAGCCGAGTGGGAAGAAGAGGCGAGAAACCGCCCAGAGGAAGCGAGGGAACTGGGAATCGCCAGGGCGGTGATCGCCAGGGAAGCTAGACCCAAACCCGTCGAGGAGTGGCTCGAAAGGGAGATCGGGGGAAAGGTCTTCAAGTTGGGAAGATCCTTGGAGGCTAAGCTCCAAGACCAGATTGCCAAGGTGATAGAGCGGCATCTGGATGCCTTCGCATGGTCTGCTTCAGACATGTCGGGAATTGACCCCGACTTCTTGTGCCATCATCTAGCAATGGACAACCAAGTCAGGCCAGTGCGACAGAGAAGGAGGAAATTCAACGAGGAGAGAAGGCAGGCGATCAGAGATGAAACCCAGAAGCTCCTCGCTGCAGGCCATATCAAGGAGGTCCAGTACCCTGAGTGGCTAGCTAATGTCGTGCTGGTGAAGAAGAGCAACGGGAAATGGCGCATGTGCGTCGATTTCACCGATCTGAACAAGGTTTGCCCAAAGGATTCATATCCTTTGCCAAGCATAGACGCCCTGGTGGACAGTGCTGCAGGGTGTAAACTGCTGAGTTTCCTGGATGCCTTCTCGGGATATAACCAGATCAAGATGCATCCCATGGATGAAGAGAAGACTGCCTTCATGACCGAGAGATCGTGCTACTGCTACAAGGTGATGCCTTTTGGGCTGAAGAACGCGGGGGCCACGTACCAGAGGTTGATGGATCGAGTACTTGCACCAATGCTGGGAAGGAATGTGCAAGCGTACGTGGATGACATGGTCGTGACCTCGCCGGAGAAGAGCAAGCACGTCGCGGACTTGGAGGAGTTGTTCACCACGATCGCCAAGTTCAGGTTAAAGCTGAATCCCGAGAAGTGTATCTTTGGCGTGGAGGCGGGAAAGTTCCTAGGATTTCTCTTGACTGAAAGAGGAATAGAAGCCAATCCTGATAAGTGTGCTGCCATCTTGGCGATGAGGAGCCCGGCTACCGTGAAGGAAGTGCAGCAGCTTACAGGTCGGATGGCCGCCTTATCTCGTTTCGTGTCAGCCAGCGGAGAGAAGGGCCATCCGTATTTTCAGTGTTTAAGGCGGAACAACAAGTTTGCCAGGACGAAGGAGTGTGAAGAGGCCTTCGTCAAGCTTAAAGAGTACCTGGCGAGCCCGCCGGTTTTGTGCAAACCGCTGGTGGGGACCCCTCTCAGGTTGTATTTTGCTGTGACTGAGAGGGCGGTGAGTGCGGTGCTCGCCCAAGACCAAGATCAGGCCCAAAAGCCTATTTATTTTGTCAGCAAGGTGCTGCAGGGCCCGGAAGTAAGATATCAGGCCTTGGAGAAAGCTGCGCTGGCAGTAGTTTTTTCGGCAAGGAGGTTACGCCACTACTTCCCCAGCTTCACAATATTGGTGATGACCAACTTGCCCATCCAGAAGGTCCTGAAGAAGCCCGTCGTCGCTGGGAGGATGGTGAAGTGGGCGGTGGAGCTGTCGGAGTTCGATATTAAGTATGAGCCCCGAGGTCCGATCAAGGGGCAGATCTTCGCAGACTTCGTGGTTGAGCTCTCGTCTGAAGCGACACGAGTTGAGGGGGATGACTTTCGTTGGGTGCTTTCGATGGACGGATCGTCGAACCAGCAGGGTAGCGGTGCTGGAGTCATCTTGGAAGGGCCCAACGGCGTGCTGATTGAACAGTCCCTGAGGTTTGCCTTCAAAGCCAGCAACAATCAAGCAGAATATGAGGCGCTGATCGCCGGTATCTTGCTGGCCAAGGAGATGGGAGCTAGGGTGTTAATGGCTAAGAGTGATTCGCTGTTGGTCATGGGATAAGTAACAGGCGAGTTCCAGGCCAAAGATCCACAAATGGCAGCTTACCTGGAGTATGTGCAGGAGTTGAAGAGTTCCTTTGTATCCTTTGAAGTAGTGCATGTGCCCAGAGAGCAGAATGCCCGAGCTGACTTGCTAGCTAAGCTCGCCAGTTCAGGCAAGGGGGGTAGGCAGAGGACGGTGATCCAAGAAACTCTGAAGACGCCCAGAGCATTTGTGGCAGATCACCTGGTCCTTCAGATAAGCAAGTCGACGGAGAGAGCGGCGAGGAGTCACAGGTCTTTGACTCAAGAGACCTTGAGGTCGCCAAGAATAAGAGCATGTCGGGGAGAGAAGGTGAACATGACGCAGGTCTGCACGACCCATGACCCAGACACCTGGGTAACACAGTACAAGCGATGCCTGGCGGATGGCCTTCTCCCGCTGGATCCGACGGAGGCTAGGAAGATAAAGAAGAATTCTAGCAAGTTCACAATGATCGATGGCGAGTTGTATAGGTTTGGGTTCACACACCCACTCCTGGAATGTGTGCACGGAGAAAAATGTACAAGAATCATGGCCGAGCTCCATGAGGGGATCTGTGGAAGCCACGTCGGGGGTCGAGCTCTGGCTGCAAGAACACTCCGTGCAGGCTACTACTGGCCAACAATGAGAGAAGACTGCAAGAGGTATGCACAGTGTTGCAAGCAGTGTCAGCAGCACGCCGATTGGCACAAGGCGCCTCCCGAGGAGTTGAAGTCGATTTACAGCCCTTGGCCGTTTCATACATGGGGAATCGACATTCTGGGACCCTTTCCATTGGCGATCAGGCAGATGAAGTACTTGGTGGTGGCGATTGAATATTTCACCAAGTGGATCGAAGCAGAACCAGTGGCCCAGATCACCGCGCACAAGATCGAGAGCTTTGTGTGGAAGAACATCGTGTGCCGGTTTGGTGTGCCCAAGCGTCTAGTGTCAGATAACGGGACTCAGTTTGCAAGTCACCTGTTGAAGAAGCTGTGCGAAGGGGTGGGAATTCAACAAGTATTTGCATCTGTCGAACACCCTCAGACGAATGGCCAAGTAGAGTCAGCCAATCGGGTTTTGCTGAGAGGCTTGAAGAGAAGGCTAGAGAAAGCCAAGGGATCATGGGCTGAGGAGGTACCCCGTATAATTTGGGCGTACCACACCACCGAGCAGTCAGGAACCCATGAGACCCCGTTTAACCTGGTCTATGGATGCGACGCAATGATTCCAGTAGAAATCCAGGAGAGCTCGCCGAGATTCCAGAACTTTGTAGCGGAAGACTCGAATGAGGAAAGAAGGCTGAATCTGGATTTGCTGGATGAGGTCAGGGAGGAGGCGAGAGTGAAGGCTGAGGCAGTAAAAAGAAGGATTGAACGAAGGTATAACTCGAAGGTGATGCCAAGGCAGTTCAAAGAAGGCGACCTGGTGATGAGGAAGGCCCACCAGTACGAGATGGAGAACAAGCTGTCGCCTAAGTGGACGGGACCGTTCAGGATAACCGAGGCGCTCGGGAACGGCGTCTACCGCTTAGAGACGTTGGAAGGAGGGGCGATTCCTCGCACTTGGAACGCCACGCACCTCAAGTTATATTACAGTTAAAAGCGTTGTAAGTAAAAACAAACACGTAGAGTTTGCAAGCTTTCTGTTAAAACAGTTTGAAGGGGGCACTCTTTTTTCCCTAAGGAAGGTTTTTAATGAGGCCACCCAATAAAGAAGATTTTTCGAAGTTTAAAGTTGTTTTAGATTGCATGCTTGTCGTTATTGCGAAAGTTTTGAAGAAAAAAAAAACCTTGTCACTCGAACGTGATTTAAGTCAAGTTTTGAAGTTATGATTGCATGCTCTCTAAAAAGTTGTTAAGTCCCCATCGTTTTTCGGCGATTGGCGGCATCAGTTAAAGTTAAAAGTCCTCATCGTCTTTCGGCGATTGGAGGCACCGGCAATGTTTAAAAGACCTCAATGCCCTCGCGCGTCCTGAGGCGAGAAAGAGATAAAGACCTCCTCGCCGTCGAGCGAGCGCAGGCGAGTTAGAGTAAAAAGTCCTCAGTGCTTCCAGAGGGGAGAAGATGTAGCCTCTGGGGGAATGTAGAGGCACCAGTAAAAAGTCCTCAGTGCTTCCAGGGGAGAGAAGATGTAACCTCTAGGGCAATGTAGAGGCACCAGTGAAAAGTCCTCAGTGTTTCCAGGGGAGAGAAGATGTAGCTCCTGGGGCAATGTAGAGGCACGAGTTAAAGACCTTCTCGCCGCTGAGCGAGTTCAGGCGAGTTAAAGACCTTCTCGCCGCTGAGCGAGTTCAGGCGAGTTAAAGACCTTCTCGCCATCGAGCGAGTTCAGGCAAGATAAAATCCTTCTCGTCTCGAGCGAGTTCAGGTACGGTGTGGAGGGTGGAAGAAGTTTAAAGGATAGTTAAGGTAGGTTCGAAGAGAACACTTAGCTATCCGGCTTACTGTTCTGAAGGTCAGGAGAGGTAGAGAAGGATCCGAAAGGCGCCTCTACCCCCAGATGAGGGAATAATGGCCAAGTTGTGAAGGTAAGAGGAAGCTGGTATCGCCAAGACTCTTTGGCGACCAGGTGAGCTATGTCTTAAACTGTTAGTTGAGTTGAAGCTAGTTATTTGGAAGGTAGTTTCGCGCTGAGGTTCATTGCCTTAAAGTTACAAGTTGTTAGAAGACTATCATTCGAAAGTTGATGGTTCGAAGCAGTTAGTGAACAGTTGCGCTCGCGGAGTTGCTAAGTCAATTTCGTTTAAGAGATTTATACAAGGAAAATAAAGTTAACAGAGAGATTATATAAAGAAGCAGGAAATGTCATAACACAGTGGCATCAGTTCAAAATACATGTACAGAAAAGGGGAAAGATTATTACAAGTAAGTGTGTGTAAGAGAGAAAACATAGGAATAATGGATGGAGGGAAGCAGCTAGTCTTCAGAAGGAACAATCTTCCCATCCACCACTTCATTGTTCAGCGACACCATGGAGAGATCCAAATCAGGGTACTGGCAGGCAAATTGCTCCAAGGCGGCGTCAAACCCAGCAGCGAGGATTTGGGCAGAGCTTAGCTCGAGTTCTTCAGTTTGCTTCTTGAGCCCCTCGGTCTGCTGCTCTAATTCTTCAGCTCGTTTCTTGAGTTCTTCAGTTGTTTCACGAGCTTGAAGGAGGTCTTCAGCAACCTTCTTGGATTCCGCCTGCGCCTGGGCCAGCAATGCGGCGATCTTCTCATTTTCCTCTTTGGCCTCGGCGAGTTTAGCCATGGTGTCATCTCTCTCTTTTTCGACCTTCCCCAAGAAGACCTCCCGATCTACTGACCTCTTCTCAAGGTTTTCTACCTTGGCTGCATCGGCTTTGATCGACGCTTCCAGGTCGGCCACTTTGAGACGGTAGGGGACCAGCTTGCTCTCCAGCTCAATTTTCTCTTGAGCGAAGAGGTGCACCCTGTGGCGTAGATCGGTGGCTTCCTTGCGCGCCACCCTCAGTTCGGTGCTCATAGCGTCCTCCACTAGCGAGTGGTCGATCTCTGCCAGCATGAGGTTGCAGGACAACTTCTCCGCCTCGATCCTTTTTAGGCGATTCTCCTCTTGGAGCACGGAGATGTCATCCTGAAGTTTCTTGTTGGAACTCTCCACAACTTTTGATATGATGGAGGGGAGGTCCTCTGCCATCATCTTGAGTTTTGCTGAGAAGGGTTCCCACATCCCTTTAACCGCAAGGGGAAGGTGGGCAATCGCTGGTGGTGGAGGCGCTGAGGGAGCCTGGTGCTGGCTCTAGGTGCACCCTGTGGCGTAGATCGGTGGCTTCCTTGCGCGCCACCCTCAGTTCGGTGCTCATAGCGTCCTCCACTAGCGAGTGGTCGATCTCTGCCAGCATGAGGTTGCAGGACAACTTCTCCGCCTCGATCCTTATTAGGCGATTCTCCTCTTGGAGCACGGAGATGTCATCCTGAAGTTTCTTGTTGGAACTCTCCACAGCTTTTGATATGATGGAGGGGAGGTCCTCTGCCATCATCTTGAGTTTTGCTGAGAAGGGTTCCCACATCCCTTTAACCGCAAGGGGAAGGTGGGCAATCGCTGGTGGTGGAGGCGCTGAGGGAGCCTGGTGCTGGCTCTAGGTGCACCCTGTGGCGTAGATCGGTGGCTTCCTTGCGCGCCACCCTCAGTTCGGTGCTCATAGCGTCCTCCACTAGCGAGTGGTCGATCTCTGCCAGCATGAGGTTGCAGGACAACTTCTCCGCCTCGATCCTTTTTAGGCGATTCTCCTCTTGGAGCACGGAGATGTCATCCTGAAGTTTCTTGTTGGAACTCTCCACAACTTTTGATATGATGGAGGGGAGGTCCTCTGCCATCATCTTGAGTTTTGCTGAGAAGGGTTCCCACATCCCTTTAACCGCAAGGGGAAGGTGGGCAATCGCTGGTGGTGGAGGCGCTGAGGGAGCCTGGTGCTGGCTCTAGGTGCACCCTGTGGCGTAGATCGGTGGCTTCCTTGCGCGCCACCCTCAGTTCGGTGCTCATAGCGTCCTCCACTAGCGAGTGGTCGATCTCTGCCAGCATGAGGTTGCAGGACAACTTCTCCGCCTCGATCCTTATTAGGCGATTCTCCTCTTGGAGCACGGAGATGTCATCCTGAAGTTTCTTGTTGGAACTCTCCACAGCTTTTGATATGATGGAGGGGAGGTCCTCTGCCATCATCTTGAGTTTTGCTGAGAAGGGTTCCCACATCCCTTTAACCGCAAGGGGAAGGTGGGCAATCGCTGGTGGTGGAGGCGCTGAGGGAGCCTGGTGCTGGCTCTAGGTGCACCCTGTGGCGTAGATCGGTGGCTTCCTTGCGCGCCACCCTCAGTTCGGTGCTCATAGCGTCCTCCACTAGCGAGTGGTCGATCTCTGCCAGCATGAGGTTGCAGGACAACTTCTCCGCCTCGATCCTTTTTAGGCGATTCTCCTCTTGGAGCACGGAGATGTCATCCTGAAGTTTCTTGTTGGAACTCTCCACAACTTTTGATATGATGGAGGGGAGGTCCTCTGCCATCATCTTGAGTTTTGCTGAGAAGGGTTCCCACATCCCTTTAACCGCAAGGGGAAGGTGGGCAATCGCTGGTGGTGGAGGCGCTGAGGGAGCCTGGTGCTGGCTCTAGGTGCACCCTGTGGCGTAGATCGGTGGCTTCCTTGCGCGCCACCCTCAGTTCGGTGCTCATAGCGTCCTCCACTAGCGAGTGGTCGATCTCTGCCAGCATGAGGTTGCAGGACAACTTCTCCGCCTCGATCCTTATTAGGCGATTCTCCTCTTGGAGCACGGAGATGTCATCCTGAAGTTTCTTGTTGGAACTTTCCACAGCTTTTGATATGATGGAGGGGAGGTCCTCTGCCATCATCTTGAGTTTTGCTGAGAAGGGTTCCCACATCCCTTTAACCGCAAGGGGAAGGTGGGCAATCGCTGGTGGTGGAGGCGCTGAGGGAGCCTGGTGCTGGCTCTAGGTGCACCCTGTGGCGTAGATCGGTGGCTTCCTTGCGCGCCACCCTCAGTTCGGTGCTCATAGCGTCCTCCACTAGCGAGTGGTCGATCTCTGCCAGCATGAGGTTGCAGGACAACTTCTCCGCCTCGATCCTTATTAGGCGATTCTCCTCTTGGAGCACGGAGATGTCATCCTGAAGTTTCTTGTTGGAACTCTCCACAGCTTTTGATATGATGGAGGGGAGGTCCTCTGCCATCATCTTGAGTTTTGCTGAGAAGGGTTCCCACATCCCTTTAACCGCAAGGGGAAGGTGGGCAATCGCTGGTGGTGGAGGCGCTGAGGGAGCCTGGTGCTGGCTCTAGGTGCACCCTGTGGCGTAGATCGGTGGCTTCCTTGCGCGCCACCCTCAGTTCGGTGCTCATAGCGTCCTCCACTAGCGAGTGGTCGATCTCTGCCAGCATGAGGTTGCAGGACAACTTCTCCGCCTCGATCCTTAATAGGCGATTCTCCTCTTGGAGCACGGAGATGTCATCCTGAAGTTTCTTGTTGGAACTCTCCACAGCTTTTGATATGATGGAGGGGAGGTCCTCTGCCATCATCTTGAGTTTTGCTGAGAAGGGTTCCCACATCCCTTTAACCGCAAGGGGAAGGTGGGCAATCGCTGGTGGTGGAGGCGCTGAGGGAGCCTGGTGCTGGCTCTAGGTGCACCCTGTGGCGTAGATCGGTGGCTTCCTTGCGCGCCACCCTCAGTTCGGTGCTCATAGCGTCCTCCACTAGCGAGTGGTCGATCTCTGCCACTTTTCCTTTGGTTTCCTGAGGATGAGTTTTTTGCGTTGTTGGGCGGGCAGGGCTTCTGAAGGAGCTGGGCCTTTAGGGGGCGATCTGCCCTGGGCAGCGGCGATCTCCACCACTGAGTTGGGCACAGTCTAGGAGCCCGACGCCAACCCATGGGCTCGGGCGAGCGCCCTCAATTCGACCAGTTTTCCTTTGCCCAGCATGAGATCTGCATAATACAAAGGTATATAGGTCAGCTCAGAGACAAAGATAAACACATGAGTAAGTATGCAAACGAAACAAACAAGTGGTGCAGAAAATAAAGACCAAGTCTTGTGCGCAACAGACAAGACGCCCAGCAACAGTTAACAGAGGTACAGCACAGGGCAATGACTTAGATATTGAGGTAAGCACTAACCTATGCGAGCCTCGAGTTGGCCCTCGTAGAACTCAAAGGTGATGATCGCAGAAGTGAGGAAGGTGATGTTAGCGGACGCCACGCTCTTCCAGAAGAGGCACAGGTCTTTGTCCAAAGCGCCCATGTTGTCAGGGCTCCTTGGCTTCCTGAAGCTTCCCTTGGAGTCTTTGTTTCCCTTGTTTACCCAGTACAAGGGAAAGTCGTCGAGCAGTGAAGCGTCCTGGTCGTTTTGGCGCACTTGGACAAATTTGCCTTTCCAATCCTTGTAGGACTGCTGGAAGATAGAGAGGATCGACCTCCCAGCAATCCCGTTCAGGCTCACCCAAAGGCGATCTCCAGGGTTCTTGGCCTCGAACAGGAAGAGGAACACGTCCACCGAGGCCGGTAGTCCCAAGTGCGCGCATATAATCTGAAACGCCCGCACGAATGCCCAGCTGTTGGGATGGAGCTGGGCGGCGGCGATGTCGAGCTCGGTTAGTAGCTCCCTTTCGAAACGAGTAAAGGGAAACCTAAGTTTCACCTTCTTGAATAAGGTGGTGTACACAAAGCAGAACAACTCGCCGTTGTTCCCTTTGTCGTCTGCACAAACTGGCACGTCGGGGGGGGCAAGGTAGCACCGTCAGCTTGTCGTCATGCTCCTTGTGGAATGAGAGGTTGGGCTCGTCCCCTTTCTTCAATCGAAGCACCGCCAGGGGCGAGTTTACTGAAGAGGTCTCCTTCAGCAAAGTCGAGGTGGCCCATGGGTACAGCTTCTTGTAGTCTGGGGAAGGGATGGAGGCACCTCCGGCGATGGGTGGAGTTGCCTGAGCAAGGTTGGGATGAGAGGTTGCAGGCCTCTCAGCCTGGGAGGAGGAAGCACCAGGTGCTCGCGGTGGGTTATGAGCTTGAGATGGAGGGTTTCGTGACGAGGGAGGAGGATTCGCGGTGATCTTTGAACGAGCCATCGCGGAAACTGCAAAGGAAAAAGAAAGGGAAAGGTGAGCGAAGGTTGCAGAGGCTGACTCGATTGTGAAGGAAGGATGAAAAACGAACGAACGAAAGTTCGTTGTAATGGAGACGAAGCCCTAAGTTACGAGAAGGGAGAAGCAGAAGAAACAACCCACAGCGTATGCACCAGGCAGTTAATGGATGATGCGAATCGGTTAAAATGCAGCAAAACTCAACAGAAGAAGTAAAGGGAGTACCTTTCGATGATCAGACGAACGCTGAAGGAAGTTGAGGATTCAGAAGGTTGAAGAGCGTCGTGGGTTTTTGCAAAAGAAACTCAGAGCGTTTGAGAAGGCAAAGAGATGATGGAACAGTAAAGACGAAATGGGTTTAAGGGTTTTTCAAATGATTTTTGGAAGCGTAAACGACAACTAAAGATGACCGTTCATGAAGCCACGTGTCGAGCAATTGGCAGAGTGTTTGGTGGAGTGTCAGGAAAGCAGAAAGTACAAACGCTTGGGATTCTGCGCCAGCGCCACGTAGATCGGTATTGACGTGACTCCTTTAGTCTTTTCGCTGGACAAGTCTTCGCTTAAGACTGGGGGGGCTTGTGTACCGCCCTGGTAGTCGGAAGTGATGACGTGGCATCAAGCTATTATATAGGCGTGTTGGACGGGACACCTGGCTGGCAGAAGGGAAGGAAGTCGGGGGGCTCATGTAGTCGCCGGTTGTTAAGTTGGCGTGCTCCGATCTCCAGCATACCAAGACCGGCAGTCACCGGGTTGAAGATGAAGTCGCCAGATGTGAACCCAGGCGACCAAGTGATTAGAGATCGCCAAAACAAGGACATCGCCGAAGATGAAGTCAGATAGTCATTCCCAGTTGGCCAGAGGATGAGCTCGGGAGATAGCTCACATGAACATACACGGTGAAGCAAGAAGAGTAGATCATGAAGGCGGCCGGCGAGACCACAGGGAAGGTGTGCACGAAGGCACCCGAACTCGCCACCCAGAAGAGATCACGCTCCAAGGCAACTATGCACTGAGTTGTGTCGTGCATAAGTAACTTAGCTAAAACCCTGAAGAGTAAGAAGTGGCGCCCAAGTCAAGGATGCTCCAGATGGTGAGACGTGTACAGCTGGATGCGGGCCACGTGTCCAGATGTTTAACTGTCAGGAGAGAGAAAGTGCACAGGTATATAAGAGATTCTAACGAACTTCTGAGGTACGCACGTTTAGATTTTTTCTTTACGCTTGCGAGTCTTGAGTACGCTGAGAGAGAACTTTTGCACGGTTCCTTAGAGTTCTTGAGTTTCTCTTAGTATTTGGTGGTTCAGTCGCTGACTTGGGCGTCGGAGCGTGATCGGCCGCAGCGGTGCCGTTCTGTCTTTTGTAGGTTCTTGAGGTGAATCGCGGTGAAGGACGGAGGCTAACACGGCGCAAAAGTCGATCCAGGTTTGACGAGGCAAGGTTCTTGTGTCACGGTCAACAGGCAGGATCAGTAGTGGAGAATGAAAATGCATTGATGATGATGGAATTGGTAGTGGTGACGATAATGGAAGTGTGGTGCATTGAGGGAGTGCAGTTTAGTCTTTTTCTTTATTAGTATGAGGTGCATTTAGTAATAATGGGGTGCAGGAAGAAATATCATATTGTAATTAGAGACTTTTATAAACTCTAGCTTTTAAGTGGCTTGTTGGATGAGTCTTATTAGTGTTTCTTCGTGTATGATTCCTTCTACATTTTTTGTTTTGTCAATCCTTTAGTGGAAATTCTCAAAACAACCCTACATGAGATTACTAGTATTCCATTTGGTAATTAATGCTTAGATTAAACTTTTTTGTCATTAGTTTCAGAATTTCCATAACATTTTTTAAATTTTTGCAATTCATTTAGATGTTACAGATAGAAATTTAGGATTCAAACTTTTTGTGGTAATCCTCTGGGTTCACGTGATTTGCATTCACATTTTTTTTTATCTCTGTACGACATTCGTTAATCCTAAACGAGTTGATCGGTGCAATTCAATGATAATTCAACTGGATTGCTGATTTCCAAGGTGAAGTTGTATGATTTAATTTTGGGTAATATTCTTCAGCTAAAGTAGTAATCAAGCTTGTGTTATTGGAAAAATATTTGTTCGTGTGAGAAGAGAAGTCCTATATCAGGGAGAATTTACTTTGGTGCTTACTTTTCACATTATAAAAGAAGCTCAGTGTTTACTTACGAAAATTGATGGAAGAGGCCCAAACCCATTATAGAAAAAAGCCCAAGTCCAAGTCTAAATACAAGTTCAACCTTCAACTCAAGCCCAACAAATAGAAGATATGGGCAAACTAAGCATCATTGGATGTCTTTCTTTTGTAATTACTTTTGAGTATTTTTAGTAGAACATAAAGGGAGGTGTAGATATAAATATAAGAGGTGCAAATGTATAAAGCTAAGTCACACCTTCCATGTGACACAAAAGAAGGTGTAGGTATAGATTTAGGAGGTGCCAAAAATAGAAACCAAGTCACACTTCCTTTGTGACTAGGAATTGGCTCCAAATTCAAATGCTTCTCATTTGAATTTCCCTCCACTTTCTTTTGATTTCCAGCCCTCTAAACACTATAAATAAGAGGGTTTGGCTCATGTATTTAAAAGATTAATTGAATAGTGAAATGCTGCCAAAATTGTGTCATTCTCACTCCTTGCCTAAACTCTCTTAGGAATAGGCTTTTAATCTTCAAACCTTTCACCACCTTCAAAGGGGCTGGCCAAACCTCCCCATTTCCACACTCTTCATGCACCTTCAAGGTCACCACACCTCTTAGGAGGACCTTGTTCATCTCCTCCATTAAGCTTCCGCACCATCTTCCACAAACATCCAAGAAGAGTTCCATGAGAATGCCATCATTTGGTATCATGAGCATAGGTTCTTCAAAGATGAGTAGTTCTTGGTCTTTTTCATTTTGAGTTCTTCTTTATTTCATGTTGTTCATCTTGTTTTAATACTTGTCTTGCTGTTTTTAATTTTTTACTTTGATTTGGTGTGCTATTTGGAAAATCCAATCGGTGCACTTTGCTTAATTGATCTTGAGCAATCCTTGTGCAATTTGTGGTAGGATTCCATACACCTTTGTGTTGCTGTTTTTTATATTAGGTATTTGAGTCCTTATTGCAATTTTATTTGGTTCATTTTATGCTCTTTGAGTCTTTTAATTTCTGAATCTATATGTGTTTTGTCTAGTCATGTTTTTCCAAAATGTCATCAAATCATAGTAGTACTTTGTTTGGCTTATTTGTTTCTTGATTTTGGTCTAAATGTTTGTTTTGAATTTGTTGTGTTTTTGATCCTTTGGTGCCTTTTATTTTTAGCTTGAGTTCATATTTGTGTTTAGATCTACACAAATTCCTTTTCATCAATTCCATTGTGTTTGTCTTTTGGTATCTTGCTGTTTTTTTTTCAGTTTTTACAGAATCCCCTATTTTACAAAACTCTGTGCTGGCTGTTTTGTTTAAGAAAATTATTTTCCCACATAGGAAATTTCTGATTCTCTGGATTATGCAAGATTGACGTGTTACAGAAAAGACAAAAAAAGAATCAGCTCAAAAGAGTCAATAGAAAAAAAATGATAAATATTATAAAAACAATGTGCAAATCTGGCGCTACAGTTGGCGTAACTGAACACTGATTTTGAAAAATTTATTAAAAAAAAATGGTTCATGCGTTTGGAGTGAAACCAACGCCAGAATTTAGTTAAGATCTTGAATTATTTTCATATAAATTTTCAGAAGCAAATATGAAAAGGACATCTCAGCATAAATCGGGGGAAATCACGCTCTCTGGGCCACAACAATTTTTTTTAGTGGTGCTGTTTTTTATTTTGAAATCAATTCTAGTGCTATTCTTAGGATCCATTTTGTGTGCCTACCTTTATTTGAGTACCTTTATTTGCTTGTCTAATATTTCTTTGGAACTCTTTCTAGTTGTCACAATTTAACTCCATTTGTGTGGTACTGTTTTTCTAATTAAATTGTTTCTTGCTTTAATTCTTTGGCCTCTAAATTTGGTGCTGGATTCATTCTCAATTGGTGCTTATTTGAGTGGAAATTTGACTTGAGTGAGGTCTAGTTTGCTTGATAGGTGCTGGATTGGAGAATTAAGTCCATAATTCTAAGAGGAACAAAGGCAAGGGCAGAAACAATTACTTACCAAAAAACACCACAAACACTTGGAGGGCCCAACAAAGAAAAGACAACCAAGGAAGTGCCAATAGCAAAAAAAGATCAACAAAGGGAGTTTTCTTAATTTCTTTCAACTTAACTCTTGTTAATTACTTGTTTAATTACGCAATTAGACGGTGAGTGTGTCTTCAAGGGCTCCAAGTGTCCAAGAAGCCTCACCTAGGGCCGACTAGTTTAGAACTATCTAATTTAGCATTTGTTAATTGCTTTTGTTTAGTCTTGTTTAAAGCTTTGATTATTTGTTTTGTTTGTTAAATAGTTTGCATTGTTTTCTTGCATTCAAAATTTGATTTCTACATCCTCATTGTGTTTCAAGTGATTTACCTAAAGAAAGATTTGTGTGAAGGTCTTGAGGGATAGTTTTTGGCTAAGGAAAAGACTTGGTATTTAAGTAGTCCATTGTGACTCACCTCTCTTACCTGGAAAACTACCTTCATTAGCTTCCCTCCTCTTTCTTAAAAGTAAAACATTTCTAAACACAAAGCTTTAGTCATGTCTTCTCACTCCTCTAAATCTCTTAAAAGTGAGGTGAAATCCTTGAAATCTGTTTTGAAACAACTTTCCAAGGATATGCAATCAATTTCATCTAAACAATTGGAGAATGAGGCTAAAACTAATGAATTGACTAAAGCAAAGGATGAGAAGTCTCACATTTTAAAAAAATTACCTTCTCATGCATCTATCTCTAAAGATCATGATTATTTTGGGGAGGGAAGCCCTAGAATAAATGATTATTATTAAGCACCCCCTAGAAGACATAGAAGAGATAGAAAAGAACAAGAAAACCCAAGAGAGGTTAGGGTAGACCAACCCCATTTCCATGGAAAAGAAAATATAGAAGCTTGCCTAGATTGGGAAATGAGGGTAGAAAAATTGTTTGCTTCCCATAAAGAAAGGAAAGAAAAATACAAAAGAAAAGAGAGGAAGTCGAAAGGGAAGCTAAAGAAAAAGAAAAAGAAAAAGAAAAGCATGAGAAGACCCTTGAGAAACAAAAGGCGTGGGAGAAGAGTGTTCCTTCCCACAAGGTCATTCAACAAGACAAAAGATTTAAAAATACCTTTGAAAACATGCTTCTTGTTGAACAACCTAGCCTTACCTCTTGTAAAGGAACACTTGCAAGCATAATAAAAAAAGAAGAGTTTTTAAAAGAAGCTTGCATAGATGAAGATGAAATGGAATATTTCTCATATGTGCTAGGATATCACCAAGTGAATGTCAAGTTATCTATAAGCATCTACAAACAGAATTTTTTATGTTAGGTAGTGCCTAAAGAAACTTGTCATGTCTTATTGAGACAACCATTGCCAAGTGTACAAATTCTCATAAACAATGGTTGTAACAACGAGACTATCTTAACACATAAGAGAAAAATTCTTCATGAAGGAGAACTCATGGGCCAAATTAGAGTTGATAAAACTCTAGAGCTTTTAAAAGGAAAACTTTTGTCACCCATGAGAAAAGAGGTTCAAAGACATTACCTTAGGTACAATTATTGTTTTCAAACTACACCTAAGGCAATGTCTCAAGAACTCTATACTCCTTCACCTTTTGTAAATGATCCTTGGGAAGACACAAACTTCATATTAGAGCTTCCTAGGAAAACAAAAGGTTTTGATTCGATTTTCATGGATAAACTCTTCTCTAGAGAGTGCTACATCTTCATGGTTTATCTCCAAGCATAGTGTTAGATAAAGAACCAAAATGTGAAAACCATTTTTTGAGGATTCTTTTGGAAAAACTTGGAACTAAGTTGAACTTTTCAATTTCTAATCATCCTCAAACAAATGGCCAAAATGAAGTTGAAAATATCATTCTTTCTACTATGCTTAGAGTAATCATGAGAGACAATCACAACTCTAGGGATAATTATAAAGTAGTTCACAAGACTACTAACATTTCTTCATTTGAAGTTGTATATGGGTTTGATCCTCTTATTCCTTTAGATTTATTACCCCTTCCTAATCCACATACCTTTGTGCATAAGGAAGGAGTTACAAAAGATGATTTTGTTAAGAAAATGCATGAGAGGATTCAAGAACAAACACAACAACAAATAGAGAAATATTATGAGAAGTTGCCAAAAACAATAGAAAAACAAAAGGAATGACAACTTCCTAAAATTAATGTTTACACAACTACTCAAACTAACACATTTGATTTGTTTGATGACTCACAGAGATGGACATTTGATCCTGGAGGACGAGCCTAGTTTTCAAAATAGGAATAAGGTTGTTGTTCGAGATCAAACCTGTAGATCTGAGGACAGATCCTCTCAAGAAGGAGGGGATGATGGAAACCATCCAGCCACATACATCCACATAATGATGATGACGAAGAAGCATTGGATTTGAGGACAAATCCTTTTCAAGAGGGAGGGGATGATGGAAGAGGCCTAAGCCCATGATAGAAAAAATCCCAAGCCCAAGCCCAAATACAAGTTCAACCTTCAACTCAAGCCCAACAAATAGAAGATATGGGCAAACTAAGCATCATTGGATGTCTTTCTTTTGTAATTACTTTTGAGTATTTTTAGTAGAACATAAAGGGAGGTGTAGATATAAATATAAGAGGTGCAAATGTATAAAGCTAAGTCACACCTTCCATGTGACACAAAAGAAGGTGTAGGTATAGATTTAGGAGGTGCCAAAAATAGAAACCAAGTCACACTTCCTTTGTGACTAGGAATTGGCTCCAAATTCAAATGCTTCTCATTTGAATTTCCCTCCACTTTCTTTTGATTTCCAGCCCTCTAAACACTATAAATAAGAGGGTTTGGCTCATGTATTTAAAAGATTAATTGAATAGTGAAATGCTGCCAAAATTGTGTCATTCTCACTCCTTGCCTAAACTCTCTTAGGAATAGGCTTTTAATCTTCAAACCTTTCACCACCTTCAAAGGGGCTGGCCAAACCTCCCCATTTCCACACTCTTCATGCACCTTCAAGGTCACCACACCTCTTAGGAGGACCTTGTTCATCTCCTCCATTAAGCTTCCGCACCATCTTCCACAAACATCCAATAAGAGCTCCATGAGAATGCCATAAAAAATACACCTAAATCTCTTCATTTTCTTTTCTATTAGTGGTTGAGAAAGTTAGTTTCTCCTATAAGGTTCTTCTTATAGTTGTTTTTCCTATTTTAAAGAAAGGGTGTTATTATTTTCTCCTTAGAGTTTGAGAGAAGGATACTCTAATTTTCTTTCCTTTAGTAAAATTACATCATTGTCTATTGTCCCCAAAATAGTGATATAGAAAAATATGATTATGCTCTATTATTGCAGGTAGTCTAACTTTCCACATCAGAAATGAATTATTCTTGTTATTGGATATAAAGTGTGGTATTGTGAAAGTACATGTCTAGGAAGGCCTATCAAGGAAAGTCTTGGTATTTAAGCATGTCCATTAGTGAACAACCTGTATTTAGTGTATTAGTTCATAATCTACTATAATTGTTTTAGTAGAGAATAATATTCATAGTGTGAAGCGCATAAGTTGGTTTAAAAGTCATGACAATAAAATATGAGATAGAGAAGTTCAATGAGAATAATTTCCTATTGTGGAAACTAAAGATGAAGACAATTTTTAGAAATGACAAATGTACAAATGCAATTAAAGAAAAACTTGTATAAATCATGAATATAAGGTGGAAAGAAATGAATGATCATGTTATCACAAATATTCACTTAGTAATGGCAAATGTGGTTTTATCCAGCATTATGGAGAAGATTGTTGTGAATAAGATTTGGGATACTCTTATCAAATTGTATGAGATATTCTTGTGAGCTTAGCTCTTATGGTAGAAGACAATTACATGATAGGTGGGCAGTGGATTCAGGTGAAAGTTGGCACATGACTTCACGTCGAGGTGGGTTTTACATTTATGAACCTATCTCAAGTGGATCCATGTTCATGGGCACCTTAAGAGATTGTTGGAGTTGGTATTGTCAAACTAAAAATGTATGATGGCATTGTTTACACAATTCAAGGGGTACACATATGAAGGACTTGAAGAAAAATCTATTGTCTATTGGGAAATTAGATGATCTCGAGTGTAAGATCTATACTAAAGCTATAATTTTAAAGGAGGTGAAGGGGAATCTAGCAATGGTGAAAGTAGAAAAGATCGTGGAAAATTTGTATGTGGTTTTCTAAGATACATTGCAAAAAGAAAATGCAACAGTTTCATCAAGAAGTCAAGAAGAAACAATGACAATGTGGCATCGTATGCTGGGACATATGTTAGAGAAATGTTTTCAAATCCTTGAAGAACGTAATCTTTTACCTAGGCTCAAAGAGGTTGCTTTATCTTTTTGTGAGTATTGTGTGATAAGAAAGTAACATAGATTGAAGTTTGTTGGAGAGGCTATCAGAATCAAACACATTAAACTTTATTCATGCTTATATGTGGGAATCATCAGTATTATCCCTCAGAGGTAAAAAAAATATTTTGTATCATTTATTGATGATTATTCGAAGACACTGGGTGTACCCTAACAAGAGAAAGCTTGATGTGCTTGCAATATTCAAGGAATTAAATGCACGAGTAGAGCTTGAAATTGGGAAAAAGTAGGTTCTTGAGGACAGATAATGGAGGAGAATATGTAGATGGAGATTTCTTAGCATTCTACAAGCAAAAGGGTATTACAAGACAATTTTATGGTTCACATACACCTAAAAAAATGGTTTGTAAAGCAAATGAACATAATTACTTTTGATAAAACAAGAGTTATGATAAGTACAGTGGGAGTGACCAAGTCTTTTAGGGAAAAACTGGTTAAAACTCCTTATTACGTGATCAATTGATCACCATAAAAAATGATAGGTTTGAAGACACCAATGGAGAAGTGGAATGGAAAACTGGTTGATTATTCTTCCTTACATGTATTAGGTTGTCCTGTGTACGTGATGTACAACTCCCAAGAAAGAACAAAGTTGGATCCAAAATCTAGAAAATGTATTGTTATGCTAACAATGTGAAGTGGTGTTGCTTGTCGGACTCCATTATCCACAAGGTTATTGTTAGCAAGGGTGTAGTCATGCTCCAACCATAAAGCTTTAAAAAACAAGAAAACTTGGTTTGCAGGTTGACCAAATCTTTGCACATTTTAGAGTAAGCACCTAAGTGTTGGTAGAAGAGATTTGATTCCTTCATTATTAGCCTTGGTTAAAACAAACTGAGTTCATACCATTGTACTTATTACAGTAGGTTTAATGAGAATGATTTTATCATTTTGTTGTTGTATGTGAATGAAAAATAGGTGGTAGGCCATAACAAAGCTCAAATCAAATAATTGAAGGTAGAGTTGGATGGGGAGTTTTATATGAAGGACTTGGGACCAACAAACAAGATTTTAGGGATGCAAATTCGTCGAGAGAAAAAGATAGCAAGATTTGAATTTATCATAAGAATTTCTTACTGAGATCTTGCATCGCTTCAACATACAAGATTGTAAGTTGATGAACCTTCGTTTGCATCAATTTTTCAAAATAAAACTAAGTTTTCCCCTAATGTGGTATTGGGTCTAGGTTGAATCCAAGGACATGTCACGTGTGAAAGCCATTGTATGTAATCTTTCTTTTACAAATTAACAAGGGGAAAATTGGAATTAAAATGGTAATTGTACCAACCAGTCCTCAGATATCGTTGACCGCTAGTAGACGTGGGGTCACGTAAGCTGGGTCCCACGAGCGGCTTGGGTCGGGGCTTTGCAGACACCACACCCAGGAGGGCGAGGAGTAATCAGGCGTCGATCACGTGAGCTGGGTCCCACGAGCGGTATACCCAGAGTGCCTCGCAAACAGTACGCCAGAGGGTCGAGGAGTGGTCAGGCATCGATCACCAGGATGTACTGATGTGTCCTCAGCAGTATCCGAGGGCGATGAGACATCGGACGTCGAGAGGTGGGCCACAAGAGGTGGATCCCAAAAAGCACACCAGTTATCTGTAAATCATCCAAAGAGAAGGGCGGAGTCCTAGGTCACAAAGAGCTCATGCGTGTTGTGTGGATAGCGCATTCAGGCGCGACACAAGTAAAGAGTCGTGGAAGCGCTAAGGCCCATTAGGGTTGCGTTCCAGGGGTAGACTGCATGCATGGCACGTGAACAGCCAGGGCACCCCCAGGACGGATGGCCCCAAAGATTAGGTGCACAAGTTGGTACCCAGGTGGTCATCCCGTCAGAGGTTGCACTCCAGTAAGGGAGCCTTACGCGCTAGATTACCCTAAGAGTGGGTGATAGCGACGCTAAGGCACACCCTCAGTAACCTTAATTGCGGTTACTGGAAACCTTAGAGTATATAAAGGGTAGTATTAAACCTAAGAAGGTACGCAAATTCTTACGCAGCTTTACACACAAAATACACAGAGAGCGTTTTACAGCTAAGTTTCGATGTTTCCCTAACCCTATACTGACTTGAGCGTCGGAGTGCAAACGACCTCTAGGGCGCCCTTTGTCTTTGCATTTTTAGGTGTCTGATCGAAGAAAGGCACAAACGAAGGCAGAGATAATTGGGCGTGTGATCGTCGTAGACGTACGAAGGCAATCGAGTCAACCGGCAGGAACAGTAATATAAAATAAACTGAAATGTAAAGCAAACTAAGAACTAGACTATTTATAGACAATCATCTAGTAGATCGTTGAGTAACACTTGAAAATGAAAAAACAGAAAAGTAAATGACAAAATAGTAAATACATGAAGTTAAAATATAATGTAAACTAAAAACAAAATGAATGAAATAGAAACATTGAATCATAACATTAAATTGTTTAGTTTGTGATAAGTGTCAAATTTCAATAATATTTCATATTAAAATTAAAATGTAGGCCTTTATGAGTATTAATTGCTAAAATAAGTATAAAATGACCCCTAATTTATGAATTTATACCTTTTTTACATATTTTATGATTTTAATTTTGAATAAAAATGATTTATTTCCAAATTTGTGTTAATTTCAGAATTCTAGGGAATAATGGAGATAATTGGGCAAAAGAAAAATATATAAAGCTAAAAAGAGAAAGTTGGAATGCATCAACACTCACCAAAGCTTCCCCAATTCCCAAAAAGCCAAGATGCTACTAGTGGATCTCGCTCAAGTGAGTAGAATCTCACTTGAGCGAGATAGCGTCAGTAACGTTGTGCCTTTTTACGTTTTACTCGCCTAAGCGAGCCCATTAGCGCCCAAGCAAGAAGTCATTAAAGCACATGCAATAGGTTAAATAAGAGGCTTTAGGCACAACCCTAGTGGGCAAGATTGAGAGGAAAACACCATTGAGTGACTTGTAACCCAATTGGGAGAATAGAAGATGTTAGAACATGTGTTGTTAATTCTACCCTTTGGGATTGGGAGTAATCTGTTCAAACTCTTATGTATTGAGGAGATATCTGAATATAATATTTTGTTCTGGATTGATTATTGGTATTATTATGTTGCTTCTAATTCTTGATCTAGAATCTTAAATTTGACTCGAAAGTATTTTTATGGTTCTGACCTAAACAATAATACTTAACATATTGGAGTACTAGGAATAGACTTGAAACGTTAATTGCTATCAACGTCTGATGTAAATACTAAGTTGTTTTTATAAATATGCGAGAAATCGATATTTATGAAACATCTTAATAGTTTTATATGCGAGGAATCGATATAAATGATTTTTATACGAGCATCAATATCAATCTAAGGGCAAAATATTATCAAGACTAATCAAAATACAAAAGAGTGAGAAAGATGAAACCCAATCCCTATTTTTCCAATTGAAGCAACAACTATTTGCCTTGTTTTCTTATTAATCATTACCATCATAACAAATTTCAACAAACTTATTATTCTAATTTATATTTAGTGAATATTTTACTTGATTATTCAATTGTTCCTTGTGGGTTCGATATTCATCCTTAGGGACACATTATTACTTTTGACAACGTGGTGCACTTGCCGTAAAAAGTCATCAGTCTGCAATCGTTTGCTAGACCGTTTAAAAAAATTTGTGGATAAAGGAAAATGAATTATGCAAAAAATTTCTTCGTACAACTATTAAACCATCTGGAAAGAAATCACTTACTATACCTTCTAATGGTTATATGAAGAGATAATGGGAAAGAAAGAAAATGAAAGTATCAAAAGTAAATTGTAGAGAAACTTAAATGATTGAATCTTAAATTTCGAGAAAAATAAATGACTGGAAATGTAAATTGTGAGAAAAATAAATTGAAGAAACGTAAAACAAAGCATTGCTAGAAAAGTAAATGGCAATTGAATTAAATTGTGATTTAGTTGAACATAATTTGTGTACAGGCCATACCTCGATCATCGGCCTGAGAGAAAGACATCGGACATCGGACATTGGTGGACTGATAGCAATATTGGGCCACGTAAGCTGGGCTCCACAAACAGTATGAGTTAACACCCAGATACCAAAAAGGCCTAAATCACGAGAGGATCATGCATGGGGTGTGTATGCTACATTCGGGTATGGCACAATCAAGTGTTCCCTGGAGGCGCTAAGACCCGTTAGGGTTAGGATTTGGCACGTGAATACTTAGGGCACTTACATAATAGATGAGGCCGCAAGCACTGGGACGTGAGTAGGTAACTTGGCGGCTACGCTGTTAGGTCTATGCACTCCAGGAAAGGGAAGTCCCATGCGCCAGATTACGCTAAGATCGTGTAATAGCGACGCAGGGACATTCTCCCGGGAACCCTAAGCCCACTCAGAGACGTGGGAGCATCACAGAAGTAACCCTAGTTACAACCTATAAATAGGGTGGTAAGAACCCTAACAAGGTATGCCGTTTCTAAGACTGAAACTGCTTTACACACATTACTATTTCTTTATCCCTTACTGACTTGAGCGTCGGAGTGCAAACGACCGTAAAGACGCCCTTTGTCTTTGGAGGTGAGAAGTTCTTCACCCCTAGGAAGTTCGATTCTCAGGAGGAGACAGGCGAGTTCGAGTCAACCAGCAACCGAGTCAACCGGCGAGAACAATTTGTAAACTGAAATTGTGAAGTGCAAAATAAAAATAAAAAAACAAGAATTTAAACAAATTGCAAACAAGAAAAGTGAAATTTAGATTTGGAATGAAAAGCAAGGAACGAAAACCATGGTTAGTAATCTTCAACTTCAATTTGCAATAGCCTGAAATTTGGAATCCTTGTTACTGAAGAAAACACAACAAATCAGTTTGTGTGTTCTCACAAAACTACTTTCGATTAAAAATAGAGTTTCAAAAGTATTTTGAAGATGAAAACACTAAAATAGAGCATTGTCTAACAATATTTTTATTTCGCTATTACCCATTTTCTAAACCAAATTCAACTTTGAAAAAAAATGCAAAACATAAAAAGAAAAAGGATAATAATTGATGGAGAAAATTATTGTAGAAAATGAAGAACTTCTTTATAAAATTGGAAACATAAAAAATAGTTAACAAAAAATAGAAAACTAAACTAAATTACTTTATTATCGCACCTAAGTGTCTAATCTACATCTATCTAAGTCGCACTTATGTTTCTCTTCATATAATCTCTATTTATAGAGTTTATATTCTTTACAATGGAATGGGTCTTAGGTTTAACTAAAAATGGGCAAAAAAAATTTAATTCTACAACTAGATTAACTACTTCAATTTTTTCTCTATCCCCCAGCTCATGTGCCACCCTTGTGTCTCTATGCGAAAATGGTATCAACGAAGGGGTATTTTTTCCCATAAACTACCCCAAAAAGGGTGATTCCTATAGATCCATGAAAAGTAGTGTTATACCACAACTCCTCAACAATTAGAATCTTATTTGGTACACTCATTTCATTTAATTTCCTGTCGTTCACACACAAATGCCAAGAAACATCTTTTTTTCTTAACCAAAATGACTGGACTGGAGAAAGCATTAGAGTTGCGCCTAATGATACCTTATTGTAGCATATCATCCACATATCTCGCAATCTCATCCTTATGGTGGTACAAATAATGATAAGGTCAAACACTCCTAGTTCAGCCTCCTTATGCAACTCAATCTAGTACTAAATACTTGTGTAAACCATCTGCCTCTCTAAATACTTCATTGAATTGTGTTATTACTACTTGAATTTTAGCACGTTGCCTCTCATATAGTTGTTGTTCTTTCCTAGGCTTAGAATTCCTCATATTACCCCTACATCAAACTGTAGAATGATGTTGTTTATTGTACTACTTACATATTCTCTTTCTATGGTAGCCCCTTGTTCTCTGACCCTTCAATTCCACATGTTCCCTATTCCAATAGAAATTGATTGTCATATGTATCAAAGGTTACTTTACCAAACCTCTATAACCAAACGACCTCAAAAATCATGTATAGGTTCCCTAATTCCAACACATACGCATGCACCTCAGTTAGGAACTCTCCCAATTGAACTTTCATGCCCCTGCACTTGCCTCCGGTAGCCACACGATGCCCATCTCCTAGCCTCACCCCTATAGGCTTACCTTGTTCCACTACAATTCCAAGAATTGACACCACTTGTGGAGAAATGAAATTGTGGCTTGCACCACTGTCAATCACAACCAACACCGAAACTCTCTTCACCTTACCCTCTAATAGTAATGTTGATGGGGAAATCTTACAACCTTGATTAGCATCCATGAAGCCAAATAAACTCATAAATCCACAATCCAAAGGATCTCTGTCATTTTCCTCCTTAAATTCAATCGCAATAATTTTTCCTCTTTTGTTCTTCGTTTCATCATCTCCGAACACCAACAAGTGTTGTTACTTTTTTGTGCATTAATGTAAGGGATGATAGCGTTGTCCACACTTGAAACTCATACCCCTTGCTTTTCGATTCATCAGCTTCGCGTAAGGGATGTGCTTTAATGTGAGTTGATTTTAGGATTGCACATTTTATGGTTTGCACTTTGTTTATGAGTTTTTGATTTAAGTAGAATGTGGCAAGAAACCCAAAGAAGATTATTACCATTGGACACAAAGTTAACCCAGTGGTTAAGTAAGTGTGAAGGTTTTCTTCTAAAGTACAGTTATATGGTGTTGATGATGATGAGGTGTAGAATTAAAGAACATATAATGGAAAGAAACAAGATGAAAACTGTACCGCCCTGGTAGTCGGAAGTGATGACGTGGCGTCAAGCTACAGTATAGGCGTGTTGACAAGGCGCCAAGTTGGCAGAAAGGAAGGAAGTCGGGGGGCTCGTGAAGTCGTCAGTTATTAAGTTGGCGTGTTCCGATCTCCAGCATACCAGAACCGGCGATCACCCGGTTAAAGATGTAGTCGCCAGATGAAAACTCAGGCGACCTAGTGATTGGAGATCGCCAGAGCAAGCACATCGCCAGAGATGAAGGTGGTGCAGATTATGAAGGCGGCCGACGAGACCACAGGGAAGGTGTACGAAGGCACCCTAACTCGCCAGTTCCAGTAGAGATCGCACTCCCAAGTTGGCTATGTACTGGGCAGTACCATGCATAGGTAACTTAGCAAAACGAGAGTAGAAGCAGCGCCCAAGTCAAGGAGGCTCCAGATGATGGCACGTGTACAGTTGGATGCGAGCCACGTGTCTAGGTCTGTAACTGCCAGGAGAGAGAAAGTAACCAGGTATATAAGAGTTCTCAACGAACTTTCTGAGGTACGCACGTTCAGATTATACTCTTTACGCTTGCGAGTCATAGAGCTTACTGTGAGAGAGGATTTGCACGGTTCTTGTTCTCTTAGTATTTGGTGATTCGGTCACTGACTTGGGCGTTGGAGTGCGATCGGCCGCAGCGGCGCCGCTCTGTTTCTTTTGCAGGTTCTTGAGGTGGATCTCGTAGAGGAACGGAGGTTTGAAGCGGTGCACGCGTCGATCCTTGGACGAGGCAGTTTCCAGCGTTCTGGTCAACAGGCAGGATCATCAGGCGCCCACCGTGGGGCCGTGTAAAACTTGCTCCCATCCACAACGTGAGTTCTTGGAGGTTTTCTAAGTCTTCTGCGTGGTTGTGTGCTGGTGCAACCATCGTTCGCTGTTTGCTTGAAATTTGTTCGGTGAATTCGCGTTTCACACCGTTCGCTTGGGTTTTCGATCGGTGAAGTGAGGTTTTCCTGCTGTTTTCGCGCGATTTGTTCGGTGGAGTTGAGTTCTTTCGTCCGTTCGGTTGTCCGCGGGAAGAGCAGTGGTTGCTGTTGAAGTTACAATTTTCTTTGAAGATTTACGGTGTTCTTGAGTTTTCTCCCAGAGTTTCGCACAGTTTTTTCGATTGATCGCCGACTCAATCGTAGCTAAAGTAAGTATTGTTCGCTGCATCCTGTGATTCGCTGAGTTTCATGAGAAAAATGAGAAGCAATCGCTCAAGTCCAGTTGCGCCCGTCGCTGCCGAAGGCGCCGCTGCCATGACCATGGCGCAGATGGCAGAGATGATGCGTTCGTTGCAGGCAACTGTGGAAGCCTCACGCATAGAGCAGGCGAGAATGCATGAGGACCTGGTCGCCTCTCGCGCCAGGAATGAGGAGCTCAGCAAGGTGACTGAGGAGCTGCGTCAAGCTCTTCAGGAGCAGCAAGGGCGTTCTTCTGCTGAAGAGGTGGCGCCGTCATCGCCACCTCGCGTTTTCCCTATGCCTTTTGTTCAGGCGATTACTGACACGCCCATTCCTACGAGCGTGGTCCCTGTCAAGGTTGTCTTTACCGGCGTGGAGGATCCAGAGGCCCATCTGACCACGTTCCATACGCAGATGATGTTGTCGGGAGGGTCAGACGCCGTGTATTGCAAGATGTTCGTAAGCACGCTCCAGGGAACGGCGTTGGAGTGGTTTGTGAGTCTACCTAACGGTCACATAACTAGTTTTTAGCAGTTCTCTAAGGTTTTCGTCGAGCAATACATCGTGAACAAGGCACCGCCCAGGGTGTCTTATGATCTGTTTGATATAAGGCAGTACCAGGGAGAGTCCCTCAGAGACTACCTGAATCACTTCGGAGCGCAGATGGTCAGATCGCCGGCTAAAGATGAAGAAATGCTAGTCTATGCATTCAAGAAGGGCGTGCTGCCAGGACCATTCTGCGAGGCCTTGATCAGGGCTCACCCTGCAACGTTTGCTGAGGTCAGGCGACTTGCGGTGGCTCACATCGCCGACGAAAGTGAGGTCGCCGAAAAGAGAGGGAGCGTGGCTCCCGCTAGGCCACGCGCCCAGACCAGGATCCAGCCGCAAAGGGTGCTGGAGACAGTGGCGGCGGCCAGGAGGGACCAAAGGACTTGCCAACCTTACGATAGGAGGAACAAGGGGAGGAGCCAGGGACGCCAGCAACCAGCACGCCGGGAATACAATCGCCCACCTAAGCACAAGTTTGTTATGGGATTGGCAGACCTGATCGCCATTCCCAATATATCTGCCAGGTTGAAAGCACCTGAGAAGGTGGGCGACAAGGTGCTGGGACCAAAGCCAGACGCCTGGTGTGAGTTTCACCAGGGCTTTGGCCACACTTTGGACTCGTGTTTTTCCTTAGGGTATCAGCTCGATGATCTGGTTAAGAGCGGGTTCCTAAACGACTATCTGCTGGATAGGAGGACGGGGGGAGCGTCGAGTTCCCAGCCAGCAGGTGGAGAAGCCCAGCAACACGAGATGCCTATCCACGGGGAAATCCACACCATCGCAGGAGGCTTCTCAGGTGGTGGATGCACCGCATCGCAGAGGAAGAAGTACGCGCGGTCGGTGATGACAGTGGATATGTTTGAAGATCACTCGCCGAAGGTAGACATTACGTTCACCAAGCAGGATCTTCGGGACGTTGTGCCCCATGACAACGATCCCATAGTTATTTCGTTGGTTACGGCGGGAAGGAAGGTCCACCGAGTTCTGGTAGACCAGGGAAGTTCGGCAGACGTGATGTTCTGGCCGACTTTCACGCAACTGGAGTTGCCCCTTGACCAGCTAAGGCCCTATGGAGGGTGCCTATATGGGTTCGCTGGTGACCAGGTGGAGGTCAGGGGATATATTGAGCTGAGAACCACGTTTGCAGATGAGGCTGGTTCGAGGACGGAGAAAATCAAGTACCTCATCGTAAACGCTCCTTCAGCATATAACATCCTGTTGGGAAGGCCCACGCTTAACAGGATAGGCGCCATTCCGTCGACTCGGCACATGAAGGTAAAGTTGCCGTCTATGGAGGGGGTGGTGATCACGATCAAGTCTGATCAGAAAGAAGCGAAAAAGTGCTATGAGAATAGCCTGAAAAACAAGAGATCAGTGAGTTATGTGACAACCACCCCACCTCCCGGCGTGAAGCCCAGATCGACGGTAGCGGACGAGACCGCCGGAAGGGACGTGGAGATGGTGGACGCTGAGCTAGTGGAGGGAAACGCTGGTCTGGAGGAGGAAGAGGCGCGGAATCGCCCTGAGGAAGCGAGAGAACAGGGAATCGCCAGGGCGGTGATCGCCCGAGAATCCAGGCCAAAACCTGTCGAGCAGTGGCTCGAGAAAGAGATCGGGGGAAAAATCTTCAAGTTGGGAAGATCTCTGGAGGTTGAGCTCCAGGACCAGATCGCCAAGGTGATTGAGCGGCATCTGGACGTGTTTGCATGGTCCGCTTCGGACATGCCCGGGATTGATCCCGACTTCCTGTGCCATCATCTGGCGATGGACAGCTTGGTGAGACCAGTGCGACAAAGAAGAAGAAAGTTCAACGAAGAAAGGAGGCAGGCGATTAGAGATGAAACTCAGAAGCTCCTCGCTGCAGGCCACATCAGGGAGGTCCAATACCCTGAATGGCTGGCGAATGTCGTGCTGGTAAAGAAGAGTAACGAGAAATGGCGCATGTGCGTCGATTTCACCGACCTGAACAAAGCTTGCCCAAAGGATTCGTATCCTTTACCAAGCATAGACGCCCTGGTGGATAGTGCTGCGGGGTGTAAGCTGTTGAGCTTCCTGGATGCCTTCTCGGGGTACAATCAGATTAAGATGCATCCCATGGACGAAGAGAAAACAGCCTTCATGACGGAGAGGTCGTGCTACTGCTACAAGGTGATGCCGTTTGGGCTGAAGAACGCGGGGGCCACGTACCAGAGGCTGATGGATCGAGTACTTGCACCGATGCTGGGAAGGAACGTGCAAGCGTACGTCGAGGACATGGTCGTGACCTGGCCGGAAAAGAGCAAGCACGTTGCCGACTTGGAGGAATTGTTTACGACGATCGCCAAGTTCAAATTGAAGCTGAATCCAGAGAAATGTATTTTCGGCGTGGAAGCTGGGAAGTTTTTGGGTTTCCTCTTGACTGAAAGAGGCATAGAGGCCAACCCTGACAAGTGTGCCTCCATCCTGGCGATGAGGAGCCCAGCTACGGTGAAGGAGGTTCAACAGCTAACAGGTCGGATGGCAGCCCTGTCCCGCTTCGTGTCCGCTAGCGGAGAAAAGGGCCATCCCTATTTTCAGTGCTTGAGGCGCAACAATAAGTTTGTGTGGACGAAAGAGTGCGAGGAAGCTTTCGCCAAGCTGAAGGAGTATCTGGCGAGCCCGCCGGTTCTGTGCAAACCGCTGGTGGGAACCCTCTCAGGTTGTATTTTGCTGTAACTGAGAGGGCGGTGAGTGCGGTGCTCGCCCAGGATCAAGATCAGGCTCAGAAGCCTATCTATTTTGTGAGCAAGGTGTTGCAGGGCCCCGAAACGAGATATCAGGCCCTGGAGAAGGCTGCGCTGGTTGTGGTATTTTCGGCGAGGAGGTTGCGCCACTACTTCCATAGCTTCACAATACTGGTGATGACTGACCTGCCCATCCAGAAGGTCTTGAAGAAGCCTGACGTTGCAGGAAGGATGGTGAAGTGGGCAGTAGAATTGTCAAAGTTTGATATCAAATATGAGCCCCGAGGCCCGATTAAGGAGCAAGTCTTTGCAGATTTCGTGGTCGAGCTCTCATCTGAGGCAACGCGAGTTGAAGGGGACGATTTCCGTTGGGTACTTTCGGTGGATGGATCGTCGAACCAGCAGGGCAGCGGTGCTGGAGTCATATTGGAAGGACCCAATGGCGTGTTGATCGAACAATCTCTGAGGTTTGCCTTCAAAGCCAGTAACAATCAAGCGGAGTATGAGGCGCTGATCGCCGGAATTTTGCTGGCCAAAGAGATGGGAGCTAGGGTGCTGATGGCTAAGAGTGACTCGCTGCTAGTCACAGGGCAAGTAACAGGCGAGTTCCAGGCTAAAGATCCACAAATGGCGGCCTATCTGGAATATGTGCAGGAGTTGAAGAGTTCTTTTGCCTCCTTTGAAGTAGTGCATGTGCCCAGAGAGCATAATGCCCGAGCTGACTTGCTAGCTAAGCTCGCCAGCTCAGGCAAGGGTGGTAGGCAGAGGACGGTGATTCAAGAAACTCTGAAGACGCCGAGAGCATTTGTGGCAGATCACCTGGTCCTTCAGATCAGCAAGTCGACGGAGAAAGCCGCGAGAAGCCATAAGTCCCTGACGCAAGAAACTCTGAGATCGCCGAGAATTAGAGCTTGCCGGGGAGAGAAGGTGAACGTGATGCAGGTCTGCGCTACCCATGAGCCAGACACTTGGATAACCCAGTACAAGCGGTGCCTGGCGGATGGCCTTCTCCCGCTGGATCCGACTGAGGCTAGGAAGGTAAAGAAGAATTCTAGCAAGTACACCCTGATTGATGGCGATCTGTACAGGTTTGGGTTCACTCACCCGCTCCTGGAATGTATACATGGCGAGAAGTGCACGAGAATCATGGCGGAGCTCCACGAAGGTATATGCGGAAGCCACGTCGGGGGTCGAGCTCTGGCCGCGAGGACTCTCCGTGCAGGATACTACTGGCCATCCATGAGAGAAGATTGCAAGAAGTATGCCCAATGTTGCAAACAATGCCAGCAGCACGCCGATTGGCATAAGGCGCCTCCCGAGGAGTTGAAGTCGATCTATAGCCCTTGGCCGTTTCATACCTGGGGAATCGACATCCTGGGACCTTTCCCGCTGGCGATCAGGCAGATGAAGTACTTGGTGGTGGCGATTGAATATTTCACCAAGTGGATCGAAGCAGAACCAGTGGCCCAGATCACCGCACACAAGATCGAAGGTTTCGTGTGGAAGAACATCGTGTGCCGGTTTGGAGTGCCTAAACGCCTGGTGTCGGATAATGGGACTCAGTTTGCAAGCCACCTGTTGAAGAAGCTCTGCGAAGGGGTGGGAATTCAACAAGTGTTTGCATCCGTCGAGCACCCTCAGACAAATGGCCAGGTGGAGTCCGCTAATCGGGTGTTGTTGAGAGGTTTGAAGAGAAGGCTAGAAAAAGCCAAGGGAAGCTGGGCTGAGGAGGTGCCCCGTATAGTCTGGGCATACCACACCACCGAGCAGTCAGGAACCCATGAGACCCCGTTCAGTTTGGTCTATGGGTGTGATGCGATGATTCCAGTAGAGATCCAGGAGAGCTCGCCGAGATTCTAGAACTATGTAGAGGAAGACTCGAATGAAGAGAGAAGGCTGAACCTGGATCTACTGGACGAGGTCAGGGAAGAGGCGAGACTGAAAGCTGAGGCGGTGAAGAGAAGGATTGAACGAAGGTACAACTCGAAGGTGATGCCAAGGCAATTTAGAGAAGGTGACCTGGTGATGAGAAAAGCCCACCAGTACGAGATGGAGAATAAACTGTCGCCCAAGTGGACTGGACCGTTCAGGATAACCGAGGTGCTCGGGAACGGCGCCTACCGCTTAGAAACGCTGGAAGGAGGGGCGATCCCTCGCACTTGGAACGCCACGCACTTGAAGTTGTATTACAGTTGAGAACTTTTGTAAGTAAAGGCAAACACAAAAGTTACATTACAAGGTCTCTGATAAAACAGTTTGAAGGGGGCACTCTTTTTTCCCTAAGGAGGGTTTTTAATGAGGCCACCCAATAAAAGAAGAGTTTACGAAGTATAAGGCGTTTTCAGATTGCATGCTTGCTGTTTTCCAAAAAGTTTTGAAGAAAGACCTTGTCACTTATACGTGACTTAAGGCGAGTAAAGGTATATTGCATGCTTTCTAAAAAGTTTTTAAGTCCTCATCGTTTTTCAGCGATTGGAGGCATCAGTTAAAGTTTTAAGTCCTCATCGTTTTTCGGCGATTGGAGGCATCAGTTAAAGTTTTTAAGTCCTCATCGTCTTTCGGCGATCGGAGGCACCAGTTAAAAGACCTCAACGCCCTCGCGCGTCCTGAGGCAAGTTAAAGACCTCCTCGCCGTCGAGCGAGTGCAGGCGAGAAAGAGTAAAAGTCCTCAGTGTTCCTGGGGGCGAGAAGATGTAACCCCTGGGGCAATGTAGAGGCAAGTAAAAGACCTCCTCGCCGTCGAGCGAGTGCAGGCGAGAAAGAGTGAAAGTCCTCAGTGTTTCTGGGGGCGAGAAGATGTAACCCCTGGGGCAATGTAGAGGCAAGTGAAAGTCCTCAGTGTTTCTGGGGGCGAGAAGATGTAACCCCTGGGGCAATGTAGAGGCACAAGTGAAAGTCCTCAGTGTTTCTGGGGGCGAGAAGATGTAACCCCTGGGGCAATGTAGAGGCACCAGTAAAAGTCCTCAGTGTTTCTAGGGGGGGAGGAGACGTAACCCCTGGGGCAATGTAGAGGCACGATTTAAAGACCTTCTCGCCTATGAGCGAGTTCAGGCGAGTTAAAGACCTTCTCGCCTATGAGTGAGTTCAGGCAAGATAAAATCCTTCTCGTCTCGAACGAGTTCAGGTACGGTGTAGAGGGTGGAAGAAGTTCTGAGGGTGGCTAAGGTAGGTTCGAAGAGAACGCCTAGCCACCCGGTCTCTTGCTCTGAAGCACAAGGAGGCAGAGAAGGATCCGAAAGGCATCTCTACCCCCAGATCAAAGAGCAAGGGCCAAGGCGTGAAGCCAGAGAGAAGCTGATCGCCAAGAGTTTCTGGTGACCAGGAAAAGTTCAAACAGTGGCGAAAAAGTTAAAAGACCCGTTTTGATGGAGCAGATCGGGTGAAGCAGTGTCTAAGCCGGTGGCTGAGTCAAAGTTTGTTGCTTAAGGTATCATTTTACGCTAAGGGTTATTGCCTTAAGTTACGAGTTGATAAATGTGGTTATTATTCGAAGTTGAGATGGTTCGAAACAGCCAAGTACAAGATCATGCCTACGAGATTACTGAGTTATTTTGTTGAAAGTAAAACAAGCCAGGAAAGTTGAAGCGATTAAGGAAATCATAAGAGGAAAAACGTAGACTTTGTCGTTAACAGTGAATATCAATTCAAAACATATATACGAAAGGACATAAAGTCTATTACAAGTTATAATGCAAGGGAGAGTATGAAAGCAATGGATGAATTAGATTGATCAGTCTTCGGCGGGCACCACTTTTCCATCCACCACTTCATTATCCAGCGACACCATGCTGAGATCCAGGTCGGGGAACAAGCAGGCAAATTGTTCCCGTGCAGCTTCGAATCCAGCAGCCAGAATTTGAGCAGAGTTTAGCTTGAGTTCTTCGATCTGCTTCTGAAGTTCCTCAATCCGCTTCTTGAGATCTTCAGTTTGCTCTTTCAGCTCTTTATTCTGTTGCTCCAGCTCTTCAACCTGCTTCTTGAGTTGTTCGTTGATCTCTTGAGCCTGGAGAAGGTCTTCAGCAACCTTCTTGGATTCCGCTTGCACTTGGGCCAATTCAGCAGCTACCTTTCCCTTCTCTTCGTTGGCTTCGGCGAGATCAGCTATGGCGTCGTCCCTTGCCTTTTCCACCTGCCCAAGGAGGGTCTCTCGGTCGGCTGACCTTTTCTCTAGTTTTTGCACCTTGACGGCGTCGGCCTTCATGAGAGCCTCCAGGTCAGCCACCTTGACGCGGTAAGGCACAATCTTGCTCTCTAGTTCGATCTTTTCTTGAGCAAGCTGTTGCACTTTGTGGCGGAGATCAGTGGCCTCTTTGCGCGCCAACCTGAGCTCGGTGCTCATTGCGTCCTCCACTCGGGAGTGTTCAATCTCCGCCAGCGTCAAGTTGAAAGACAACTTCTCCACCTCAACCCTCATGGTGCTGTTCTCGGTCTTGAGGTTGAAGAGGTCGTCTTGGAGCCTCCTAGTAGAGCTTTCCACAGCTCTGGTGATGATGGTTGGGATGTCTTCTGCTATCGTCTTTAGCTTAGCAGATAGAGGCTCCCACATCCTCGTGACCTCAAGGGGGAGGTTTGCTGCTTGTAGAGGCACCAGAGGCGCTGTGGGGGCCTGTTGTGGGTTTTCGTCGCCACCTTCCTTAGCTGGTTCTTCAGCGGGCGCTTCTCGGCGTGGTGACGGCATCGGGGATTCGGTGATCAGAATCGGTGAGGTATGAGCGACCTCATCCCCGATTGGAGCAACCTCTGCGGCTGAGGCATTCGAAGGGGGACCCCCTCCCGCTGATACATGTGGCGTGGAGGCGCTCAGGGGGTCCTCCATGAAGTTTGGCTCTTGGGCCTCAACCGCAGGCGGCGCAGTGGCTAGCGGGATAGCTTGGACTGGTGAAATAGGAGCTTGTGGGGGTGGCGATGATGGAGGAGGAGCAGGTGTGGATGGTGGCGTTGACGAGGGAAGAGGGGGTGGTGCAGGTGGTGAAGAAGGTGCCACCCTTTTCCTCTTTGTAACGAGGCCATCCTCAGTGACCTCGTCATCTTCTTCCTCATCCTCTTGGACTATCTGGGGAGCCTTCCTCTTAGCCCTCTTAAGGACGAGTTTCTTCCGCTGGGCGGCGGGTTGGACGTCGGAGGGTGCTGGGCCCTTAGGTGGCGATCGGCCCTGAGTGGCGGCGATCTCCACCATAGAGTTTGGCACTGTTTGAGAGCCCGTCGCCAGCCCGTGGGTTCGGGCGAGCGCCCTCAATTCAGCAAGCATGCCCTTGCCCAACATGTTATCTGCATGGAACGAAAATGCATGGGTTAACTCAAAAAGAAAATGAGTGCATAAGGTGGTATGCAGTAAAGCAGGTGATCGGTGCAGGAAAAATAAAACCAAAGTCTTGCGCATAACGCACAAGACGCCCAGAAACAGTCAAATAGAAGCAGTATTAAAACAACAGTTTAAATGTTCTAACCTATTCGAATTTCGAGTTGGTCCTCGTAGAATTCAAAGCAGATCAGGGTGGTGGTAAGGAAGGTGATGTTGGCATCCGCGACCCTTTTCCAGAAAAGGCAGAGATCTCGGTCCAACGATCCCATGCTGTCAGGACTTCTGGATCTCCTGAAACAGCTCTTGGACTCTTTCTTCCCCTTGTCCACCCAATACAAGGGGAAGCCGTCGAGTAGGGAGTCGTCCTTGTCGTTGGGGCGCACTTGGACGAACTTCCCTTTCCAGTCCTTGTAGGATTGCTGGAAGATGGAGAAGATTCACCTCCCAGCAATCGCATTCAAGCTAACCCACAGGCGGTCTCCTGGGTGCTTGGCTTCGAAGAGGAATAAAAATACGTCCACGGATGCGGGCAACCCCAGATGGTCGCACATCACTTGGAATGCTCGCACGAACGCCCAGCTGTTGGGATGGAGCTGGGCGGCGGCGATGTTAAGCTCGGTAAGGAGTTCCCTTTCGAAACGGGTGAAAGGGAACTTGAGCTTCACCTTCTTGAGTAAGGTCGTGTAGACGAAGCAGAAGGGCCCGTCGGCACTCACCTTGTCATCAGCACAAACAGGCAGATCGGGGGGGCAAGGTAGCACTATCATCTTTTCGTCGTGCTCCTTATGAAATGATTGATGAAGCTCATCCCCCTTAGTCAGCCGCAAAACTGCTCCCGCAGTGTTCACAGAAGATGTCTCCCTCAGAAGGGTCGAGTTGGCCCAGGGATACAAGGTTTTGAAGTCTGGCAAGGGAACGGGGGCTCCTCCGGCGATAGGTGGAGTCGCCTGGGCCAGGTTAGGGCGGGAAGACGCAGGCCTCTCAGCCTGGGAAGATGAAGCGCCACGAACTCGTGGTGGGTCGTGTGCTTGAGAAGGGGGGTTTCTTGATGAAGGAGGAGGATTCGGGGTGATCTTTGTGCGAGTCATTGTTGCAGCTGCAAAGGAAGAAGAAAAGGAAAAATGATCAGGGGTTACAAAGGCTGACTCGATCATGGAAGGAAGGTGAAAAACGAACGAACGTAGGTTCGTTGCGATGATTGACGAAGCCCTAAGTTACGTAGAAGGAGAAATGGAAAAAGCAACCCACAGCGTATGCACCAGGCAGTTACAGGATGATGCGAATCGGTTAAAATGACAAGAAAGACCAGCAGAAGAAGGAAAGTAGGTACCTTTTGATGATCAGGAAGACGATGAAGGTTGATGGTGATTCAGAATGTTGGAGAGTGCTGAGAGTTTTTTTTTTGCAGAAGAAGGTTAGAGCGTTCGTGAATGTGAGGGAAAGTGATGGAACAGTGTTGAGTGAAAATGGGTTTAAGAGTTTTTTCGAAAATGGGTTTGGGAAGCGCAAACGATGATTGAACGTAACCGTTGATGAAGCCACGTGTCGAGTGATGGACGAGGGGTTTGGTGGAGCGTCAGAGCAGCAGAAAGTACAACCGCTTGGAATTCTGCGTCAGTGCCACGTAGATCGGTGTTGACGTGACTCTTTCAGTCTTTTCGCTAGACAAGTCTTCGCTTAAGACTGGGGGGCTTGTGTACCGCCCTGGTAGTCGGAAGTGATGATGTGGCGTCAAGCTACAGTATAGGCGTGTTGACAAGGCGCCAGGTTAGCAGAAAGGAAGGAAGTCGGGGGGCTCGTGAAGTCGCCAGTTATTAAGTTGGCGTGTTCCGATCTCCAGCATACCAGAACCGGCGATCACCCGGTTAAAGATGAAGTCGCCAGATGTAAACTCAGGCGACCTAGTGATTGGAGATCGCCAGAGCAAGCACATCGCCAGAGATGAAGGTGGTGCAGATTATGAAGGCGGCCGGCGAGACCACAGGGAAGGTGTACGAAGGCACCCTAACTCGCCAGTTCCAGTAGAGATCGCACTCCCAAGTTGGCTATGTACTGGGCAGTACCATGCATAGGTAACTTAGCAAAACGAGAGTAGAAGCAGCGCCCAAGTCAAGGAGGCTCCAGATGATGGCACGTGTACAGTTGGATGCGAGCCACGTGTCCAGGTCTGTAACTGCCAGGAGAGAGAAAGTAACCAGGTATATAAGAGTTCTCAACGAACTTTCTGAGGTACGCACGTTCAGATTATACTCTTTACGCTTACGAGTCATAGAGCTTACTGTGAGAGAGGATTTGCACGGTTCTTGTTTCTCTTAGTATTTGGTGATTCGGTCACTGACTTGGGCGTTGGAGTGCGATCGGCCGTAGCGGCGCCGCTCTGTTTCTTTTGCAGGTTCTTGAGGTGGATCTCGTAGAGGAACGAAGGTTTGAAGCGGTGCACACGTCGATCCTTTGACGAGGCAGTTTCTAGCGTTCTGGTCAACAGGCGGGATCAGTAGCACTATCATCTTTTCGTCGTGCTCCTTATGAAATGATTGATGAAGCTCATCCCCCTTAGTCAGCCGCAAAACTGCTCCCGCAGTGTTCACAGAAGATGTCTCCCTCAGAAGGGTCGAGTTGGCCCAGGGATACAAGGTTTTGAAGTCTGGCAAGGGAACGGGGGCTCCTCCGGCGATAGGTGGAGTCGCCTGGGCCAGGTTAGGGCGGGAAGACGCAGGCCTCTCAGCCTGGGAAGATGAAGCGCCACGAACTCGTGGTGGGTCGTGTGCTTGAGAAGGGGGGTTTCTTGATGAAGGAGGAGGATTCGGGGTGATCTTTGTGCGAGTCATTGTTGCAGCTGCAAAGGAAGAAGAAAAGGAAAAATGATCAGGGGTTACAAAGGCTGACTCGATCATGGAAGGAAGGTGAAAAACGAACGAACGTAGGTTCGTTGCGATGATTGACGAAGCCCTAAGTTACGTAGAAGGAGAAATGGAAAAAGCAACCCACAGCGTATGCACCAGGCAGTTACAGGATGATGCGAATCGGTTAAAATGCAAGAAAGACAAGCAGAAGAAGGAAAAAGAAGGTTAGAGCGTTCGTGAATGCGAGGGAAAGTGATGGAACAGTGTTGAGTGAAAATGGGTTTAAGAGTTTTTTCGAAAATGGGTTTGGGAAGCGCAAACGATGATTGAAGGTAACCGTTGATGAAGCCACGTGTCGAGTGATGGACAAGGGGTTTGGTGGAGCGTCAGAGCAGCAGAAAGTACAACCGCTTGGAATTCTGCGTCAGTGCCACGTAGACCGGTGTTGACGTGACTCTTTCAGTCTTTTCGCTAGACAAGTCTTCGCTTAAGATTGGGGGGCTTGTGTACCGCCCTGGTAGTCGGAAGTGATGACGTGGCGTCAAGCTACAGTATAGGCGTGTTGTCAAGGCGCCAAGTTGGCAGAAAGGAAGGAAGTCGGGGGGCTCGTGAAGTCGCCAGTTATTAAGTTGGCGTGTTCCGATCTCCAGCATACCAGAACCGGCGATCACCCGGTTAAAGATGTAGTCGCCAGATGAAAACTCAGGCGACCTAGTGATTGGAGATCGCCAGAGCAAGCACATCGCCAGAGATGAAGGTGGTGCAGATTATGAAGGCGGCCGGCGAGACCACAGGGAAGGTGTACGAAGGCACCCTAACTCGCCAGTTCCAGTAGAGATCGCACTCCCAAGTTGGCTATGTACTGGGCAGTACCATGCATAGGTAACTTAGCAAAACGAGAGTAGAAGCAGCGCCCAAGTCAAGGAGGCTCCAGATGATGGCACGTGTACAGTTGGATGCGAGCCACGTGTCCAGGTCTGTAACTGCCAGGAGAGAGAAAGTAACCAGGTATATAAGAGTTCTCAACGAACTTTCTGAGGTACGCACGTTCAGATTATACTCTTTACGCTTGCGAGTCATAGAGCTTACAGTGAGAGAGGATTTGCACGGTTCTTGTTCTCTTAGTATTTGGTGATTCGGTCACTGACTTGGGCGTTGGAGTGCGATCGGCCGCAGCGGCACCGCTCTGTTTCTTTTGCAGGTTCTTGAGGTGGATCTCGTAGAGGAACGGAGGTTTGAAGCGGTGCACGCGTCGATCCTTGGACGAGGCAGTTTCCAGCGTTCTGGTCAACAAGCAGGATCAAAAACCGAATAGGAAAGGAAGAACACAAGAATATAAAAAAGAATGAAAATGGCGCAAATAAGAAAGGAAAAAGATAAAGAGATGAAGAAAGCTTATGGAAAATGGAGCAAGGAATCACGTCACTTGAAGGGTGAGGGTATTACAAGATAAGTGGTGAGGAGCCACCATTTGAGATTCACTACTCCCAAGAACAATTTAGGAGACAAAGCTCACTAATCACTCAAGCAGAGTTTCTCTTCTTAATTCAAATTCAAGTGTTAAAATACACGAGCAAGGCACCCTTTATATAGGAGAGAGTTGTTAGAATAGATGGCTTAAACAAGAGGAGGGGTGAATTGTTTGTCAAAGATTTTCGCAAAACTTGATTAAGAATGAACCTTTATCAAACAATCACAGATAAGCAATTAAGGAAAGCAATCAACCAATCATACAATAATTGTTTTCAGAATTTTAACCGATTGAAATTGCGTTTTAATCGGTTGTTTATACCAGCAGCATAAACAGAATTAACACAAACAGTTATAAGGAGTTGGAGAAAGAGAGATTCACACAACAACTTTATACTGGTTCACTAAACCTTGAGCTACATCCAATTCTCAGAAAAACCTCTGAGTTCCACTAGTAATCAAATCCATATTACACAAACACACCACAAAGAGGTGACCAAGAAAATCACAAGACCCACTTGTTAAGATTGATGGCTAGAACAAGAGGGGGTTGAATTGTTTATAAAGAATTTTCACAAATACTTTCCTTAGAATGAATCTTTAACAATCAACTCAGAAAAGCAATTCAGAAAGGCAATCAAATAGACAAACAAAAACTAATATAAGAATTATAATCGGTTAAAATGACGATTTAACCGGTTGTTTATGACAGCGGAAAATATCAAACAGTTGTGGAGAGAAGAGATAGAGAGAATTACACACAAGGTTTATACTGGCTGACTTAATTCCAGAACTACATCCAGTCCTCAGGCAAACCAATGAGTATTTCACTATGTAACCAATCACAAATTACAAACAGACACCACAAAGAGGTGACTTTGAATCCCACAAAGCCTTCACCCTCTTTGCACATAGCCAACACCTCAAGCCAGAATCACACTGACTTTACAGGATTTTACAACAGTTTTACAGAGTGTAATATGAACAATTACAAGAAACTAAACAAGGGTAGAAAACACCTGCAATTACAGTACACCAGAAACCCTATTGATCAGTTCTTGAATCACAACAAAGCCCAAAAGCAATCTTGCTAAACTTGGAAAAACACCTTTTTCACAAACAGTTGGTAATCTCTCAAATCAGAGTATAAAACTTCTCTTGTTCATCAAATCACTAAACGTTTGAAAGAAGACTATTTTTATAATCCTTGAAAAGCTACCATTGAAGGCAGATTTGAACAACTAAATCAGTTAAAACTACGATTTAATCGGTTGAATGGTTTTGACAGTTATACAACTGATTCAAAAAAACAGTTTCAAAACTTCTTTTCCAGCTAAGTGACAAACAACCAATTGTCTCGAAACTTTAATCGATTGTTTTTTCCTTTGCATAGAAAAACACTTTAACCTTTAAAACAGATTGAAATAAGCTTTGTTTGAGAATCTAGACTGATCTTACAAAGATTTTAAACCCCATAACAAAACCTAAACCTAAAACACAACGCAGCTTCAGGCTTCATGAGGATTTGACACATCAAAGCTTCCCATCTTCAACACCACTCACCCTCTTTGCAACACTACACACCTTAAGTCAGAACACCCTCTGACTTTACAGGATTCCACACACTTACAGTTGTAATGAAAGAGCAATTACAAGAACTTTGAAAGGGATAGAAAACACCCGAGATTATACAAAATAGGAAGCCCTATGATCAGATCTTGTACCAGTGCAAAGCTTTAACAACAATTTTGCAAAACCTTTGAAACTTCTTTAAAAAAAAAATCTCAGTCTTTATTTCAAACTGTGTAAAACTTCTTATTTTGTTTTGAAAGAAAGACTATATTTATAGCACTTGAAATTTAGTCGTTTAAGGCAACATTAATGAGCTAAAACAGTTTTGATCACATTCAAAACAGTTAAAACATGTTTACAAAAAACTGTTATGAAAACACACATTTAACCGATTGAAACCACGATTTAGCCCGAGATTGTTTTTAGCCCGACCTAGATCCAGACCCACCTTTGTCTACATTCGACCTCCACTCCCTATTTCCTTTCCACATCTTGATCCACTCATTCCACCGGCATGAGGCACCATCGAGCCACGTAACTCTGTTTCCACATTACGAGTTTTGTGCATGACTTGAATCTGGTTGACTAGGTTAAACGTGCAAACACGTAGCCTGATCTCTGGTCGTAGCCCTTCGATGAATTATCCCAAATATTAATCCTCAGACAACCATGCTACCTAAGAATAGATGAACTCAAATTCATTCATATACTCCTTCACACTTCCTGTTTGCAGCAAATCTTTGAGTTCCTAAAAAGATTGTCACTCTTGCGACCTTTGTAGCGATCGATCAAAGCCTTTTTAGTTTCTCCCAGGAAAAATTGTCCTCGGTTTCGCAAAGGAGATTAAACAAGTGGATGGTTGCTCCTTCCATACTCAGTTTAGCCAATCGAACTTTCACTTCCTCTAATGAACCTACACTTCGAAATACATTTCCGCTCACGTGATCCATCTGAATAGATCATCGAAATTCAAGGGTGGCAACTTGACCTTCTTCACCGCCCTCTTTTATTCGGTCCTTGCGTCCTCCATGGTTGGAGATCCTAAAGTTTTTTCGTCCCCTTTGTGGTGTAATTTGGAAAACTACTCTATTAGAGCTTGTCGGAACTCCACCGGAGATTATCGCAGGGAATAATCTCTAATGTTGCCAAGCGTTCCTCCAATGCATCGACTCTTTCTCCCATCTTCGATGGAATAAACAACGTTAAGCTCCGCTAGCTCCTCGTCCCAAATCTTGCAGGTCAAACTAAATGATAGATAAAGGCATATCAAAGACTATAATATTATTAATTTGAGAAGTCGGTGAGCTCAATGGCTATACAAGCAAGGAAAAGACACATGCTAAGACTCCTCCTAAAGAGAAGAATACTCTCATAACATATTTCTGACAATAATTCAGCCTGATTTTCCTCACCCTCCTCTCTCCTCAAATACTGACTCCTCATTACACGTTCCTCATGCCACCTCACCCCTTCACTAAATAACTCTCTTTCTCTTTACTATTGGCCCCACTCTCTTTCTCTTAGTGTGGACTTGCCATATTTTGGGTCTTTCAATATACATAAGTATTTACTACCAAGTCTCACTCTCTTTCTCCTAGTGTAAACCTGTCATATCCTGGGTCTTTTAGTATATTAGGCTCATAAAGCATTTTGTTTCTGCCTAGAAGTCCTATAAGGGTTTTGATCATGCTTGTTGACCAGAACGTTGGAACCTGCCTCGTCAAAAGATCGACGTGTGCACCGCTTCAAACCTCCGTCCTTCTCCAAGATCCACCTCAAGAACCTGCAAAAGAACAGAGCGGCGCCGCTGCGGCCAATCGCACTCCAACGCCCAAGTCAGTGACCGAACCACCAAATACTAAGAGCAAGAACACTCTAGAACTCTCAAGGAACCGTGCAATGTTCTCTCTCACAGTATGCTCAAGAACTCGCAAGCGTAAAGAGTATAATCTGAACGTGCGTACCTCAAAAGTTCGTTGGGGAACCCTTAAATACCTGGTTACTTTCTCTCTCCTGGCAGTTACAGACTTGGACACGTGGCTCGCATCCAGTCGTACACGTGCCATCATCTGGAGCCTCCTTGACTTGGGCGCTGTGTCTGACTCTCTTTTTGGCTAAGTTACTTATGCATGGTACTGCCCAGTGCATAGCTAACTTGGGAGTGCAATCTCTACTGGAACGGGCGAGTTAGGGTGCCTTCGTATACCTTCCCTGTGGTCTCGCCGGCCGCCTTCATAATCTGCACCACCTTCATCTCTGGCGATGTGCTTGCTCTGGCGATCTCCAATCACTTGGTCGCCTGAGTTTACATCTGGCGACTTCATCTTTAACCTGGTGATCGGAACACGCCAACTTGATAACTGGCGACTTGACGAGCCCCCCGACTTCCTTCCCCTCTGCCAACCTGGCGCCTTGTCAACACGCCTATACTGTAGCTGGATGCCACGTCATCACTTCCGACTACCAGGGCGGTACACAAGCCCCCCAGTCTTAAGCGAAGACTTGTCCAGCGAAAAGACTTAAAGAGTCACGTCATCTACGTGGCACTGGCGCAGAATTCCAAGCGGTTGCACTTTCTGCTCCTCTGACGCTCCACCAAACACTCCCCATCGTTCGACACGTGGCTTCATCAACGGTTGCCTTCAGATAACGTTTGCGCTTCCCAAACCCATTTCGAAAAACCCTTAAACCCCTTTTCGCTCCACTGTTCCATCACTTTTCTTCGTATTCTCAAACGCTCCACCTTTCTTCTGCAAAAAAGCTCTCGACGTTCTTCAACTTCGCGAATCAACAACTTCCTTCATCGCTCCTCCGATCATAAAAAGGTACTTCCTTTCCTCCTTCTGCTGATTTTTCCTGCATCTTAACCGATTCGCATCATCCTTTAACTGTCTGGTGCATACGTTGTGGGTTGTTTTTGCGATTTCTCCTTCTTCGTAACTTAGGGCTCTGTCAACGTCACAACGAACCTACGTTCGTTCGTTTTTCACCTTTCTTCCATGATCGAGTCAGCCTCTGTGAACCTGATCATTTCTCCTTTTCTTCTTCCTTTGCAGCTTCAACAATGACTCGCTCAAAGATCACCCCAAATCCTCCTCCTTCATCAAGAAACCCCTCTTCACAAGCACACGACCCACCGCGAGTACGTGGCGCTTCGTCTTCTCAGGCTGAGAGGCCTGCACCTTCCCGCCCCAACCTGGCCCAGGCTACTCCGCTTGTCACCGGAGGAGCCTCTGTCCCCCCACCAGACTTCAAAAAACTATACCCCTGGGCCAACTCGACCCTGTTGGGGGAAACATCTTCTGTGAACACTGTTGGGGCAGTTCTGCGATTGACGAAGGGGGATGAACCTCACTAATCATTCCACAAGGAGCACGACGAGAAGATGACAGTGCTACCTTGCCCCCCTGGCCTGCCAGTTTGTGCTGACGATAAGGCAAACAACGGCGGACCCTTCTGTTTTGTCTACACAACCCTGTTCAAGAAGGTGAAACTCAGGTTTCCCTTCACCCGCTTTGAGAGGGAGCTTCTCACCGAGCTCAACATCGCCGCTCAACATCGCCGCCGCCCAGCTTCATCCCAACAGCTGGGCGTTCGTGCGAGCGTTCCAAGTCATGTGCGACCACCTGGGGTTGCCAGCATCGGTGGATGTCTTCTTATTTCTCTTGGAAGCCAAGCACCCAGGAGACCGCCTGTGGGTAAGCTTGAATGGGATTGCTGGGAGGTCGATCCTCTCCATCTTCCAGCAATCCTATAAAGACTGCAAGGGCAAATTCGTCCAGGTGCGTCCCAATGACAAAGACGCTTCCTTGCTCGACGGTTTCCCCTTGTATTGGGTAAACAAGGGGAACAAAGAGTCCAAAAGCTGCTTCAGGAGACCTAGAAGTCCTGATAGCATGGGCGCTTTGGACAGAGATCTCTGTTTCTTCTGGAAGAGTGTGGCGGACGCCAACATCACCTTCCTCACCACCACACTTATCTGCTTCGAGTTCTTCGAGGACCAACTCGAAATTCGAATAGGTTAGAACGTTTAAGTTCTTGTTCTGATACTTACTCCTGTTAACTGTTTCTGGGCGTTTTGTGCGTTGTGCGCAAGACTTTGGTTTTATTTTTCTGCACCCTTTATCTGCTTTGCTGCGTATTGCCTTATGCATTCATTTTCCCTCTGAACTAACCCTTGCATTTTTGCTCTATGCAGATAATATGTTGGGCCAGGGAAAGCTCGCTGAATTAAGGGCGCTCGCCCGAACCCACGGGTTGGCAACGGGTTCCCAAACAGTGCCAAACTCGGTGGTGGAGATCGCCGCCGCACAGAGCCGATCGCCACCCAAGGGTCCAGCTCCTTCCGATGTCCAACCCGCCGCCCAACGCAAGAAACTTGTCCTCAAAAGACCCAAAAGGAAAGCTCCCCAGGTAGTCCACGAGGAGGAGGAAGACGACGAGGCCACTGAAGATGGCCTTGTTACGAAGAGGAAGAGGGTGGCACCTTCTTCACCATCTGCACCATCCCCTCTTCCAGCATCAACACCGCCATCCACGCCTGCCCCTCCTCCATCATTGCCACCTCCACCAGCTCCTGCTTCACCAGTCCAAGCCATTCCATTGGCATCCGCGCCACCTGCGGTTGAGGCCCCCGAGCCAAACTTCATGGAGGACCCCCCGAGCGCCTCCACGCTGTATGCAACAGCTGGAGGGGATCCTCCTTCAAATGCTTTAGCCGCAGATGTTGCTCCAATCGGGGATGAAGTTGCTCATGAGTCTCCAATCTTAATTACTGAGTCCCCGACATCGCCACCTCGCCAAGAAGCACTTGCTGAACAGCCAACTAAAGAAGGTGGCGGCGAGAGCCAACAACAGGCCCACCAGGTGCCTCCACCAGCAAGCCTCTCTCTCGAGGTCACAAGGATGTGGGAGCCTTTTTCTGCTAAACTGAAGATGATGGCAGAAGACTTCCCCACCATTATAACTAGAGCTGTGGAGAGCTCCACCAGGAAGCTCCAAGACGACCTTTTCAACCTTCGAACTGAGAATAGCACTATGAGGGTTGAGGTGGGGAAGTTGTCCTTCAATCTGACACTCGCGGAGATTGAACACTCCTGAGTAGAAGATGCGATGAGCATCGAGCTCCGGTTGGCGCGCAAGGAGGCCACCGATCTTCGCCACAAGGTGCAGCTTCTGGCTCAAGAGAAGATTGAGCTGGAAAGCAAGATTGTGCCTTATCGCGTTAAGGTGGCCGACCTAGAAGCCTTAATAAAAACTGACACCGCCAAGGTGAAGAAACTGGAGCAGAGGTCCGCTGATCAGGAGATCTTCCTGGGAAAGGTGGAAAAGGCGAGGGACGACGCCATGGCTGAGCTTGCCGAGGCCAACAAAGAGAAGGGGAAGATCGCTGCTGAATTGGGCCAAGTGCAAGAAGAATCCAAGAAGGTTGCTGAAGACCTTCTCCAGGCTCAAGAAACTAACGAAGAACTCAAGAAGCAAGTCGAAGAGCTGGAGCAGCAGAATAAGGGGCTGAAGGAACAAACTGAAGAACTCCAGAAACAGATTGAAGAACTTAATCTGAGTTCTGCCCAAATTCTGGCTGCTGGATTCGAGGCTGCACGGGAACAGTTTGCATGCTTGTTCCCCAATCTGGATCTCAGCATGGTGTCCCTCAACAACGAGGTGGTGGATGGGAAGGTGGTTCCCGCTGAAGACTGATCAATTTCCTCCATCCACTACCTCTATGCTTTCTCTTTGTATTTTGTAATGAACTTTCTTCTTTTTCTGTTTACGTACCCCGAACTGATATTTACTCAATGAAATTGCCTTTGTATTTCTTCCTGTAACTCCTTTGCCTGCTTTAACTTTCCTTGCGTGATTTACTTCCAAGAAATGACTTAGCGATTTCGTAGGCACGATCTTATACTTGACTGCTTCGAGCCACTTCAACTTCGAAAAATAACCACTTTAACAACTTGTAACCTTAAGGCAATTAACCTTAGCGCAAAATTACTCTTCAAGCAACGAACTTTAACTCAACTATTGGCTTAAAACGTCGCTTCACCCCATCTGCTTCATCAAAACGGGTCTTTAACTTTCTCGCCGCTGTTTGAACTTTTCCTGGTCGCCAAAGACTCACTTGGCGATATCAGCTTCTTTCTGGCTTCATACCTTGGCCATTGTTCTTTATCTGGGGTAGAGGCGCCTTTCGGATCCTTCTCTACCTTCCTGAGCTTCAGAACAAAAGACCGGGTGGCTAGCCGTTCTCTTCGAACCTACCTTAACCACCTTCCAAACTTCGTCCACCCTTAACACCATACCTGAACTCGTTCGAGACGAGAAGGATTTTACCTTGCCTGAACTCGCTCATAGGCGAGAAGGTCTTTTACTTGCCTCTATATTGCCCCGGGAGTTACATCTTCTCGCCCCAGAAACACTGAGGACTTTTCACTGGTGCCTCTACATTGCCCCAGGGGTTACATCTCCTCGCCCCCAGAAACACTGAGGACTTTTCGCTCTTCCTCGCCTGCACTCGCTCGACGGCGAGGAGGTCTTTAACTCGCCTCAGGACGCGCGAGGGCGTTGAGGTCTTTTAGCTGGTGCCTCCGATCGCCGAAAGACGATGAGGACTTTAACTTTAACTTGTGCCTCCGATCGCCGAAAGACGATGAGGACTTAAAACTTTTAACTGGTGCCTCCGATCGCCGAAAGACGATGAGGACTTAAAACTCTTTAGAAAGCATGCAATATATCTTTAACTTGCCTTAAGCCACATACAAGTGACAAGGTCTTTCTTCAAAACTTTCTGAAAACAACAGGCACGCAATCTAAAACAACTTGTACTTTGAAAACTTCTCTTTATTGGGTGGCCTCATTAAAAACCCTCCTTAGGGAAAAAAGAGTGCCCCCTTTAAACTGTTTTATCAGAGACATTGTAATATAACTTCGTGTTTGTCTTTACTTACAAGGCTTCTTAACTGTAATACAACTTCAGGTGCGTGGTGTTCCAAGTGCGAGGAATCGCCCCTCCTTCCAATGTCTCTAAGCAGTACGCGCCGTTCCCGAGCGCCTCGGTTATTCTGAACGGCCCCGTCCACTTGGGCGACAGTTTATTCTCCATCTCGTACTGGTGGGCTTTCCTCATCACCAGGTCGCCTTCTCTAAACTGTCTTGGCATCACCTTCGAGTTGTATCTTCGTTCAATCCTTCTCTTCACCGCTTCAGCCTTCAATCTCGCCTCTTCCCTGACCTCATCCAGTAGATCCAGGTTCAGCCTTCTCTCTTCATTCGAGTCTTCCTCTACGAAGTTCTGGAATCTCGGCGAGCTCTCCTGGATCTCCACTGGAATCATTGCGTCGCATTCATAGACCAAGCTGAACGGGGTCTCATGGGTTCCTGACTGCTCAGTGGTGTGGTACGCCCAGACTATACGGGGTACCTCCTCAGCCCAGCTTCCTTTGGCTTTCTCTAGCCTTCTCTTCAAACCTCTCAGCAACACCCGATTAGCTGACTCCACCTGGCCATTTGTCTGAGGGTGCTCGACAGATGCAAACACTTGTTGAATTCCCACCCCCTCGCAAAGCTTCTTCAACAGGTGGCTTGCAAACTGAGTCCCATTGTCCGACACCAGGCGCTTAGGCACACCAAACCGGCACACAATATTCTTCCACACGAAACCTTTGATCTTGTGTGCGGTGATCTGGGCCACTGGTTCTGCTTCGATCCACTTGGTGAAATACTCAATCGCCACCACCAAGTACTTCATCTGCTTGATCGCCAGCGGAAATGGTCCCAGGATGTCGATTCCCCAAGTATGAAACGGCCAAGGGCTGTAGATCGACTTCAACTCCTCGGGAGGCGCCTTGTGCCAATCGGCGTGCTCTTGGCATTGTTTGCAACATTGGGCATACTTCTTGCAGTCTTCTCTCATCGATGGCCAGTAGTATCCTGCACGCAGAGTCCTTGCGGCCAGAGCTCGACCCCCGACGTGGCTTCCGCATATACCTTCGTGGAGCTCTGCCATGATTCTCGTGCACTTCTCGCCATGTACGCATTCCAGGATTGGGTGAGTGAACCCAAACCTGTACAGATCGCCATCAATCAACGTGTACTTGCTAGAATTTTTCTTTACCTTCCTGGCCTCTGTCGGATCTAGTGGGAGAAGGCCATCTGCCAGGCACCGCTTGTACTGTGTTATCCAGGTGTCTGGCTCATGGATAGCGTAGACCTGCGTCATGTTCACCTTCTCTCCTTGACATGCTCTAATTCTCGGCGATCTCAAAGTTTCTTGCGTTAAAGACTTGTGACTTCTTGCCGCTTTTTCCGTCGACCTGCTTATCTGAAGAACCAGGTGATCTGCCACAAATGCCCTCGGCGTCTTCAGAGTTTCTTGAATCACCGTCCTCTGCCTACCCCCCTTGCCTGAATTGGCGAGCTTGGCCAGCAAGTCAGCTCGGGCATTCTGCTCTTTGGGCACATGCACCACTTCAAAGGAGGCAAAGGAACTCTTCAATTCCAGCACATACTCCAAGTAAGCCGCCATTTGTGGATCTTTAGCCTGGAACTCGCCTGTTACTTGCCCTGTGACTAGCAGCGAGTCACTCTTAGCCATTAGCACCCTGGCTCCCATCTCTTTGGCCAGCAAAATCCCGGCAATCAGCGCCTCATATTCTGCTTGATTGTTGTTGGCTTTGAAGGCAAACCTCAAAGATTGTTCGATCAACACGCCGTTGGGTCCCTCCAAGATGACTCCAGCACCGCTACCCTGCTGGTTCGACGATCCATCCACCGAGAGTACCCAACGGAAGTCGTCCCCTTCAACTCGTGTCGCCTCAGATGAGAGCTCAACCACGAAATCTGCAAAGATTTTCCCCTTGATCGGGCCTCGGGGCTCATACTTAATATCTAACTCTGACAGTTCGACTTCCCACTTCACCATCCTCCCAACGACGTCAGGCTTCTTCAACACCTTCTGGATGGGCAAGTCAGTCATCACCAGAATCGTGAAGTTGTGGAAATAGTGGCGCAACCTCCTCGCCGAAAATACCACAGCCAGTGCAGCCTTTTCCAGGGCCTGATATCTCGTTTCGGGGCCCTGCAACACCTTACTAACAAAATAAATAGGCTTCTGAGCCTGATCTTGATCCTGGGCGAGCACCGCACTCACCGCCCTCTCAGTTACAGCAAAATACAACCTGAGAGGGGTTCCCACCAGCGGTTTGCACAAAACCGGCGGGCTCGCCAGATACTCCTTCAGCTTGACGAAGGCTTCCTCGCACTCCTTCGTCCAAGCAAACTTGTTATTGCGCCTCAAGCACTGAAAATAGGGATGGCCCTTTTCTCCGCTAGCTGACACGAAGCGAGACAGGGCTGCCATCCGACCTGTTAGCTGTTGAACTTCCTTCACCGTAGCTGGGCTCCTCATCGCCAAGATGGCGGCACACTTATCAGGGTTGGCCTCTATGCCTCTTTCAGTCAAGAGGAAACCCAAAAACTTTCCAGCCTCCACGCCAAAAATGCATTTCTCTGGATTAAGCTTTAATTTGAACTTGGCGATCGTCGTGAACAATTCCTCCAAGTCTGCAACGTGCTTGCTTTTTTCCGGCGAGGTCACGACCATGTCATCGACGTACGCTTGCACGTTCCTTCCCAGCATCGGTGCAAGTACTCGATCCATGAGCCTCTGGTACGTGGCCCCCGCGTTCTTCAGCCCAAACGGCATCACCTTGTAGCAGTAGCACGATCTCTCCGTCATGAAGGTTGTCTTCTCTTCATCCATGGGATGCATCTTGATCTGATTATACCCCGAGAAGGCATCCAGGAAGCTCAACAACTTACACCCTGCGGCACTATCTACCAGGGCGTCTATGCTTGGTAAAGGATATGAATCCTTTGGGCAAGCCTTGTTCAGGTCAGTGAAATCGACGCACATGCGCCATTTCCCATTACTCTTCTTCACCAGCACGACATTTGCCAGCCATTCAGGGTACTGGACTTCCCTGATGTGGCCTGCAGCGAGGAGTTTCTGTGTTTCGTCCCTGATCGCCTGCCTCCTCTCCTCGTTGAACTTTCTTCTTCTTTGTCGCACTGGTCTCACCAAGTTGTCCATCGCCAGATGATGGCACAAGAAGTCGGCATCGATCCCGGGCATGTCCGAAGCGGACCATGCAAACGCGTCCAGATGCCGCTCAATCACCTTGGCGATCTGGTCCCGGAGCTCAACCTCCAAGGATCTTCCCAGCTTGAAGATCTTTCCCCCGATTTCTCTCTTGAGCCACTGCTCGACGGGTTTTGGTCTGGTTTCTCTGGCGATCACCGCCCTGGCGATCACCGCCCTGGCGATTCCCAGCTCTCTCGCTTCCTCAGGGCGATTCCTTGCCTCTTCCTCCTCCAGACCGGCGTTCCCCTCCCCCAGCTCAGCGTCCACCATCTCCACGTCCCTTCCGGCGGTCTCTTCTGTTACCGTCGATCTGGGCTTCACACCAGGGGGCGGGGTGGTTGTTACATAACTCACCGATCTCTTGTTTTTCAGGCTATTCTCATAGCACTTCTTCGCTTCCTTCTGATCGGATTTGATGGTGATAACCACCCCCTCCATAGACGGCAACTTCACCTTCATGTGCCGGGTCGACGGTATGGCACCTATCCTGTTGAGCGTGGGTCTTCCCAATAGGATGTTGTACGCTGAAGGAGCGTTTACAACGAGGTATTTGATTTTCTCCGTTCTTGAACCCGCCACATCTGTAAACGTTGTCCTTAATCCTATGTACCCCTGACCTCCACCTGGTCACCAGCGAAACCATACAAACACCCTCCATAGGGCCTCAGCTGGTCAAGGGGCAGCTCCAACTGCGTGAAAGTCGGCCAAAACATCACATCTGCCGAGCTTCCTTGGTCCACTAGCACCCTGTGGACCTTTCTTCCTGCTGTTATCAGCGAAATTACTATGGGATCGTTGTCATGAGGCACAACATCCCGGAGATCTTGCTTGGTGAATGTAATATCCACTTCCGGCGAGTGGTCTTCAAACATATCAACCGTCATCACAGACCTCGCGTACCTCTTCCTTTGTGATGCGATGCATCCACCTCCTGAGAAACCCCCTGCAATGGTGTGGATCTCTCCATGCGTGGGCATCTCGTGCTGCTGAGCCTCAGCACCTGCTGGTTGGGAGCTCGACGCACCCCCCGTCCTTCTGTCCAGCAAATAGTCGTTTAGGAACCCGCTCTTAACCAGATCGTCGAGCTAGTATCCTAATGCTAAGCACGAGTCCACTGTATGGCCAAAGCCCTGGTGAAACTCACACCAGGCGTCTGGCTTTGGTCCCAGCACCTTGTCGCCCACCTTTTCTGGCGCCTTCAACCTGGTAGATATATTGGGAATGGCGATCAGGTCTGCCAATCCCATGACAAACTTGTGCTTAGGCGGGCGATTATATTCCCGGCGTGCTGGTTGCTGGCGTCCTTGGCCCCTACCCTTGTTCTTCCTTGGATCATAGGGATGGCGAGTCCTCTGATCCCTTCTGGTCGCCGCTGTCTCCAGCACCCTTTGCGGCTGGATCCTGGTCTGGGCGCGTGGCCTAGCGGGAGCCACGCTTCCTCTCTTCTCGGCGACTTCGCTCTCGTCGGCGATGTGGGCCACCGCAAGTCGCCTAACCTCAGCAAACGTGGCGGGGTGAGCCCTGATCAATGCCTCGCAGAATGGTCTCGGCAGCACGCCCTTCTTAAATGCATAGACTAGCATTTCTTCATCCTTGGCCGGCGATCTGACCATCTGCGCCCCAAAGCGATTTAGGTAGTCCCTGAGGGACTCTCCCTGATACTGCCTTATATCAAACAGGTCGTAAGACACCCTGGGCGGTGCCTTATTCACGATGTACTGCTCGACGAAAATCTTCGAGAACTGTTGAAAACTGGTTATGTGACCGTTAGGCAGGCTCACAAACCATTCCAGCGCCGTTCCCTGGAGCGTGCTCACGAACATCTTGCATTATACGGCGTCTGACCCCCTTGACAGCATCATCTGCGTATGGAACGTGGTGAGATGAGCCTCTGGATCCTCCACGCCGCTAAAAACAGCATTAACAGGAACCACACTCGTAGGAATAGGCGTGTCAGTAATCGCCTGATCGAAGGGCATAGGAAAAACACGAGGTGGCGACGACGGCGCGACCTCTTCAGCAATAGAACACCCTTGCTGCTCCTGAAGAGCTTGACGCAGCTCCTCAGTCACCTTGCTAAGCTCGTCATTCCTGGCCCGAGAAGCGGTCAGGTCCTCGTGCATTCTCGCCTGCTCTATGCGCGAGGCTTCCACAATTGCCTGCAACGAGCGCATAATCTCTACCATCTGCGCCATGGTCATGGCGGCGGCGCCCTCAGCAGCGACGGGCGCAACTGGACTTGAACGATTGCTTCTCATTTTTCTCATGAAACTTGGCAAATCACAGAATGCAGCGAACAACACTTACTTCAGCTACGATCGATTCAGCGATCAATCGGAAAAAACTGCGTGAAATTCCGCAAGAAAACTCAAGAACACCGCGAACATTCAAAGAAACCTGCAACTCCACCATAAACCACCGCTTCTCCCACGGACAACACAACGAGCCAAAGAACTCAAACTTCACCGAACAAGTTACGCGAAAACAGCGGAAAACTTCACTTCACCGGACAAAAATCCAAACGAACGGTGGAAAACGCGAAAACACCGAATAAATCTCAAACGAACAGCGAACGATGGTTGCACCAGCACACAACCATGCAGAAAACTACGAAAACCTCCAAGAACTCACGCTGTGGATGGGAACAGGTTTTACACGGCCCCACGGTGGGCGCCTGATGATCCTGCCTGTTGACCAGAACGTTGGAACCTGCCTCGTCAAAGGATCGACGTGTGCACCGCTTCAAACCTCCGTCCTTCTCCAAGATCCACCTCAAGAACCTGCAAAAGAACATAGCGGCGCCGCTGCGGCCGATCGCACTCCAACGCCCAAGTCAGTGACCGAACCACCAAATACTAAGAGCAAGAACACTCTAGAACTCTCAAGGAACCGTGTAATGTTCTCTCTCACAGTATGCTCAAGAACTCGCAAGCGTAAAGAGTATAATCTGAACGTGCGTACCTCAAAAGTTCGTTGGGGAACCCTTAAATACCTGGTTACTTTCTCTCTCCTGGCAGTTACAGACTTGGACACGTGGCTCGCATCCAGTCGTACACGTGCCATCATCTGGAGCCTCCTTGACTTGGGCGCTGCGTCTGACTCTCTTTTTGGCTAAGTTACTTATGCATGGTACTACCCAGTGCATAGCTAACTTGGGAGTGCAATCTCTACTGGAACGGGCGAGTTAGGGTGCCTTCGTATACCTTCCCTGTGGTCTCGCCGGCCGCCTTCATAATCTGCACCACCTTCATCTCTGGCGATGTGCTTGCTCTGGCGATCTCCAATCACTTGGTCGCCTGAGTTTACATCTGGCGACTTCATCTTTAACCCGGTGATCGCCGATTCTGGTATGCTGGAGATCGGAACACGCCAACTTGATAACTGGCGACTTGACGAGCCCCCCGACTTCCTTCCCCTCTGCCAACCTGGCGCCTTGTCAACACGCCTATACTGTAGCTGGATGCCACGTCATCACTTCCGACTACCAGGGCGGTACAGGTTTCAAAACCAAGCACACTGAAATATCCTTTTGTATTGTTCCTGCTCATGTAGTTCTCAACAAAATGACATCTGTATTGACTAGTAGTGCTCGATCCAGATGTTGATAAACAACTCAAAAAAGATAATTAAAATAGAAGGAATATTTTCATTGTTAACATACGCAAATACCAATAAAAGTTGTTGAGAATAAAAGTAGTTAGCACCCGAAAATAAAGGTGCACGTAAACAATATGTTTTTCTATTATGATTATATGTTTTTTATTGAGATTATATTCTCCTTATTGAAATCTTACTATGGTAAGATTAGAGAAAACCGTTGAAGGAATATCTTTAAAAGGGGCTTGAGACCCCTAGTAAAGGTATGTTGTTTCTGAATACTTGAGACTGAATCTGATTTGATATTTTTGGATCTCTCACTGACTTGATCGTCAAAGTGTGATCAACGGGTAGTGTCTCCTTTGATCCAGTGGAGCACCAAGTACCTCAAAGCACTAATTGGAGACAAATCAGAGGAGGAATTTGTCCATTCAATCTACCCGAGGTCAACCGACGAGAACAATCTCCTTGAACCTATCGCAGTATACTTACGTTGTTGCATATCATTATGTGGTATTCTTAAAATCCAACTTTGTGATACAGCAGAAGTGTAGCAACACTTCTTCATTTAGCACCATGACTAGGATGTGATAATATATCATTTTGTGGTATTCTTAAAATCCAACTTTGTGATACAGCAGAAGTGTGGCAACACTTCTTCATTTAGCACCATGCATCAGTTACTTTAAAAATGACTGCATCAGTTGATCATGAAGTGCGCACCAGTGTATTTCACTTCCTCGCCTTTTGGTAAAAATGAAAGAATCAATTTCTTTCCACAGTGAACAGTCTTTGCTATTATACACAAGGCATGACGAGAAACTCTAAGTGGCGACAAGACTCCATCCTGGCACTTTCTTGAGTTTCTCTTTTTTCATTGTCTTCCTCAGTCTCAAAACTTCCTGCCATTGTCCGGCCTCTGCATACATATTAGACAAAGCAACATGAACACCGTGATTTTGTGGTTCCAAAGCAATAATTTCCTTCACCAGTCTTACAGCAACCTCAGTATTGCCACTACTCTTGCTAGCTGCCAACAAAGCTCCAAAAATGACCACATCAGCCTTCCACGGCATTCCTTTCACCAGCTCCTCTGCCTCCAGCAACCTTCCTGCTCTCCCTAGAAGATCAACCAAGCATCCATAATGTTCAATCTTCGGCTCAATTCTATACACCAACTTCATCGAACGAAAAATTTCACGACCAACATCAATCAAGCCAGCATGACAACAAGCCGACAAAACTCCAACAAAGGTGACACCATTAGGACAAACAACCTTCTCCCTCTTCATCTTCTCAAACAAACCAAGAGCATCTTCCACATGTCCATGAGCACCCAACCCACATATCATAGCATTCCATGTAACAACATTCCTCTCTGGCATTTCATCAAACAACCTCCTAGCCTTTGCAATCTCCCCATTCTTGGCATACATGTAAACCAACGCCGTCCCAAGAATCACCCCATCTCCAAGTCCAACCCCTTTCACCTTCACAAAGCCATGAATAATTTCCCCAAACTCAAGATAACCCGACCGAGCACACGCAGACAATACCGAAGCCAGGGTAGCACCACCGGGCTCAAAGCCCGCCCCAACCATCTCATTAAAAAGCTTCAAAGCCTCGTTGGAGCGGAAATTCTGAGCGTACCCACAAATCATAGTGGTCCAAAGACTCAAACTTCTCTCGGGCATTTCATCAAACAAGTGGCGGGCATCGATCCAATTGCCCGAAACCGAGTAACACCGGACCAAGGCGTTAGCCACATGCAAATCGGAAGCCAACCCGAACTTCATGACGTGGACGTGGAGTTGTTTGCACGCTGGGAGGTTGCGCAATTTGGAGCATGCTTTGAAGAGGAAGGGGAAGGTGTGTTTACCGGGGAGAACTCGGTTGCGGCGCATGGCGAGGTAGAGAGAGAGCGCGTGGAGCGCATTGGGCTGGGCGCGGATGAGGGTGTTCCACATAAAGGAGTTGGGGTGGGGTGCGGAATGGAAGATTCTGGAAGCGTGGGAGAGGTCGGCGAAGGGGGAGAGGGCGCAGGAGGAGAGCAAGCGGCTGACGGCGAAGGGATCGGAAGTGACGACGGCGGAAACGATCATCTGGGCGTGAAGCTGCTTGAGCTGGTCCAGGGTGGTGCAGTTGTCGGCGAGGAGTGCCAGAGTGGAGAGGCTTCTAAGCAGTGATGATGGAGAACGGGATTGCAGTTTTGGGGCTAACATTTGAAGACGACACTATAGTAATGCTGCTCAATTCTTAGCAGCTCGGTTAGGCAGGCGAAAGGAAGAGGGAAACATTTTAGCGTCTTTCAACTTCCGAAACGTTAGGAGGGATATGGAAAATGATTTAAGTAATTTTTACTTTGGATATGGATGGTGCTTCACTTTTTAACTTCATGCATTTCAAAATTAAACATGCAAGATGTTAAAAAAAATGAGATTATAAATTATATATAACAATACATTAAAACTAGTTAATGCTATTTTCACGTCCAAAACATTGCTAAAGATATTCCACAAATTATTGTAAATGTTGTCAATATTGATGTCTCTTTTACTAGATATGTAATAAAATTATTTGTAAATAGAATGCACACAAAAAATAATGATAAAAAATTAGGTATATTATTAGTTGACATATCGTTGTCTTTATTATTATATTTGGAATTATTCAATTGATGAGTCAACTCTAAATCTTTGAGACTTATTAAAAATACTTAAAATTTTAAGATAATAAAAAATATCATGTTTTAACGTCTCTAATAGAATTGCTAAGTGTATAATAGGTTACATAAGTCTTTGAGATTGAATAATCAAAAGTAAATGTAGTCTATAGATAGACTGGATAAAGAAAGACTTCATACAAAGTCTAAAATAACATTATATGTATGTAAAAAGACTAAATAGAGTTCACATCAAGTGCTAGACACGATACAATCGAGGTAGACTAGACAAAATTTATAAAAGCATTAGATGCAAGTGTGTAGACCAAATGAACATATAAAAGTGCTATGCAGAATGCATATAGATTAGACAAAGTTTGAAAAAGCATTAGACATAAGAACATGAAGATCAGACAAAGTCTACATAAAAACGTTAAACAGAATAATAGAAATACTAGATGTGTGTCTAAAGAAGTGTAAGACGTAACATACGAAGACAAGACACATATTCACAATAGTGGACAAATCCAATGAATAGAAATCATAAGAGGCATTCTTCAATGTGAAAATGTCTCTCTAAGTTTCTGTCCGATGGACAAATTCTGGAATATTTGAACTAGGTGCCTATGAGAATGAGGATGAATGGAAGGATTTATTGTAGGTTGGTGGATGGTTCAGACATTACCTTTGCATTCCTTGTTGGTCATGGGTGATGTGGTGGTCAGTGAGCTTCCTCCCATAATAAGTGGTGATGAGTGCATCAATAAGTTGTGATCCCTGTAATACTTTTTGTACACATTCTGTAATTTTTTGAATTGAGTACTTATGAGTATGATGATGGATGGATGGAATTATTGGAGGTGGTTGGATGGTCCAGAGGTTACTTTGCATTCCAAGTTGGTCATGTGTGATGTCGTTTTTAGTGGGTTTCCTCCGATAATGAGTAGTGATCAGTGCATGAATAAGTGGTCATCCCTGTAATACTTTCTACACATAGTAAATAATATTTTTGGAATTCACTTAGTTTGGTCAATGTTGTAGGTATTTTATTGTCACAGTTTTCATCGTAAGTGGTGATGCCTGTTTAAGTAAGTGGCGAACCCACCATAAGTTTATGCCCAATGAACGAATTCTATAATTTTTATAGTGGGTACTTTTGAGTATTATGATGGATGGATAGACTTATTGTAGGTGAGTGGATGGTCCAAAGATTACCTTTGTATTCCTAGTTGGTCATGTGTGATGTGGTGGTCAGTGGGTTTTCTCACATAATAAGTGGTGATCCTTGTAATACTTTCTACACATAATACATAATGTTTTGGGAATTGACTTAGTTTGGTCTAGATTTCAGTTGTTTTATTTTTACAATTGTCATCGTAAATGGTGATCCCTATCTAATTAAGTGGTGAACCCACCATATGTTTCTGCCCTATGGATAAATTCTGGAATTTTGTAATTAGATACTTGTGAGTATGAGGATGAATGGATGAACTTATTCTAGGTGGATGGATTATCCAGAGGTTACCTTTGAATTCCTAGTTAGTCATGGGTGATGTGGTGGTGAGTGAGTTTCTTCCCGTAAAAAGTGATCGTTGGAATACTTTCTACACACAGTCATAATGTTTTAGTAATTGACTTAGTTTGGTCTAGACTACAGTTTTTGTATTGCCACAATTGTCATCGTAAGTGGTGATCCCTATCTAATTAAGTTGTGAACCTACCATAAGTTTTTTCCCAATGCACGATATGTGTAGCATACTGAACAAGTTTTCGACATTTTTAGCTTACTGTTGTTCTTCAGTGGGGTGGTGCATGAGGTCTGTGTGAAGTCATCCAGTGGAAGATACCAAAGTGAATTTCTCTAGTGTCATTGTTAGTAATATACAATTATCATAGTGGACCAATCGAACATGTAGTTTTGTACATAAACAAACTCAGTTCACCTCTTTCATCATTCTTTGTGATCACTGTGCAAAAACTTACACCAGGTCACCACATCCTAAACCATTTTTTAATGACCAACACCATGATCTCAACCATATATGAGTCCAATTAGCCAGTACTATCTTATTTAATCACTTAAATATGAGCAAAGATCGTAATTTTATGCAAGAAAAATACTTTATACAACATAAATATTGATAAAATAAATTTAGTTAAATCCATAAATCATAATTCATATACTTCAATGGAGTTCAAATTACATAATAAAAAATGTTATCTTAAAGAATGTAAGGATAAATTTAAAACTACAACTCACATCATTTCATGTCTAAAATTATTTCTTTTATACATAGAATATATAACTCCATTCTTATGTAATATTGTCATTGTTGTCTTCATTGTCCTTGCATAGTTGTCTTCATTGTTCTCAAGCTGCAAAAAAAAAATACAAAATATATAACGTTAAATTTTGTAAACATGTTATAAATTGTGATTATAGATATATATACTCAAGGATGAAACATCAAGGTTATATATATGCTAATAATTTGAAAATTAGTATAGTAGAATTTATCTTACGAAAATCATATTACAATGCAACCAATTAATTAATCTGCTTATTGGTCCTTCAAACAAATTCTGCAATTTAAATCAAAAGCAATAACACAGTCAAAGATGAGAAATAGATTGTCATCTTCTAGGGTTGTGCATCCCAATACTCATTGTCTAGATTGTCAAACTCCAAAATCTACCTGAAACTTGTGAAGTGCATGTAAAGTGTAAATTGAGTTGATATCAATTTACTTAATACAAAATAAAGAAACTATTGTACCCTTGTGCCAAAAGGCTTCTAGCAATAAGAAAGTTTATCAAATACAAAAAAAAAATATTTAAAAAACGTATCACAGCATCCAAACACTATTTAATCCAAAAACTAGCATCCAAACACTATTTAATCCAAGAACTGACAGTTCTGGAACGGGGATAACTTAAAATAAGTTTGAGACAACAAAAAGCCAAGAACCAATAATTCAATCATTACAAGTGTTCCCGCAGGTTGACCGGGAAAGTCTTCGTGCGTGGCTTCTACTCGCGAGCTAGGGTACCTTCGTCTTCTACTCAGATCTCCGCTTCCCTCCGCTGTGAGCACCTGCAAAGAAGTGAACAAAGGGGCGCTCTCACAGCCGTTTGCACTCCGACGATCAAGTCAGCAAGCAAGAAACATCAATACACCTCCGTCTCGGAGCACCGTGAATGGATGCTCTGAAGGGGGTAAATCACTGAATAACTAACTTTTTTCTCTAATCACCCGCCTACTGAGAGTCAGTCAGCCAGCAACTAGAGTGTGTGTGTGGAAAACTGAGTCCCCCATATGTTTGACTTTGACCTTGGTCGACGCCCGGGGACGGGACGATACAACAAGATATAATACAAGAATAGAATACAAGTTCAAAACTAAAAACACAACATAAGAGAATTGAAATGGAAAAAATATAACATAAACAAAATGCTAGTTAAAAAATAGAACATGAGTGTTTGATGACATTGGAATTATTATATTTTCCAATATAGATGTATATAGAAAGTGTATCAATGTATAATATACATGGTAAAAATAAGGGAATAGTTTGGTGTAATTGCTGATAGATAGGCATAACATATGGAGTAGCAAATTATATGGAGCATATCTCTTTAATATGATTGTATATAAACAGTAGGCATGCGTTGAATGAATATACAAAAATATCCTTTCCATAATATTTGATATGGTATTAGAGCTATTTAAAATCTATCCTGAGGAGAGTTTGTCGGTCGTTTGCAATTTGTCTTGTCGAAATCATCGTTTCCTGTTATGATTCTATCTCGACCCTACGGTGGGCGCCAATTGTACTTGTATAGACAAAGTGAGTCTAGATAGTACCTGAGATTGGTTGTAAGAGTTGTTGTAGGTGTCGGTCGCTCCCTTATACTTCAATACTTCACTCCTTCAAACTTCAACACTTCTTCTCCTTAACTCCTCAGCATTTAGTCGAGAGTAAATATGCAAAAAGTTATCCGATTATCAAGTCAGTAGTACTCTGTATCATACAATGCAATGAAAAAACAAATTGACTCATAAACCTCTACAAATCACATCCCAAATTGCGCACTTCAGATCACAAGTATAGAGACTGAAATCGCAAATAAAAAGACAAAAATGGAAGAATATGAATAGGAAAGTGAAACTCGAAAGCAAAATTATGTTACAATTTAAAATAATTTCCACCTTTACAAGTGGGCCCCACAAGCACATAATACTCTAATGGATTTTTCTCAAGGTGATGTAATTTTTTTTTCTTATTTTGTCAAAATAGGAAAATTTTTATTTTTCAAAATTGGATAAAGAGCCAACACAAAACGATTTTACCATAAGAAAATCGCCAACTATATTGGAAATTAGAAAAAAATAAAATCTTTTATATGATATACGATTTCTATTAAAATTCGTATTTCACATATATGTTTTATAATATTATAATATATAATTATATAAAATTAAAAAAATCTAAATTCATCTATTTCCATTTACGATTTTAACTATTCGTAAATGAAATGTACACTTATAACGAAATACGATTTTAGCATAAAAAAATCGCCAACTGTATTCAAGATTTAAAAAAAAAAACAAAAATCGTATGCACATTTTGTATATAATATATAATTATATAAAATTATAAAAAAAATTAAAACCAAAATTTGTATATTTCATATACGATTTTAACTAATAGTATATTTTATATTTATAATATTTTAATATACGTTTTTTTAATATTTAAAATTAAAATAAAATAAAATTAAAAATAATAAGAAATTAATTTAATTTATTATATAATTTTTTAAAATATAATTAAAAAAAATTAATAAAATAATTTTTTAATTAAATAAGTTTTTATAAAATATTCTTTTATTATATATAATTAAAAATTAAACACATTAAAATTATTTTGAATTCTTAATAATGTAATAATTTAATAATATAAGATAATATAAATTAATTATTTTTAAAAAATAGTAAAGTAAATTTAATTATTACTTTCTTTTTACAAAAAATAACAATAATCTGTTATGTGTCATGTTTTGAATTTAGGGTTTTACCAACTTAATTTTTTATTATAAATTAAATTTACTTTAATTGTTATTTTTTAAATAATTTTATATTATTACATCATTAATTTAGATTAATGTAGGTAAAATTGTATTTTATGTTAGACGATTTATTCATTTTCTCCCCTTTTAAGAAAATTGAAAAGAAATTACATCACTTTAAAAAAAAACCGCTCTAATGTCTGCCTTTTGGAAGGAAATTACTTGAAGGTGCATGACTGCATTGGAGCAAAAGGGACATGAGACACTCTTACCATTACATATACGGATGAAAACCTCATAATTCAATGAGATTACAAAAGAATCAATAAAAGGTTTAATTTTCTATACAGACATAAAACAAAATAATTATAAAAAATAAATAAACTAAAAAAATTTATGAAGCTCCCTCTTACAATTACATATGTAAAACTCAATAAGCTTAATCTACTTACTCCCTAGTATGAACACTTTAATATGAAAGAAAATGAAAGCATACATGTTCATCAAATTTCAAACTGTATTGAAGGAGCTTCGTTCATTGGGTAAGCATTATGATTTGTTTCACAACCTCATCTTCTTTTCCCATCCACTGAGACCTTTATTTCAGTGGCATGAGCTCTATAGGTTTGAACTTTTTTTCTTAATGAGTTAGCTGTCTTAAGATTACGTGTTTTAATTTTCTTGTTTTATGACTTGTTTTATTCCGAAAACCTGACCAAACATGTTGGTTGGAAGACATAGCAAGATACCATGTTAAATAAATCATAAAACTAATTTAGAGCCACAGAAAATACTAAATGCAATGTCATTTTAACTTTCTTATAGAAGAATGAAACTGACGTAAGTTTTTTTTCCTTTGCATTGTAAATATTAACTTTTTATTATTAATAAATATCGATCTCTATTATTATTACAATATATTTAACTTCAATTTTCATATGTACTTCAAATTTTAGAAACCTATAAAACTATGTTTTATTATTAATGTTTAACATTATATTTATAACATTATTTTATGTATCATTCATTTATTATCATTATTTTATTAATTAACATTATTGGTTTGACCTTAGTTCAGCTACTTTTGAACCTTGAACCAATATCCCAAAAATTTAACGATGAGATGTATCTCAAGCTTACATGCATATTGTAATGTTATTGTCAACGACGATGTTTTTTTTTTTTTTTTTTTTTTTTTGCATTTGATGAGGAAAAATGCAACAATAAAAGAGAACAAAATGACACTTGACAATTGCTCCCACTATAAAAAAGTGTTCATTTTAAATTCACAAGTAGCAAAATGGATGTGGGATGAATGCTAGAGATGAATTATTTTCTGAAGATTTATTACTTTCTAGTTTTGTGTTGCTATGGACTTTCTTTGTATTAAGCTTTTGGTAGCAATAATATTTTAATTTGCATGTGGAGGAAGTTACTAGTGTTGCTACTACATTACCAAACATATGGAAAATTACCTAAAAAAATACACATAGAAAACATTCTAAATATATTAATTATCAATCTTAATTAAATATGTAGCTGTAGTATTTTCTTATATGTAATTTATAGGTGAATTTCAACGTTGATTTGTTCATAAGTTTATTTTGCATATACAAATATAATGTTAAACTTTTTAGGCTTTGATAATCACAAGTTATTACGGGAAATTGTTCTACCGCAATGTTTCTAAATTATTTTGCTCACAATAGGAAAAAATGCACATGACTCTTGTGCTTGGCTTTTAACAAGAAAAAACCCATTAAAATTAAATTATTTGGAAAGATTGGTCTGGGTACCTTAGGTAATGTATGAATAAATGAATGAAAGTGTTTATTAAAAGTTGTGATGATTGACTTTCAAATCATGTGTTTGATGAAGAGTACAAAAAGATGTCTAATAATGTTAAGTTTGAACAAATACTCTATCACATATTAACATATGACACATTATTTATGTTTAGACTTAATTGTCTTAACGATTTTCTATTATTATGCTTTCTAGGTTCTATATATATAGAGAACTTTATGTGTATAAATGATACATTGTATCTAGTGAACACTCTCTCTTTGTATAACCTTTTAGAGAATAGTGTTTGATTTCAATCGTGTTCTTGTTTCTTGCTTATCATTGTTAGGAACCCAACAATTGACGTTGTTTCTGGGGAGAGGAAAACGAAAGTCAACATGACAACCAAGTTTAACATAGCGAAGTTTTTTTTTTTTTTTGAGAGAATGACTTTAAATTGTGGAGAATCAAAATGGAGGTTGTCTTGATACAACAAGATTGTCTATGCTCTAAGGGGTGAGGTGAACATGTCAACATCTATGTCTCATAATAAGAAGGCTGACATGATCAACAAAGCTAGGAACATCGTAATTTTGTGTCTTAATGATAAAACACTAAGGAAAGTCATTAAAGAGAATATTGTTGTGTTGTTGTAAATGTGTCTTGAGTCATTGTATATGACTAAATATTTGGCATATAAACTCTATTTGAAGTAATAACTTTATTTGCTCAGGATGACTGATTCAAGAAGGATGGTAGAGCAGCTAACGAATTTCAACAAGATTATGAACGATCTGGAGAACATAAAAGTGAAGTTGGAGCATGAAGACAAGACTTTACTGCCTCTTAATGCCTTGTTGAATACATTTGAGCATTTAAGGACACTTTGTTGTTAAGGAAGGAACAAAGCATTATGTTGGAGGAGGTGTAGACATCAATAAGGACAAAGGAGCTACATAAGTTTCTAGAGTCTAAAGCAGACAATGGTGGGTTGGGTCTAAAAGTTTCAAATCCAACAGGTAAGAAGAGATGGAGTGCAAGGGAAAAAATCCATCAAAGTATTAGTCTAATTATAAGGCATATATTAAGTGCTTTAATTGCCCCCAAAAAAGGATCATTTCGAATAGAATTATCCAAAGAAGGAGAGAAATGGGAAAGGCAAAAATTTTCATTTCAAGAAGGAATCTGTTGATGTTGCGGTAATGCCTAACAACTACGAATCTATAGGAGTTCTACTGGAATTTGTGTTTAATACACAAAGAAGCTGCGTCATAGACTCAAGATATATATTTATCACATGTGTCTGGTGAAGGATTCCTTTGAAACTTTGGAACTAAAAGAAGGAGGAGTAGTTTTTCTAAGATAAAATAAAGCATGTAAGGTGCAAGGCATAAGGTGAATCATACTGAAGAGCTTTTAGAACAAGGAGATGTTGGTCAATTAGTATGTTTGATCTTATGGGTTTGACAACCAAGATTGAATAAGGTATGATAGATATTTTAAAAGGAGTATCTACAGTTACAAAGGGGTAGGTAAAAAAGAACGATCCTTATAAATTGAACGGTTCAACAATGATCTCGCATGCATTTGTGGCTAGTTAGATGACTCAAGAGAAGGCGAAACTATGGCACCTGAGGTTGGGCACATCAGTAAAAAGGGGTTTGGTGGAGCTAGGGAAGCAAAACCTATTGGAAGGTGATATACTAGAGGAATTGGACTTTCGTGATCACTATGTACTGGGAAAGTCTCATAGATTGAAGTTTAAGACTAGTAAACATGTGTTTAGAAGACCATTTGAGTATTATCTGTTGAAGCTGGAGGAAGCTTCTTCCCTACCAAGGCTTGATGTGTGTTTGATGAAGAAAATGGCTTGAGTGCTTTGAAGATTATAATAGGTTTTTAGATTCATTTGTAATTAGGCTTGTAAGTGTGTATGATTGCCTTTTGCTGTGTAACCTATCCTAGATGCCTAACCAAGTCTAGATCAAGCACATGATGTGGTTAAATGGTTTTTGAAAAGCCTTTTGAAATGTTTTTAACAGTTTTAAAACAGTACACAAATAAATCTGTTTTATGGAGAAAGAATCTGTTTATTTCTTCTCTGTTAAAAAGGCTTTCGTTAAATAGTCTTTGAAAAGCTTTTTAAAATGTTTTTAACAGTTTTAAAACAGTACACAAATAAATCTGTTTTATGGAGAAAGAATCTGTTTATTTCTTCTCTGTTAAAAGGCTTTTCTAAATTTCTGTTAAGGCACCAAGGGAAAGCTCAGTTCGTTATTTCAGTTAAGATGAGCTGGCTTGTGTGTTATACTTTAATCTGTTTTACTGTGAAAGAACAGGTTTATTCTTTGGTGTGCTGAAAGGTTTTTCACAAGTTAGTTAGGGCACCAAAGGTACCACTCAGACAGTTATTTCTGTTAAGCTGAGTTGGCAGTTTTCACAAAATAAATCTGTTAAGTTCAAAACTGAATCTGTTGTTTTCTTAACTGCTTTTCAACTGTTTTTTGAAAAGAAGTTAGAAACTGTTTTCTATATAAACAATGTCTCTCTCACATGAACAAGTGCTGAGGAATTACGCTTTTGACAGAGATAAAACAATTTCCATGTGAGAAGAAGGACTGAAAGAGTTTTTTTGAAAGGTTTTCCAAAGAGATTTTCAAGTGTGCTTGTTCTAGGAAACCTTTGATCTTGGTGAAGGTGCTGGTGCAGTTCTGCAACAAATTGAACTACTGGTTTTGAGTTCTTGCATCTTCTTTTCAGGTGTAATCTTTCCTCTATTCTGTTTTGTAAAGGTGTAGGTGTTAGTCACTCCTTGATAGGGTTTCTTGGAGTGCAAGGTGTGCTGAAATAGGGTTTTTCAGCATTGTGTGTGTTGTTCTTGTAGTGTTCAAGAACTGCTGGTTTTGTAAGTGATTGATACTGTTTTTAGTGAATTCCACCTTGGGGTAAGGTGAGACTGGATGTAGCTCTGTATGAGTGAACCAGTATAAAAACGTGTGTATCTTGTATTCTCATCCCTGCACTCTTTTCTGGTTTTTGCTTAATTCTGTCAAGAACTAAATCTGTTCTTTTTAAATTGAATCTGTTAATTCTGTGTTAAGTGAAAACTGTTCTTCCTGATTTGTTGAAGTTTTCTGATCATAAACAAGGTTGCTGCATATAATGGTTTAAGTGAATTGTGAACAAACTAATCATTCATTAAAACCTGAGAAAGGATCATACTTCTTGAAACCTTGTGTTGTGTAACTTTTGATTGATTTCTAAGCATAGCTATATCCTTCATCCTCACAATATTAAGCTGATCTGGTTCTGTTATATTTCTTGTTGAACACAATTTTACATTGAACAAAATTCAAATTGTGCCAAGACTGCTCTGAAGAATCAATCTGTTTCATGTAAAAACAATATGTTCTTTTTGGCTCTGGAATACTGAAAAATTGTGTGTTCTTGCGAAAATTTCATAAGCTCAATTCACCCCTCCCCTCTTGAACTTAGACACTAATAGACCCAACAATTGGTATCAAGAGTTAGGGCTTGTATTTTGCTCAAGTGTGTGTATGATGTCTGAGTTTAAAATGCCTTTTGCTGAAGGTGCATCTATTAATAGACCTCCTATGTTTGGTGGTGTTAACTATGCTTTCTGGAAAATCAGGATGAAGATCTTTATGGAATCTATTGACATGGGAATCTGGGATGCAGTGGTCAGTGGACCTTTTATACCTATGCAGGTTGTCAAAGATGAAACAATAAAGAAGCCTTGGTCTGAATGGAGTGAAACTGAGAAGAAAAAGGCCCAATATGACTCTTTAGCCAAGAATATCATCACATCTGCACTGAATATGGATGAGTTCTTTAGAGTCTCTCAATGTAACTCAGCAAAGGAGATGTGGGATGTACTAGAGGTGACTCATGAAGGAACTGATGATGTGAAACGGGCAAGGAAGCACTCACTAATTCAGGAGTATGAGCTATTCAGAATGCAATATGAAGAAAGTATTGCAGATGTGCAGAAACAATTTACACACATTGTAAATCACCTCACTGGCCTTGGTAAAGTCTTTGACAAGGAAGAGCTTAACATTAAGGTATTAAAATGTCTTGATAGGAGCTGGCAGCCTAAGGTAACAGCAATCTCAGAATCCAGAGATTTATCCAAGATGTCCACTGCTGCACTTTTTGGAAAGCTGATAGAACATGAAATTGAGCTGAAAAGATTGAAAGAACAAGAAACAGTGGAAAAGAAGGCCAAAGGAATTGCTCTGAAAACTACCATAGAACATGATACAAGTGAGGAAGAAGGTGATCCAGAACATGATGAGACTATGAGTCTGCTCACCAGGAAATTCAGCAGATTTCTTAGAAAGAAAAACCGTGACAGAACTCAGCAGAGAAAGAGGTATTCCAAACAACCTATTGATTCAAATTCTTCCAATTACACGTGTTTTGGATGTGGTAAACCAGGTCATATAAAAGCTGACTGTCCAAACAATCAAAGTAAAGAAAAATCAGCAAGCAAGAGGAGTGACAAAGGGAAAGGTAGAAGAGTGTACCGCCCTGGTGGTCGGGTGCGATGACGTGGCATCCTGCTACAGTATAGGCGTGTTGACAAGGCGCCAGGTTGACAGTTGGGAAGGAAGTCGGGAGGCACGTGTAGTCGCCGATAGTTAAGTTGGCGTGTTCCGATCTCCAGCTTACCAGAATAGGCGATCGCCAGGTTGGGGATGAAGTCGCCAAATGCAGACTCAGGCGACCAGGCAGTCGGAGATCGCCAGAACGAGCGCATCGCCGAAGATAAAGGAGAAGCAGATTATGAAGGCGGCCGGCGAGACCACAGGGAAGGTGTATGAAGGCCCTACCTCGCCAGTTTCAGTAGAGATCGCACTCCTGAGTTAGCTATGCACTGGGCAGTACCATGCATAGGTAACTTAGCCAAAATGAGAGTAGAAGCAGCGCCAAGTCAGGGAGCCTCCAGATGATGGCACGTGTACAGTTGGATACGAGCCACGTGTCCAAGTCTGTAACTGCCAGGAGAGAGAAAACCACCAGGTATATAAGAGTTCCTAACAGATTTTCTAAGGTACGCACGTTCAGTTCATACACTTTACGCTTGCGAGTGACAGAGCTGTTTGTGAGAGAGATTTGCACGGTTCCAGTTCTTAGTATTTGGTGATACCGTCACTGACTTGAGCGTCGGAGTGCGATCGGCCGCAGCGGCGCCGTATCGTTTCTTTGCAGGTTCTTGAGATAGATCCAGAGGAGGAACGGAGGTGAGAAGCGGCGCGCACGTCGATCCTTTGACGAGGCATTCTCCAGCGCTCCGGTCAACAGGCAGGATCAAAGAGCATATATCTCATGGGAAGAAAATGATGTATCCTCATCTAGTAATTCTTCAACTGAAAGTGAAAAAGCAAATCTTTGCTTCATGGTGAATGATGAGGGATCCAACTCTGACTCAGTAAGTAATTTCTCCACTGATTCTGAAAACTATGATCAACTGCTATTAGCCTTTAGGGAAACACATGATGAAGCAAACAGGTTGGCTGTAATGTGCAACAGATTGAATAGAGTAAATAGGGTACTTGAACCAAAGGTTAAAACTCTTGAAGAAGAACTGCACAAAGCTAAAACTGAATTAATTAGTCTTGAATTGACATGTTTGCATGCATCAATTAAAACTTGTGATAATTGCAAAAAGCTGGAAAAACAGGTTGAGTATTTGTTAAAAACACTTTCAAATTTCACTAAGGGAAGAGAAAATCTTGAAATGGCTGCTCAAAACACATGACTGGTGATGTGACTCAGTTCATAAATCTGAAACTCAAAGCTGAAGGGCATGTCACATATGGAGATAACAATAGAGGAAAAATTCTTGGAAGAGGAGATGTTGGTACTAAAGACTCAACCACAATTGAGAATGTCCTATATGTTGAAGGGCTAAAACATAGTCTTCTAAGCATTAGCCAGCTGTGTGACAAGGGATACAAGGTCAATTTCGAAGCAAATACTTGTACAATTTCAAATGAAAATTCTGGTAAGGTGTTGTTCACTGGAAAAAGGGTAAACAACATTTATCTCCTAGACATTATTAAGAGCTGTTCTAAAAATGAGTGTTTGCTATCTAAAAATGATGAATCATGGCTGTGGCATAGGAGACTAGCTCACATTCACACAAATCACTTGAATAAGCTAAAATCTAAGGAACTTGTTTCTGGTTTACCAAACATAAAGTTTCAAAATAACAGATTGTGTGATGCCTGTGTAAAGGGAAAACAGATTAGAACTTCTTTTAAATCAAAAGATATGGTTTCTTCAAATAAAGCTTTGGATGTTTTGCATATGGATTTGTTTGGACCATCTAGGACTGCTAGCTTAGCTGGAAATTACTATGCTTTGGTGATTGTTGATGACTTTTCAAGATATACATAGACTTTGTTTCTTGCTTCTAAAAATGATGCATATAAAGCCTTTAAGAAACTTGCAAAGGTTCTGCATAATGAGAATGAAAATAGGATAAAACAGATTCGTAGTGATCATGGGGGAGAATTTCAAAATGCAAAGTTTGATAAATATTGTGAAAAACATGGGATCATACATAGTTATTCTGCTCCTAGGACACCCCAATAAAATGGTGTTGTTGAAAGAAAGAATAGATCACTAGAAGAGTTAGCTAGGACTATGCTAAATGAATCTGGTTTACCTAAATATTTTTGGGCTGATGTTGTATATACTGCTTCTTATGTGCTTAACAGAACATTGATTAGACCAATTCTTAAGAAAACTCCCTATGAATTGTATAAAAGTAGGAAGCCTAGCATTAGTCATCTTAGGGTGTTTGGCTGCAAATGCTTTGTTTTAAATAATGCTAAGGATAATCTGGGGAAGTTTGATCCTAAATCAGATGAAGGAATACATATTGGTTATGCTATAAATGGTCATGCTTATAGAGTATATAACAAAAGATTGCTTGCTGTTGAAGAATCTATACATGTGGTGTTTGATGAAACAGATTTTTCTGTGCCCAAATCTATTATGGATGAACCCTATGGATGATTTAAGAACAATTATGCAACAGAATCAATCCAGTGAGCTTGATGCTACTAATCCAAATTCTGTCAAAGAATCTACTGTGAATGCAGGACTGCCTAAAGAATGGAAGACTCCAAGGGATCTCACTCTTGACAATGTAATTGGTAAAATTGAAAAAGGAGTATCAACAAGGAATTCCCTCAACAATTTCTGCAGAACAGTAGCTTTTGTGTCACAGATTGAGCCTAAAAGCCTGGAAGAAGCACTGCAAGACAGCAATTGGATAACAGCAATGCAGGAAGAGCTGAATCAGTTTGAATACAATGAAGTATGGACCTTGGTTCCAAGGAAGCATGAGATGAACATCATAGGAACCAAGTGGGTGTACAGGAACAAGATGGATGAACATGGAGCTATCACTAGAAATAAAGCAAGACTGGTTGCTAAATGGTATAACCAAGAAGAAGGTATTGACTTTGGTGAAACCTATGCACCAGTAGCACGTCTTGAAGCTGTCAGACTTCTTTTAGCATTTTCCAGCATACAAGGTTTCAAGCTGTTTCAAATGGATGTCAAGAGTGCATTTCTAAATGGCTACATCAATGAAGAGGTGTTTGTATCTCAGCCTCCAGGATTTGAAGATCACAAGAATCCAGAACATGTGTTCAGGCTTAAGAAAGCCTTATATGGATTAAAGCAAGCACCTAGGCAATGGTATGAAAGGCTAAGTGAATTTTTGCTGTCTCAAGGTTATAGCCGTGGCAATTCAGATAAAACTCTCTTTCTAAAGAAGAAAAGTGAAGATATCATACTTGTGCAAGTCTATGTAGATGATATTATCTTTGGATCCACAAATGAAGAGATGTGTGAAGACTTTGTGAAAACCATGAAAAGTGAGTTTGAGATGTCAATGTTAGGAGAAATGAATTTCTTCCTTGGTCTACAAGTTAAGCAACTCAAGGATGGGATTTTCATAAGCCAAGAAAAATACTGCAAGGAACTGCTCAAGAAGTTTGATATGAATCAATGCAAAGCAATCAGCACTCCTATTTCAACAAATTGTCAGCTGGATCAAGATTCTGCAGGAAAATCAGTGGATCAAACGAAATATAGGGGTTTAATTGGTTCCTTATTATATCTAACTGCCAGCAGGCCTGACATTATGTTTGCTGTATGTCTATGTGCTAGATATCAATCTGATCCAAAGGAATCACACTACAATGCAGCAAAGAGAATTCTGAAATATTTGCAAGGATCTAAGGATGTTGGATTGTGGTATCCTAACAAGGTATCTCTGAATTTGATTGGTTTTTCAAATTCTGATTTTGCAGGTTGCAAAGTTGATAGGAAGAGCACAAGTGGGACTTGTCACATGCTTGGATCAAGTCTAATCTCTTGGCATTGCAAGAAGCAAGCTTGTGTTGCTCTCTCCACAGCAGAAGCAGAATACATAGCTGCTGGAAGTTGTTGTGCTCAAACCTTATGGCTAAGGCAGCAGCTAAGTGATTTTGGTATTCTGTTAAATAACATACCTATAAATTGTGATAATACAAGTGCCATAAATTTGTCTAAGAATCCTGTCATGCATTCTAGAACTAAACATATTGAAATTAGACATCACTTTTTAAGAGAACATATAGCTAATGGAACATGTGATATACAATTCATTGGTACTGAATTTCAACTAGCTGATCTATTCACTAAGCCACTTGCTAAAGACAGGTTTCACTTTCTTTTAAATGAATTGGGTATAATTAGCTTGAATTGTCCTCTGCAGTGAAAATTTCAATCTGTTGTTTTATGTTTTAACATGTTTCGTTCTCTGTTTCAGAAATCACAACTGTGACTAGGAAAGAGAAAGATTTATTTTTCTCTCTCTCACTTTATTATTGACTGCTTTTACGGTTATTGACCAGCAGATCCATGCAAATTAATGTGTGGGTATCCTAACTAATTGGATTTTGTGTAGATGCAACAGATTTGATGTACCAAAATCAGGTTCCAAGATATTCTTACGTGAATCCACACCTGAACTTGCTGCACCATTGGAATAAAATCTGTAGCATATCTGTGGGATTTGATTTTTCTTCAAAATTCATTATTTCCAAAATCTGATTACGTTGCCCTGAATTAAAATTTGTGCTTTTCAATTTTGGTTTAACAATTCTATATAAACCTAGCACAATTTAGCTCGTCCCTCACACCATCTCACTTGCACTATAAGCTGTCCAGGTGCACATTGCTTCACCACAGGTTTTGTTTTTGCTTTTGAATAATAATCTGTAATGTCTTTCTTCTAGAATTGTATGGTAATATATTGATGTAGGGAAGAACAGATTAAGCATGGCATCCTCCTCACATAGAAAGAAGAAATCCAAGGAGCAATCTCAAAGCAGCCAAGGTATCCTGGAAAACTGGTTTGCTGGAGATTCAGAGGCAATGACAAGGTTCATACATGAGACTGGCAGGAAGCAAATCAATGTACCCAAGCTGCTTGAGTTCTCATGGCTGAGAGAAGAGAATCTGATAGAAGCCAAAGACTTGCTCAAGCATCAAAAGCTGAAAGGGTTTCTGGAGATGAATGGAAATGTTTATCCAGACCTTGTGAAGGTGTTTTACTGCAACCTTGAACAAGAGGGTAAAAATCTGGTTTCCCATGTAAAAGGAGTGAAGCTGAAGATCACTAGGGAAATCTGGAGCAGTGTGGGTGGAATCAAATATTCAGGACTGAAAGTGAGCAAAGGAAACACTGCTGGAATTCAAGGATTCAACAAATTGCAATTTTATAGAAGCTGTGTGAGGAATCCCACTGAACCAGTAGCTAGGTATCATGCAGGTAGCCTAACTCTAATTCCTAGACTCTTAGCTCATATAATTGCTTGGCAGCTTACCCCTAGAGGAAGTAATCATGCTGTACTTCATGAGGAAGACTTGATACTGCTGTATTGCATCATGAACCAGCTTAAGGTAAATTGGGTAAGTACTATGGTTGAACATATGCTGAAATCTGTAAGACTACCTGATTATCGTCTTCCCTATGCAATTTTTGTGTCAAAACTGATTGATCACTTTAAAGTGGACACTACCAATGAGAGGAATGACTCTATTAAGGCTGCAAGTGAAATAGATAACTCCACACTCATGAAAATGGGATTCTATAAGGATGAAGATGGCTGGGTTTTTAGAAGGAATGCTGGACAAAGGGCTGAGCAAGAAGCTGCTCCACAAGGAAATGAAGAAGAAGAAAATGCTGATGGTGTGCAACACATGGACGAATCACCAGTACATTCTGCTGAACATGAAGATGTTGCTGCCACTAGTCAGAATGCAATAGTTGCATATGAGGCACCTGAGTACAGAGGTGAACCTCTGTCTATGTTTGAAAGACAGGTGCTAAGCAGGCTGGACACACTCACAGATGAGCAGAAGGCACACTATGAGATGACTTACGCCAGGTTTCAACACTTGGATGATCAACTTGAAGGAATTCAAGTGCAACTAGCTGAGCTCTATTACAACAACAAGTGATCCTATTTCTAAGTCTTTATCTTTTATATGTTGAACAATTTGAAATTAATCTGTACTATTTTTTTTCTGCACTGGTTTTAGTTGTTTTGTGATTTGTAATGAACCTCTATGGTTTATTGGTTTTATTTGAACTGTTATGTATGGCTATTATTGTTTCTGTGGTATTTTGTGCTCCCATTCTGTTTGATGAATCCAAAGGGGGAGAAGAATAGCCTAGAGAACAACCTAAGAATAGCCTGGTTGGAGCATCTGGAGAACATAAAAGTGAAGTTGGAGCATGAAGACAAGACTTTACTGCCTCTTAATGCCTTGTTGAATACATTTGAGCATTTAAGGACACTTTGTTGTTAAGGAAGGAACAAAGCATTATGTTGGAGGAGGTGTAGACATCAATAAGGACAAAGGAGCTACATAAGTTTCTAGAGTCTAAAGCAGACAATGGTGGGTTGGGTCTAAAAGTTTCAAATCCAACAGGTAAGAAGAGATGGAGTGCAAGGGAAAAAATCCATCAAAGTATTAGTCTAATTATAAGGCATATATTAAGTGCTTTAATTGCCCCCAAAAAAGGATCATTTCGAATCGAATTATCCAAAGAAGGAGAGAAATGGGAAAGGCAAAAATTTTCATTTCAAGAAGGAATCTGTTGATGTTGCGGTAATGCCTAACAACTACGAATCTATAGGAGTTCTACTGGAATTTGTGTTTAATACACAAAGAAGCTGCGTCATAGACTCAAGATATATATTTATCACATGTGTCTGGTGAAGGATTCCTTTGAAACTTTGGAACTAAAAGAAGGAGGAGTAGTTTTTCTAAGATAAAATAAAGCATGTAAGGTGCAAGGCATAAGGTGAATCATACTGAAGAGCTTTTAGAACAAGGAGATGTTGGTCAATTAGTATGTTTGATCTTATGGGTTTGACAACCAAGATTGAATAAGGTATGATAGATATTTTAAAAGGAGTATCTACAGTTACAAAGGGGTAGGTAAAAAAGAACGATCCTTATAAATTGAACGGTTCAACAATGATCTCGCATGCATTTGTGGCTAGTTAGATGACTCAAGAGAAGGCGAAACTATGGCACCTGAGGTTGGGCACATCAGTAAAAAGGGGTTTGGTGGAGCTAGGGAAGCAAAACCTATTGGAAGGTGATATACTAGAGGAATTGGACTTTCGTGATCACTATGTACTGGGAAAGTCTCATAGATTGAAGTTTAAGACTAGTAAACATGTGTTTAGAAGACCATTTGAGTATTATCTGTTGAAGCTGGAGGAAGCTTCTTCCCTACCAAGGCTTGATGTGTGTTTGATGAAGAAAATGGCTTGAGTGCTTTGAAGATTATAATAGGTTTTTAGATTCATTTGTAATTAGGCTTGTAAGTGTGTATGATTGCCTTTTGCTGTGTAACCTATCCTAGATGCCTAACCAAGTCTAGATCAAGCACATGATGTGGTTAAATGGTTTTTGAAAAGCCTTTTGAAATGTTTTTAACAGTTTTAAAACAGTACACAAATAAATCTGTTTTATGGAGAAAGAATCTGTTTATTTCTTCTCTGTTAAAAAGGCTTTCGTTAAATAGTCTTTGAAAAGCTTTTTAAAATGTTTTTAACAGTTTTAAAACAGTACACAAATAAATCTGTTTTATGGAGAAAGAATCTGTTTATTTCTTCTCTGTTAAAAGGCTTTTCTAAATTTCTGTTAAGGCACCAAGGGAAAGCTCAGTTCGTTATTTCAGTTAAGATGAGCTGGCTTGTGTGTTATACTTTAATCTGTTTTACTGTGAAAGAACATGTTTATTCTTTGGTGTGCTGAAAGGTTTTTCACAAGTTAGTTAGGGCACCAAAGGTACCACTCAGACAGTTATTTCTGTTAAGCTGAGTTGGCAGTTTTCACAAAATAAATCTGTTAAGTTCAAAACTGAATCTGTTGTTTTCTTAACTGCTTTTCAACTGTTTTTTGAAAAGAAGTTAGAAACTGTTTTCTATATAAACAATGTCTCTCTCACATGAACAAGTGCTGAGGAATTACGCTTTTGACAGAGATAAAACAATTTCCATGTGAGAAGAAGGACTGAAAGAGTTTTTTTGAAAGGTTTTCCAAAGAGATTTTCAAGTGTGCTTGTTCTAGGAAACCTTTGATCTTGGTGAAGGTGCTGGTGCAGTTCTGCAGCAAATTGAACTACTGGTTTTGAGTTCTTGCATCTTCTTTTCAGGTGTAATCTTTCCTTTATTCTGTTTTGTAAAGGTGTAGGTGTTAGTCACTCCTTGATAGGGTTTCTTGGAGTGCAAGGTGTGCTGAAATAGGGTTTTTCAGCATTGTGTGTGTTGTTCTTGTAGTGTTCAAGAACTGCTGGTTTTGTAAGTGATTGATACTGTTTTTAGTGAATTCCACCTTGGGGTAAGGTGAGACTGGATGTAGCTCTGTATGAGTGAACCAGTATAAAAACGTGTGTATCTTGTATTCTCATCCCTGCACTCTTTTCTGGTTTTTGCTTAATTCTGTCAAGAACTAAATCTGTTCTTTTTAAATTGAATCTGTTAATTCTGTGTTAAGTGAAAACTGTTCTTCCTGATTTGTTGAAGTTTTCTGATCATAAACAAGGTTGCTGCATATAATGGTTTAAGTGAATTGTGAACAAACTAATCATTCATTAAAACCTGAGAAAGGATCATACTTCTTGAAACCTTGTGTTGTGTAACTTTTGATTGATTTCTAAGCATAGCTATATCCTTCATCCTCACAATATTAAGCTGATCTGGTTCTGTTATATTTCTTGTTGAACACAATTTTACATTGAACAAAATTCAAATTGTGCCAAGACTGCTCTGAAGAATCAATCTGTTTCATGTAAAAACAATATGTTCTTTTTGGCTCTGGAATACTGAAAAATTGTGTGTTCTTGCGAAAATTTCATAAGCTCAATTCACCCCTCCCCTCTTGAACTTAGACACTAATAGACCCAACAATTGGTATCAAGAGTTAGGGCTTGTATTTTGCTCAAGTGTGTGTATGATGTCTGAGTTTAAAATGCCTTTTGCTGAAGGTGCATCTATTAATAGACCTCCTATGTTTGGTGGTGTTAACTATGCTTTCTGGAAAATCAGGATGAAGATCTTTATGGAATCTATTGACATGGGAATCTGGGATGCAGTGGTCAGTGGACCTTTTATACCTATGCAGGTTGTCAAAGATGAAACAATAAAGAAGCCTTGGTCTGAATGGAGTGAAACTGAGAAGAAAAAGGCCCAATATGACTCTTTAGCCAAGAATATCATCACATCTGCACTGAATATGGATGAGTTCTTTAGAGTCTCTCAATGTAACTCAGCAAAGGAGATGTGGGATGTACTAGAGGTGACTCATGAAGGAACTGATGATGTGAAACGGGCAAGGAAGCACTCACTAATTCAGGAGTATGAGCTATTCAGAATGCAATATGAAGAAAGTATTGCAGATGTGCAGAAACGATTTACACACATTGTAAATCACCTCACTGGCCTTGGTAAAGTCTTTGACAAGGAAGAGCTTAACATTAAGGTATTAAAATGTCTTGATAGGAGCTGGCAGCCTAAGGTAACAGCAATCTCAGAATCCAGAGATTTATCCAAGATGTCCACTGCTGCACTTTTTGGAAAGCTGATAGAACATGAAATTGAGCTGAAAAGATTGAAAGAACAAGAAACAGTGGAAAAGAAGGCCAAAGGAATTGCTCTGAAAACTACCATAGAACATGATACAAGTGAGGAAGAAGGTGATCCAGAACATGATGAGACTGTGAGTCTGCTCACCAGGAAATTCAGCAGATTTCTTAGAAAGAAAAACCGTGACAGAACTCAGCAGAGAAAGAGGTATTCCAAACAACCTATTGATTCAAATTCTTCCAATTACACGTGTTTTGGATGTGGTAAACCAGGTCATATAAAAGCTGACTGTCCAAACAATCAAAGTAAAGAAAAATCAGCAAGCAAGAGGAGTGACAAAGGGAAAGGTAGAAGAGTGTACCGCCCTGGTGGTCGGGTGTGATGACGTGGCATCCTGCTACAGTATAGGCGTGTTGACAAGGCGCCAGGTTGACAGTTGGGAAGGAAGTCGGGAGGCACGTGTAGTCGCCGATAGTTAAGTTGGCGTGTTCCGATCTCCAGCTTACCAGAATAGGCGATCGCCAGGTTGGGGATGAAGTCGCCAAATGCAGACTCAGGCGACCAGGCAGTCGGAGGTCGCCAGAACGAGCGCATCGCCGAAGATAAAGGAGAAGCAGATTATGAAGGCGGCCGGCGAGACCACAGGGAAGGTGTATGAAGGCCCTACCTCGCCAGTTTCAGTAGAGATCGCACTCCTGAGTTAGCTATGCACTGGGCAGTACCATGCATAGGTAACTTAGCCAAAATGAGAGTAGAAGCAGCGCCAAGTCAGGGAGCCTCCAGATGATGGCACGTGTACAGTTGGATACGAGCCACGTGTCCAAGTCTGTAACTGCCAGGAGAGAGAAAACCACCAGGTATATAAGAGTTCCTAACAGATTTTCTAAGGTACGCACGTTCAGTTCATACACTTTACGCTTGCGAGTGACAGAGCTGTTTGTGAGAGAGATTTGCACGGTTCCAGTTCTTAGTATTTGGTGATACCGTCACTGACTTGAGCGTCGGAGTGCGATCGGCCGCAGCGGCGCCGTATCGTTTCTTTGCAGGTTCTTGAGATAGATCCAGAGGAGGAACGGAGGTGAGAAGCGGCGCACACGTCGATCCTTTGACGAGGCATTCTCCAGCGCTCCGGTCAACAGGCAGGATCATCAGGCGCCCACCGTGGGGCCGTGTAAAACGTGCTCCCATCCACAGCGTGAGTTCGTGCAATCTCATACACAACAAAATTCCAACAAAATTTATTATATTGTTTTCTATTTACTGAATATTATACTTGAGAATTCAACTGTTTCTTGTGAGTTCAATATCTGTTCTTAGGAAAAATTTTATTACTTCTGACATAGTACACTTGCCGTAAAATAGTCATCAACAATCTAAAGTTTTTTAGTGCATTGCCATTTGCACATGCCAAGAAGGATAAAATAAAAGCACAAGCTTAGAGGTGTATCTTCATTGGATACATAAAAGGAGTGAAGGGGTATAAGTTATGGGGGTTGAAGCCTAAGGCTAGATGCTTTGTTAGTAGGAACGTCGTATTCGATGAGACTCAAATGACAGTAATGTGTAGAGATATAGAGAAAGGTAAGGAGAAAGTTCAGAGTGAGGTCAAGCCTTGTGGTGATGGATCAAATCTTTGAAGGTTTCAAACAATGTAAACCAATCTTCTACCTCTTATTGAAGAAGGTTACGACGTGAAGAAGTTAGCTTTGACTTTTAGCTTACGTGTGATAAGGAGAGGAGGACGATCAAACCTACATAGAGGTTTGGGTATGTTGACCATATTTGCTATATTTTGTCGACAACTAAAGAGATACAAGGTTTAGAGCTTAGGAGCTTTAGGGAGGCTATAAAATGTGAAGAAGCTCAATAGTGACAGGTTGTCGTGGAAGAGGAGATTAAATCTATGAAGAAGAACCACACATGGACACTTGTTAGTCAGCCCAGAAATCAAAAGCTGGTAGGTTGCAAATGGGTGTTTAAGAAGAAAGAGAGAATACTAGGTATAGAGAAATAAAGGTTCAAGGTGAGACTAATAGTAAAAGGTTTTACTTAAGTGGAGGGGTAGACTATAATGACACATTCTCACCTATGGTAAAACACTATTCGATAAGGATTTTGATGTCAATTGTTAACCAATACAATCTGATGTTAGAATAGTTAGACATGAAGACAACTTTTGATGACATTCTCCTTCTTGATTTATGTTGTTTCTTGAGTTTGGATGGATTGGAATGAAGGAATGGCGTGGAAGATTGGAGGAAAGTAGTAGTTGTCGAGAGTTTGAAGTGGAGGAATGTGGAGATACCTAGTGAAATGTTAGGCCAATTCACTAGGAAAGAATCTAGAAGACGTTATTTAAGAGACTACCCAAGAGAGAGAGAGAGCTTAAGTAAGTGTTTAGGCTGAAAATTGGTAGCATAACACTAATAATTCATAAGTTGATTTTACAAGAGGTTGACACACATATTTATAGTTCTAGGGTCAGCTCAAAAGAGAGTCAAATTCAAAAATATTAAATTCAAATGAAAAAAATCTAGATCTAGAAGAGCTAATGAGAGTGTACCTTGTGGTTAGTCACACACCTTCTCCCATGTGAATCACATCTTAAATGAATTATGTGTACAACCGCAGTCCCTTATGTGTATACTCCTTGCTTTGGACATTTAGGATTTACATTGGGCTTAAGGAAGTCCAAATGTAACCCTTGATGGCTCATGCCACCATATTCTATCCCTATTCTACTATTGGTCCAAATACAGCGGCCAAAACCTACACCAGTTCTTTAAACTCTTTCTATTGAATTTCTTTTTCTCTCAACTCCTCTTTTATTTCTCTTTCTATACTAATTTTCTATTTTACTGGCTCTTTGTTTTCATGTTTCTCTATCTTTCTCTCTCATCACAATTACATGATGTTTTTTCCAATACTCATAAAATATTCTATCTTTATCTCTATATCTTTGGTCTTTCTTTTCTTCCTTTCTTCTTTGCTCAAAATTCTCTTTCAATTTCCTCTCCATTTGCGGGAAAAAATCATCAATAAAAAATTGTGATTTTAGGAGAAACTTTAGCACCATTTCTTGCCACAAGTGCAAAAAAATTTAAAATAAAGAAATAGAAAGTAAAAATAATACTCATTGAATATCAAAATTCGAAGCTTTGATATCAACTTATGAGAATACAAAAGGGGAGACTGTTTGGATATTCAGTTTGTAGAAGGATGTTGATGCCACACAGAAGAAAGATGAGAAATGAGTGATAAGTTATGAGGTTGATACCATATATTACCCTGATAAGATCAAACTTAAGTCCTATAAGAACTCCATAAAGTTCTTACAAAGAGAAAACTCAATTTGTTGAGTCAGTAGATGAAACAATACTCATAAGATGATCTCATGTTTGAGTTTCTATATGTTTTGATGATAACAAACACTGTAAGATGTATTATGATATGACAAAGCTCATTCATGTGTAACATAAGATCAGAGGAAACAAAAGAGAAAGTGAGCAAGACTCATTAGACGATACAATAAAAAAAAGATTGTTAGTTGAAAGAGTAGTAAATGTTGATAAGACGATCTAGTCTTACTGTTCACTCACGCAATAGATAACATACTTAAGTTAACAAAGAAAATAAATACCGATGTGCATAAAAGATAATAAAATGAAATAGCATCCTATATGACGAAGCTCGTAAGAGAGAACACATAAGATGAATGATCAATTTATGGAGCTGAGAATGATCATATTAGATGATCCAAGTGTTAGCAGCTCAATAAGACAAAAACCCCTTGGGCAACACTTAGGAGATGCATATGTTTCCAAGCATCAGACGCAAGCTGGAAACTGTTCATCGAAGACTGATCCGATCGGTCATCGGTAGTCGATGACGTCAGCAGCAGAGAACCACGTGGACCACTCGCAGGGTGACACGTGGACCAGGTGGCAGAGAGGTCAGGGAGACGATCGCCAAGAGCGGTGATCGATGGTCAGTAACCAAGCGACCACCGACAGATCAGGCGGCAGAGAGGTCGGGGGACAAATCATCCAGAATGGTGATTGGTGGTCAGTAGCCAAGTGGCCACCAACGGACCAGTTCTCAGACTCGCGCCTGGAGGCAAAGCGTGAGAAGCGGATAAACACTGATCAGTCATCGGGTGTATTGTCATCGGGGTCTCGTGTTACACGCAGTTAAACTGGGACTGAGGTTCCCAGTGAGAGCGTTACTCATGGATCTCGCATGAGCACACCTCAGGGAATCATGCACGAGAGTGGCCTGAGGGAACTAGTAAACCAGTCAGTGATTGGTGATTCCCTCAACCCATTACGTGTCTCAAACGCAACAGCAGATTTCTCTGGACACAGGAGTGCGAGGAGGCTTTCATCAAGTTAAAGGGGTACCTAGCGAGCCCACCAGTCTTGCGAAAGCCCCAGGTAGGCATCCCTCTTCGTCTATATTTTGCTGTGACGGAGAGAGCAGTCAGCTCAGTCCTGGTGCAAGAGCAGAACCAGGCCCAGAGGCCTGTTTATTTCGTGAGTAAAGTGCTGCAAGGCCCTGAAACGAGATACCAAGCCCTCGAGAAGGCTGCTCTGGCAGTGGTGTTTTCAGCCAGAAGACTCAGGCATTACTTCCACAGCTTCACAGTGGTGGTAATGACTGATCTGCCAATCCAGAACGTATTGAAGAAACCTGATGTAGCAGGCAGGATAGTCAAATGGGCAGTAGAATTGTCAGAATTTGATATTCAGTACGAGCCCCGAGGACCGATCAAGGGGCAGGTGTTCGCGGACTTTGTAGTCGAGCTGTCATCAATCGCGACACCTGCAGAAGGGTTAGATTTCTGATGGGTGTTATCGGTGGATGGCTCCTCTAATCAGCAGGGAAGCGGCGCGAGAGTCATCCTGGAAGGACCAAATGGGGTACTGATCGAGCAGTCCCTCCGCTTTGCCTTCAAAGCTAGCAACAATCAGGCGGAGTATGAGGCCCTGATCGCAGGAATGTTGCTAGCAAGAGAAATGGGAGCAAGAAATCTGCTGGCCAAGAGCGATTCGTTACTGGTCACCGGGCAGGTTACGGGGGAGTTCCAAGCAAAGGATCCCTAGATGGCAGCCTACCTGGAGTATGTGCAGCTCCTGAAGACGTCCTTCGCCGAGTGTGAATTAGTGCACGTGCCAAGAGAGCAAAATGCCCGAGCAGACCTGCTTGCTAAGCTGGCCAGCTCAGGCAAGGGGGGGAAGCAGAGGACCGTCATTCAGGAGACCCTGAAGGTGCCGCGCGCGTTCGTATCAGACAACCAGGTGCTTCATGTATGCAAGTCAATGGAGCGTCTAACGATCGGTCATCGGTCGTTGACCCAAGAAACGCTAAGAGCACCGAGGGTGAGATCGCGACCCTCAAAGACCGATGAGTCGATGGAGGTCCATGCGGAGAAGGAACCCGACACCTGGATGACGCCATACCAGCTATACTTAGAAGATGGTGTACTCCCGCTCGATCTGGCAGAGGCAAAAAGAATAAAGAGGGGTTCAAGTAAGTTTACTCTCATAGATGGAAGCCTATTTAGATTTGGATTCTCTCACCCTGTGCAGATCTGTGTACACGGCGAGCAATGCACCAGGCTCATGTCTGAGCTGCACGAGGGGGTGTGCGGAAGCCACGTAGGTGGTCGCGCTTTGGCAAGTAGAGTACTCCGCGCGGGGTACTACTGGCCAAAGCTGAAGGAAGATTGCATAAGGTTTGCTCAGCGATGCAAATAGTGTCAACTGCATGCAGACTGGCACAAGGCACCCCCTGAGGAGTTGAGGTCCATCCATAGCCCGTGGCCATTCCATACATGGGGGATTGACATCTTAGGACCCTTCCCCCTGGCGACAAGGCAGATGAAGTTCCTCATCGTGGCCATCGAGTATTTCACCAAGTGGGTGGAGGCAGAGCCAGTCGCACACATCACCGCACAGAAAGTTGAACACTTCGTCTGGAAGAACATTGTCTGCCGCTTCGGAATACCCAAGAGGCTGGTTTCCGACAATGGCACCCAGTTCACAAGTCATCAGCTGAGGAAGATGTGTGAAGAGTTAAAGATACAACAGGTCTTCGCATCAGTGGAGCACCCACAAACCAATGGGCAGGTGGAGTCAGCAAACCGAGTGCTGCTCAGGGGGCTGAAGCGAAGACTAGACAAGGCCAAAGGAGGCTGGGCAGAGGAGGTCCCCAGAATTGTATGGTCTTATCACACCACCCCACAGTCCAGCACCCATGAGACACCCTTCAGCCTTGTCTATGGGACAGACGCCATGATTCCTGTGGAGATACAGGAGAGCTCCCCCAGATTCTTGAACTTCGTTGCTGAAGAGTCCAATGAAGAGCGTAAGGTGAATCTGGATCTGCTAGACGAAGTGCGAGAAGAGGCCAGAGTCAGTGCTGAAGCTGTGAAGAGAAGAGTAGAGCGGAGGCACAACTCTAAAGTGAGGCCCAGGCGCTTCCAGGAAGGTGATCTGGTGATGAGAAAGGCGCATCAGAATGACATGCAGAACAAGTTATCCCCAAAGTGGACAGGCCCGTACAGAGTGGTGGAGACATTAGAGAACGGAGCCTATCACCTAGAGACTTTGGAAGGAGGAGCAATCCCCAGAACGTGGAACGCCACCCATTTAAAATTTTATTTCAGTTAAAGTTGCACAGTAATGGCGTTCTCGCGCTAAAAGACACATGCTTTGTATGTGGTGGAAACAGTTGAACAGACAAGGGGGCACTCTTTTCCCTAAAGAGGGTTTTTAACGAGGCCACCCATTTAAAGAAAAATTTCCAGCATATCAAGTGTGCTCAAGTATTAAAGTTAAAATCCTCCTTGCCCCAGGTGCAAGTGCAGGTGATTGGTTAGGCCCTACTTGCCCTAGGCGCAAGTACTGGCACCGATCTAAGTATTCCTCACCCCAGGTGTGAGCGCAAGCAGTTAGAGGTTTGAAAAGCCAGGGGTGCTAGTAAGACCAAGGGAGGGAAAGGAAAGGTTTTGACAAAACGTCCTTACCCACTTGGCATACACCAATATTGGCCCAGTAAGACTCTTAGTCCGAAACCCTTCTCACCCCAGGAGTGAGGCAGGGAATGAGCGACTCAACCCGCCAAAAAGTGATGACCTTGGGGAAAGTAAGAGGGGTTAGCGAGAAACACTTTTCTTTCCCCAAGACGAGGCATCACCTTGAGCGATCGGTGTCAAAGTCCTCTATGCACTTAGCGCTAGAGCGACAGAGAAAGCTAAGTAAAGACTAAAGAACGATCACTGATGAGTCGTCAGTAATTGGCTAGTGGCGCAAAGCAGCGCACGAGGACTTTTAAACACCAAGCTGAGGGAATAACCAGTCGTGATCAAGTAGAAGCAAAAGAATAAGAGAAGCAGATCGCGCTAAGCCTAAGCTGGTTAACACTTAGTCGTGTGCGAAAGGAAAGGTAAAGCCCAAGATCACGCTGAACCTAAGCTAGCTAGTCGCGCACATAAAGATAAGTGAAGTTCAAAGAAAATGCAAAAGAAGAAACTTACGCAAGAAAGAAGCATTGAGATATTAAATTCATAGCCAAGTCTTATACAATTCCAAAGTGCAGAAGCTAAATTTACAGAGAAAAGAAGGGCTTAAGGGGCAGGGGGAATGAGCTTTCCATCCACCACTTCATGGTAGATGCTGAACTGAGAGAGGTCCAGGTCGGGGAGAACGCATTTGATTTGCTCGAGTGCTAGCTCGAATCTGTCTGTAAGGGCATCAGCACCCACGTTCATCAAATCAGCCTTCTCCACCTCCAGTTCTCGCTTTGAAGCCTCCGCAGCATCTCTCTCAGTGGTGACGGCAGCAAGGGAGGAGGCAGCTTCAGACAGTTTGCCCGCCACCTCCTCAAGTCTTTTCTCCCCAGCAGCTGCTGCTTCTTTGGCGGACTCGAGCTCCCCAAATAGCTGAGTGTTCTGTTGGCGTAGGGAGGAAGTCTCGGCCTTAAGCTCCACCACCTCGCAGTCCAAAGAGCTCACCATCTGCCCCATCAAGATCTCCGTCTTGATGGTCTCTTGGACTTGCGCTAGGTATTCCCTTCTAGCCTTCTCCACCATGCCTCGCATCAGTTCAACGGACCCTTGAGCGGCTTCGGAGTCACTTCGCAGTGACTCCTTGTCGTGCTCAAGCTCCTTCACCCTCTTCTCCAGGGCTATTTGTTTGCGATGTTGGGTGGAGAATTCCAGAGAGAGCACCACCTGCCTTGCCAGGTGCATGTCAACCTCGTCACCATTCCACTCGACGAGCTCCCGGTTACTTATGAGCTGTCGGACTAGGGTGATGACCCTGCTGAAATTCTCGTGGGTGGCCCCAGAAGCGCTTGGGCGCGAGCTAGACCCACCACATTCAGCAGTGGCGGTAGGAATTGGCAGCAGTGGTGGTGGTGCACCCCCAGTTTGGGCAGAAGCACCCCCGGCAGGATGAGCGGATGGACCAGGTGATTGGCCTGCTGGGGGGGAAGATGGCAGCTTGGAAGCTGGAGGCAACTGCTGGCCTGGAGAAGGAGGGTTGATGGGCTCTGAGGCAGGTTGAGCACAGGGAGGTGGGGAAGACCCTTCCTCTACTTCCACTACCTCGATCTCTCCAGGCTGGAGAGACGAAGCCCCCTCAACTGCTTCTTTCTTCCTCTGACGGTGTATGAGAGGAGAGCCAGAGCTCTCCTCTTCAGTTGAGGCGACGGTAGCAGCAGCAACAAGTGAAGTGGAAGCCTTCACCAGCCTTTTCCTTTTCTTCCCTGGCTCTGGGCCTTCAGCTGGCGCGACCGAGAGTGGGGGGGCTGCAATGGGCTCAGTTGTAGAAGAGGAGGACCCAGTGCCTTTGGTTCCCCGACGCTTGGCAAGCTCCAGCAAGGCCAGCTTCCTGTCTTTCCCCGTCATTGAGTCTGCATAGACGAGAAAAGGAGGGGTTAGTTGGCCAAGTTATGCAAGTAAGTCAAAAAGCACATAAAAACATGCATGAGAAGAGACAAGTATCCTAAGAAGTGCAAGAAGAGCTACCTATATACTTTTTCAGAGCCACCACATCAAATTCATCCTTGATGAAGCGGGCGGAGTTGTACTTGGCCCCCAGGAGCAGCCCACATAGCTCGCACTCGTAGGGGGCCATAGCTTCGAGGTCCCTGGACTTCTTGAATTCAACTCCAGGAACCCAGTAGAGGGGGTATCCCTCGAGCAGATTTGGACTTTGAGGGGTAGCAGATATCATGTAGAATCTGCCCTTCCAGTCTTTGAAGGATTGCTGGTACAGGCCCAGGAGCACCCGCCCAGCAACCCCGTTCAGGCTAACCCAGGACCTGTCCCCAGGGTTCTTCGCTTCGAAGAAGTAGAGGAACACGTCCACGGAGGCGTTGTGCCCGAAATGACTGCAAAGGATTTGAAATGCCCGGATGAAGGCCCAGGCATTTGGATGGAGTTGACAAGACGCGACATTTAACTCCATCATCAGCTCCTTTTCGAAGAAGGTGAAAGGGAGGCGCAGCTTCAACCTTTTGAAGATAGCGGAGTAAATGAAGACGAAGGGCACCCCATTGGTGGCCCTGTCATCCGCGCAGATGGGCATTCCTCGAGGAGGAATGCGAATTCGGATATTGAAGTCATTCTCCCTGTCGATGGCGCAGGAAGGCTCATCGGGATTGTGGCTCAGCAAGGACGTGAGGTGGCCCTGGGGCAATAGAGTGGAGGTTTCAGCGAGCAACGCCAGGGAGGCCCATTCGTAGACCCTGGCGTTGTCATGGAAGGAGGTAGCAACAGGCGGTGGTGAAGCTGGCGCACTCGCGGAAGGCTGTGCACCAGAGGACGAGGCAACTAAACGCGCAGTTTGTTTCAAGCGAGCCATCGCGAGATAGCTGCAAATGAAGGAAAAACGAAAGTCAGAATGAATGGAAGAAGAGGAAAGGAGAAGGAGATGCCCAGGTGAAAAGAGAAGAAGAAGAAGCAGAAGCCAGAGTGAGGGGGTGAAAAACCCTAGCGCGGGTTCGAGAGAGGAAAATAGAGAAGATGAATGCATGATAACCAGAATGATAAATGCAATCGGTAAAGATGACCAAAAAGGGGCCAGGGAGAAGAAAAACCATACCTTTGGATGATCGCAAGAGATTTGGCAGCAGAGAATTTGAGGAGAGAAAGGTGCGCAGAGGAAAGTTCGCAGAGAGTCTGGGAGTCGAATGAAGAAGATGAAAGAACAGTAAAGGAGCGCGCCAATTTGAATAAGAGAAGCGCTAGCGACGCACAGCGCTAGCCGTCGATGGGGCCACGTGTCGCGAGATCAAGAGAGGAAGTCCAAACGTTAAAGAAGCAGCACGTGAGGTGGCACGTGAGGCGACCCCACTTGCCACGTGGACTGAGGGCACGACCACTTAGTCTCTTCGCTGAGAACGAGTTCTCGACTCGAGACTGGGGGGCTTGTGATCCGATCGGTCATCGGTAGTCGATGACGTCAGCAGCAGAGAACCACGTGGACCACTCGCAGGGTGACACGTGGACCAGGTGGCAGAGAGGTCAGGGAGACGATCGCCAAGAGCGGTGATCGGTGGTCAGTAACCAAGCGACCACCGACAGATCAGGCGGCAGAGAGGTCGGGGGACAGATCATCCAGAATGGTGATCGGTGGTCAGTAGCCAAGTGGCCACCAACGGACCAGTTCTCAGACTCGCGCCTGGAGGCAGAGCGCGAGAAGCGGATAAACACTGATCAGTCATCGGGTGTATTGTCATCGGGGTCTCGTGTTACACGCAGTTATACTGGGACTGAGGTTCCCAGCGAGAGCGTTACTCATGGATCTCGCATGAGCACACCTCAGGGAATCATGCACGAGAGTGGCCTGAGGGAACTAGTAAACCAGTCAGTGATTGGTGATTCCCTCAACCCATTACGTGCGTGACATCGTGAAGGGTAAGCTGTATATGCAGAGAGCAACGTCTGGTGAGTGCGCCTAGACCAGCCACACCCGACGTTCTCCTAAGAGTATGCGACTTACCCAGATGAGAAGAAATATCCTAAGTTACTCTGCAAGGGCGTAACTTAGGCACACAAAGAGACGCGCTAGAGCCCTTCCAGTAAGTGACACGTGTGTGGTTAGATGTGAGTTGCAGGCCTCCACGTGTCATCATCTGAGAGGGGTGCGGTCCAGACAAAAGAGCACTCCGTACCACTGAAGGTACAGACAGGCGCAGCCAAGCGCAGAGACGCGCAGACATGCACAGACTCTCACGCTCCCCACTGCTGATTCTGAAGGTACGCTGTCTCTGAAAAGCGTAACAGGTTTCTGACACATGCCAGAAAAGCATAACAGAATTCTGTTATGCCCAGAAGCAGAGACATAGAGATAAAAAGAGAGAATCAGGGTGAAAGTGGAGAGAAGAAAGGGGGAGAGACGAAAAACAGAGTGCAAGAGTTTTTCACACACACATTACTAGTTTTCTAGTCTTTGGTGGTTCTGTGGACTAACTTGATCGTCGGAGTGCAAACGGCCGCTAGAGGCGCCGTCTGTGTGTTTTGCAGGTCACGTCTGGAACAGCAAGAGAAGGTCCTGAGGGTGATTCTGCAGAAGGCGCAGTCGCGTAGACAGGGCAGAGAGTGCTACGAAGCGATTCCTCCCCGTTCGAGTTGCCGGCAGGATCAAAGACGATACAAGCATCATCCAAGTGTCAAAAGAAAAGTGATAAACAGGGAAGTTCTCATTCTTAATCTATTACATTCTTGGAATATTTAATGACACTATGTTTATGCTCCCAAAATCTTGTTTGTTTTTCTAAATGAAGAAAAACGATTATTTTCAAATAAGATTAATGGACTTGATTACATAATATATCACTAAAAGAGCTTTCAAAAAATAGAGTTTCAATTATTTCTATATCAAATTTTTCCAAAATATAATTAAATGAGATTATATAATTGCGGTTTAAAACGTTTTGATTCAATGTTAACTTGGAAAGTTTTGAATAAAGAATTAATTATGAAATATCTAAGAAAATAAAGTTTAAATAATTCACAAATATTAAAGATATTGTTTTAGTGATACCCATGATTTAAATTGTTAATTATATTGTTCACTTATACTTATTTTCTTCCCATAAAGTATTAAAGGAACTTAAAAATACGCACAAATCTGGAAGCAGAAATTTCCCTTCTTAGCGTCTAATAGAAGAGTGATGGACCTCATAAGCGTCATTTGCGCGTAAGAGGATATCAAGAAGCTCAATAAAGATTAATATAAAGGAATAAAATACATGAACATATTCAAAGAGAAAGTTGATAAGAAGAACAAGCACGTGACAAAACACATTAAAAGACTATATCAGAACATTCCATATTAAACGTCTACCACAAAAATGAAGATGAACAACACAAAGCGGAAACATCCAAAAGTCCAAATTTGATCAAAGAATCAACGGGAAAATTTCATTCAAATAAAAAAGTATTTGTGAATCAAAGACAGCTTAAAGATGCGAAGATTACAGAGAAGCAATCGTTTCTTTATTGAGTGTCAGCACATTAAAGATGGTGAACAAAACAAGAACGAGAATATTGAAAGGCAGAATTGAAATTTTTGAAATGTTTCAGAAGTTTTGAAAAGTGCAGATTGTTGAAGATGGTTGCTGCCCCTTTAAGACATGTGTTTGATGAAGCCTTTTGTATAAATTTCATTTGTATTTGCTTTTGCTTTAAGAATGTCTTAAGTATAGTTTAGAGGTTGTTTAGAGTAGGCTTTTTGCTAGGTAACTCACCTCTTAACCCCTGACCATGTGATAAGAGCAAGCACAAATTTTCTGAAACTGTTTTTCACATGTTTTGCAAAAATACCCTTACTGCATAAAAAATAAATATGTTCTTTTCTAAATGAATATATTCTTTTTTAAACTGATGCATTGACTAAGGCCTTTGAAAATCAGGTTTTGTGCATCAAGTATTTTGACTAAGTCTTCACTCCTTCAAAACGACTGTGTTTCAATAGTTAAGTTTTTTCTGTTATCGTTTTGAAAAATAAATTTGTTCATCTGTAAATGAATGGATTCTTTTTAGTCTGGTGCCGTGTGTATCTTAAAAGCTTTTTTCGTTTCCTCCTTGCACCAGTGTGTTTGACTAAGTCTCCTTCACATAACATATTCTCTATCTGCTTTTGAAAATAAATTTGTTCATTTTATTTTCAATCTATTCTTTTTATAACAGCTTTAACTGTTTTTTGAAAATCTGTTATAAGTTGTTTTTCTATAAAAAGCAAACTTGTTTCTGTGTTTAAAAATGAATCATACAATTGAGAAAACAAGTTTTACAACAGAGAATTAAGGATTTACAGAGAATTAGCATGTTTTCTTGAAAGATTTTACAAATCAAAAGTGTGCTTGTTCTTGGTTTGGCTCTAAGGCTTGGTTAGAGGTGCTGCTACTGTGTGAGCAATCTGTTCTACTGGTCTAAGGCAGATTTCTCCATCCTCTATCAGGTGTATTCGTTTCATATTTCAAATTCTTGTAAAAGTGTGATTGTAAGCTCTTTTTTATAGGGTTTCTTAAAGAGTGTGTGTGCTGAAATAGTGTTTTTTCAGCAAGTGTGCCAAGGTTCTTGTAGGGTTCAAGAACAGTGGCTCTGTAAGTGTGTTTGGTACGTTTGTTTAGTGGATTTCACCTTGGATTAGGTGATATTGGATGTAGCTCATTTGAGTGAACTAGTATAACTGTTGTGTGTTCATTTCTCCTCATCCCTGCACTCGGTTTCTTGCTTATCTGTCAATCTGTCTAAAATTGAATCTGTTCAATCAAAAATAAATTTGTTCTTTCTGGGCTTGTTCATACTGTTCTTATTTTCTGGAAAAATCAGTTTGGTTATGTTAAGAAGATATATGAACTGTTAATTACAACTGAACAGTTTGATTGTGATAGGTTACCCAATTGATTGACAAGCTAATAATTGAACCTTTATCACTTGCTTAAAAATTGAAGGTCACTGTTTTTGCTGTTCACAGTTTTCTCTTTAAAATCAGTGTGTGTGGCTTGAAAATTAATCTGCATAACCTCAAAATTACTTGGCTGATATAAACGTTTTTAAACATAAACAGTGTCAAAATAAATATGTTCATTGCCAAATAAATCGATTTATTTTTTGTGTACTGTGACAATATCTAATTCTGTGCGAAACTTTTAAAAGGTCAATTCACCCTCCCTCTTGAACTTTGACACTATTGAACCCAACAATTGGTATCAAGAGCTAGGACTTGTATTTTAATCAAGTTTGTTTGCAATAATGTCTGAGTTTAAAGTGCTTTTTGCTGAGGGATCTTCTGTCAATAGACCACCTATGTTCAATGGAATAAATTATGCTTTTTGGAAAATTAGAATGAAAATTTTCATGGAATCTATTGATGCGTTAATTTGGGAAGTTGTGGTCCATGGACCCTATGTGCTAATGCAGGTTGTCAAGGATGAAGAAGTGGCAAAGCCAAGATCTGAATGGAATGAGACCGAAAGGAAGAAGGCTCAATATGATCTTGTGGCCAAGAACATCATAACGTCCTCATTAACAATGGATGAGTTCTTCAGGATATCCTAATGCAGTTCAGCTAAGGAGATGTGGGAGGTCTTGGAAGTCGCTCATAAGGGTACTGAAGATGTGAAGAGATCAAGAAAACATTCTCTCCTCCAAGAATATGAATTGTTTAGAATGCAACCTGAGGAGAGCATTGCTGATGTGCAGAAAAGGTTCACTCATATTGTGAATCACATTACTGGTTTGGGAAAGGAATTTGACAGAGAGGAACTCAACATAAAAGTGTTGAAGTGCCTCGACAGAAGCTGGCAACCCAAGGTGAGTGCCATATCAGAAAGTCGTGATCTATCAAAGTTGTCAACTGCTGCACTCTTTGGGAAATTAATGGAGCATGAGCTGGAGCTCAAGAGACTCAAAGAGCAGGAAATAGTGGAAAGAAAACCCAAAGGACTTGCACTAAAAGCAAGTGAACAGAATGAGATCTATGAGAAAAAAGAAGACGCTGAACATGATGAAACAATCAACCTACTTACAAAGAGGTTCAGCAGATTCCTGAAGAAGAAAAGTAGAGATAGGAACCAACAGAAAAGAAGGTATCCTAAACCTAATGACTCAAATTCCTCTAACTACACTTGCTTTGGCTGTGGCAAAACAGGGCACATAAACAGTGTCAAAATAAATCTGTTCATTGCCAAATAAATCGATTTATTTTTGTGTACTGTGACAATATCTGATTCTGTGCGAAACTTTTAAAAGGTCAATTCACCCCCCCTCTTGAACTTTGACACTATTGAACCCAACACAAATAACACTAGAACATAAGTTTCCATATCAAGCATCTAACAATGTAGAAACTAAGAGAGAAGATATTGAAGTTAAGAAGATTCAAATACCAACGTTCATATTTCGTGAAGATAAAGAAAGTTTTCAAAGAGCCTTAAACACGAAGAACATTCTGAGCAAAAGTTTTTATATCAAGTGTCTAACGACTGATAAGTGTCATATTTAAGTAATATTTCATATTAAAAGACAAACACTTATGTTTTTTTTTTATTGATAAAATATATATAATTCAACCCTTAATTTAGGAACTTAAACATTTTTACATATTTTGTGATTATATGATGAATGAGAACGATTTATTCCCAAATTTGTGTTAATTTCAGTTTTCTAGGGAAAAATAGAGATGAAGTGCTAAAGGAACTGGACAAGATGAAAAGGGAAAGTTGGAGCATCGAAAACTCACTCAAAACTCGCCCAAGTAAGATCACTCCAGAGGAACTCGCCCAGGCAAGTTTAGTCCAGTGAAGTTGGTCTTTTTCTCGTCAAACTCGCTTAGACGAGATGTCACTTAGCGCAAGCCCTACTAGGTTAAATAAAAGGCGTGAGGCATAACCCTATACGTCATTGGAAGAATAGAAGGAGATAGAAAACCCTACAGGAGACAACCATCAAGGAGAAACATCATGGATATTCTTTTCATGCTTTCCATACTTGTAATGGCCAACATGAGTGGCTAATTCTTCCTTTTGGGATGGAAGTAATTTTTTCAAACTCTTATGTATTGAGGTGATGTTTATCTATAATATTTCAGATCTTGATTGATGATTGATATTATCATTTTATTCTCAAAGCTTGAATTATTCATGATTTGATCCTTTGATTTGACTAGAAAGTACGTATAAAAATCTGACCTAAATGATAATGCTTAACATATTTGAATGCTAGAAATAGATTTTAAATGTTAATTGCATCATAACATTTGTTTGTAATGATAAAGAGTTTTAATAAATATGCGATGAATCAATATTTAGGAGATTCTCTTAATAATTTTGTATGCGAGAAATCGATATGAATGATTTCTTATATGTGCATCAATATCAATCAACATTGAATATTATAATCTTTTGTAAAAATACAGAAGAGAGAGAAGGATGAACACTAATTCCAATTTTCTTAATTGAATCACACAAATATTTTACTTTGCTTTATTTAAATTCTTGCAAATTCATCGTACACAACAACTTTTCCAACAAACTTGTACATATTATTTTCTATTTAGTGAATATTATACTTGAGAATTCAACTGTTCCTTGTAAGTTTGATATTTGTCCTTAGGAAAAAAAATTATGTCTGACACGGTACAATTTTCATAAAATAGTCATCAACAACTAGATGAAAAATTGAAGAAACCTAAAGCTACAACGTTCATATTTCAAGTGTAATTCAGGATTACAAGGGTGAAGAACAAAACAAGAAGTACATACGTGCATCATATGAAATACTCAAGCATACAAATAAGCTTTTGTAGTTGTGTCTTAGAATTGAGCATACATTTTATATATGCTATTTAAGAGCAACCTGTGAGATTGTGTCTTGAGCGAAACCATTTTAAATCATTCATCATTGTGAAATATACTTTGTGAGCTTTCATTGTTCTCTCTGAATGAGAATTTTCTCATTGTATTGAGAGTTCCTTGATCTCAAGGGGAGATTAAGACATTGTACTTGGAGAGGTTAGAATACTTGGTGTACCTGGACATGTTAGAATACTTGGTGTACCTGGAGAGGTAGAGAATACTTGGAGAACATGAAGAGGTTGAAAATACTTGTAACCTGCAAAGGTGTAATTTATTGGTGATCCAAAGAAGTGTAGAATACTTGTTAGTAAAAGGCTTTTGAGTGGGTTGCTTAAGGGAAATAGACATAACCCTTGTTGTGAGTAAACCAGTATAAATCTATATGTATCTCTCTCCCTATACTATTTGTTTGGATTATTGTTTTAAATTCTAATATTCTACAAATTGAGTGAGCTCCATTCAAACCCTTTTTGGAACCAATTAAACCTTCAAATTTTTCTTTCAAAATTCATATATTTGCCATTGCATTACAAGTACATCCTTTTATAGGCTAAATTTCACATTAGTTCTGATCTTGCCGGTGACTAGATTGTCAAAGGACTCACCACGTCAAACTTGTGCCTTCCGCAAATACGTTCCAAGCGCTTCCTCAAAGAACCCCAAGCGTGCCTGCGAAACACAACAAACGGCGCCTCTAGCGGCCGATTGCACTCCGACGCTCAAGTCAGCCACACAAACCCACCAAAGAGCTAAGTACGATGAATCTCTGGGAGACTCGTGTGCACTCTGTGATTCTCACTCTCTCTCTGTGTGTTAACGGGTAACTTGCACGAATGAAATCTTACCTCTGCATGAGCGTGGAGTGCCTTTATATACCCTGCGGCGCGCCTAAGTTAGTTACTTACGAAGTAACTCCGCATGTTTCTTTCGCTGGATGTCTCGTACAAACCTCAGTGTGAATACCAGGTGTGGCCTGGCTAGCGCACGTACCAGGTGTCACCTGCTGTCCCACCGTAATCGCCCCTGCATTGCTCCATGCACGTTATGGGTTAGAGAGCACCAACCACCGACCGGCTGCTAGCTCCCTTAGGCCATTCTCGTGCGCAGTACTATGAAGCACCTGATCTTCTCCTTCTTCCACTACTCTGGCGCACGAGACTCATATGCAACACTCTCGCTGGGAATTGCCTCTCGCTCCTAGCTTGCCTGTGCGTGGCGCGACGACCGATCGTCTCGTCTAAACGATGATCGCGCATCCCTTCTGACAACCGACCACCACCTTAACACCGATCACCCCCGGGTAACCCTCTCAACGGTGTTGGGTCTATTAGTGTCTAAGTTCAAGAGGGGAGGGGTGAATTGAGCTTATAAAATTTTCGCAGGAACACACAATTTTCAGTATACCAGAGGCAAAAAGAACAGATTGTTTTTACATGAAACAGATTGATTCTTCAGAGCAGTTTAATACAATTTGAATTTGTTCAATGTAGAATTGTGATTAACAGAGAATTACAACAGAGTCAGATCAGCTGAATATTATGAGGATGAAGGATACAGTTATGCTTAGAAATCAAACAAATTTACTCAACACAAGGTTCTAAGGAGAATGGTTCTTTCTCAGATTTTAATGAATAGACTGTTTGTTCACAGATCACTTAAACCATCATATACAACTGCCTTGTTTGTGATTAGAAAGCTTTAACAAATCAGGAAGAACAGTTCTTACTTAAACCCAGAATTAACAAATTCAATTTCAAAAGAACAGATTTAGTTCTTGACAGAATTAAACAAAACCAGAAATGAGTGCAGGGATGAGAAGAAAAGGCACACAAGTTTTTATACTGGTTCACTCATACAGAGCTACGTCCAGTCTCACCTTACCCCAAGGTGGAATCCACTAAAACAGTACCAATTACTTACAAACACAGCAATTCTTGAACACTACAAGAACAACACCAACAATGCTGAAAAACCCTATTCCAGCACACCTTGCACTCCAAGAAACCCTATCAAGGAGTGACTAACACATACACCTTTACAAACCAGAATAAAGGAAAGATTACACCTGAAAAGAAGATGCAAGAACTCAAAACCAGTAGTTCAATTTGCTACAGAACTGCACCAGCACCTTCACCAAGATCAAAGGTTTCCTAGAACAAGCACACTTGAAAATCTCTTTGGAAAACCTTTCAAAAATCTTTCAATCCTTCTTCTCACATTGAAAATGTTTGATCTCTGTCAAAAACGTAATTGCTCAGCTTCTTTTCATGTGAGAGAGACTTTTCTTTATATAGAAAACAGTTTCTAACTTCTTTTCAAAAAACAGTTGAAAAACAGTTATGAAAACAACAGATTCATTTTTGAACTTAACAGATTTATTTTGTGAAAACCGTCAGCTCAGCTAACTGAAATAACTGTCTGAGTTGTACCTTAACTAACTAACTTGTGAAAAACCTTTCAGCTGACCAAAGAATAAACCTGTTCTTTCACAGTGAAACAGATTAAAATATAGCACACAGGCCAGCTCAGCTTTAACTGAAATAACTAACTAAGCTTTACCTGTGGTGCCCTAACAGAATTTTAGAAAAGCCTTTTAACAGAGAAGAAATAAACCGATTCTTTCTCCATAAAACAGATTTATTTTTTGTACTGATTTAAAACTTTTAAGAGCACTTTTAAAAGCTTTTCAAAAACCCTTTAACCACATCATGTGCTTGATCTAGACTTGGTTAGGCATCTAGGATGGGTTATACAGCAAAAGGCAACCTTACACACTTACAAGCCTACATACAAGATCATCTAAACCTATTACAAACTTCAAAGAAAACTAGCTATTTTTCTACATCAAACACACACAACACTAGGTAGAGAAGAGACTTCATCCATCTTCAACAAACGACACACCACACATCAGCTTCCCTGGCCCACGTGTGCCACTAAGAGCGGTCCACGTGCTATCTACTGCTGACGTCACCTACAACCGACCACCGACCGGATCACAAGCCCCCCAGTCTCGAGCTGTATACTTGTTTCCAGCGAAGAGACTAAGTGAGCGTCCTCAGCGGCCACGTGGCAAGTGACGCCACGTCACGTGCCTCATCTCGCGCCACATCACGTGTTGTGCTTTAAGTGACGTTACGCTTTCCTCCCTTCATCTCGCGACACGTGTACGCATCAACGGCTAGCATGAAGCGTTGTTTGCGCCTCTTCACGTTCAAAACTTACGCGCCTTCACTGTTCCATCACCTTCTCCAACACTTTCTCTCTGAAACCTTTCGACTCCCCGCTTGCGATTCATCTTCCCCAATCTCAAGCTTCCAGAAACTGCCAGCGATCGAAAAAAGGTACCCCTTTTCTTCATCTATGGTGTATTTGGACATCTTTGACCGATTGCATTGTTCAATAAGTGCACTGTGCATACACTGTGGATTGTTTTTTCTTCTTTTGCACTGTACCAGGGTCCTCTGGTTTCTTCTTTTTCTGCGTTTTCACTTCTTCTTCCCCTTCGTCACCTTCGTTTCTCCATTCTCTTCACGCCGTAGTGCTTTCGTTCCCTTTGTCTTCCTCTTGTTTCTCATTGACCCTTCATTTTTTCTTTCTTTTCCACTGTAGCTAATGGCTCGCACAAAAAGCACCGCACGCCTTGCTTCTCCTTCCGGTGCACAGCCTTTCGCCCGTGCACCATCGTCGTCTTCAACAAGCGCAACCCCTTCGATGAGCGCGCAACCCAGAGCGCCTCTTGCTCCCCAAGACTACGCGCGAGCGTACCAGTGGGCTCCTCTCCATCTGCTCGCCGAAACCTCTAGCCAACTTCCCGCTGATCATCTAGCCACCCTGCTTAAGAGTGACGCGGACGAGCCCTCAAGTGCCCTCGATAGGGAAGACGACAGACACCTGAGCGTGTGCATCCCCCCCGAGGCATGCCTATATGCGTGGACGATAGGGCCACCAATGGGGTGCCCTTCACCTTCATCTACTCAGCCATCTTCAAGAGGCTGCGTCTCCGACTCCCTTTCACCTTCTTCGAGAAAGATCTCCTCACCGAGCTGAACGTGGCACCGTGTCAACTCCACCCGAACGCTTGGGCATTCATCCGGGCGTTCGAAATCCTATGCAACCATTTCGGGCACCCTCCATCGACCGACGTCTTCCTCCATTTCTTCGAGGCCAAGAACCCTGGTGACAGGTCGTGGGTAAGCCTGAATGGTGTCTCAGGGAGGGTGATCTTGGGCCTATACCAACAATCCTTCAAGGATTGGAAGGGTAGGTTCTATATGATCACCTCCAACGAGCACAGCCCAACCCTACTCGAGGGCTTCCCCCTCTACTAGGTTCCCAAGGTAGAATTCAGGAAACCCCGGGGTTTGGAGGCCATGGCGCCATACGAGCGCGAGCTGTGTGGCCTTCTTTCTGTTGGGTCTATTAGTGCCTAAGTTCAAGAGGGGAGGGGTGAATTGAGCTTATAAAATTTTCGCAAGAGCACACAATTTTCAGTATTCCAGAGGCAAAAAGAACAGATTGTTTTTACATGAAACAGATTGATTCTTCAGAGCAGTCTTGGCACAATTTGAATTTGTTCAATGTAAAAATGTGATCAACAGAGAATTATAACAGAATCAGATCAGTTTAATATTGTGAGGATGAAGGATACAACTATGCTTAGAAATCAAACAAAATTACTCAACACAAGGTTTTAAGAAGAATGATTCTTTCTCAGATTTTAATGAATGGACAGTTTGTTCACTAATCACTTAAACCATCATATACAGCAACCTTGTTTATGATAAGAGAACTTTAACAAATCAGGAAGAACAGTTTTTACTCAAACCCAGAATTAACAGATTCAATTTCAAAAGAACAGATTTAGTTTTTGACAGAAATAAGCAAAACCAGAAACGAGTGCATGGATGAGAAGAAAAGGCGCACAAGTTTTTATACTGGTTCACTCATGGAGAGCTACATCCAGTCTCACCTTACCCCAAGGTGGAATCCACTAAAAAACAGTACCAATTACTTACAAACACAGCAGTTCTTGAACACTACAAGAACAACACAAACAATGCTGAAAAACCCTATTTCAGCACACCTTGCACTCCAAAAAACCCTATCAAGGAGTGACTAACACTTACACCTTTACAAACAAGAATAAAGGAAAGATTACACTTGAAAAGAAGATGCAAGAACTCAAAACCAGTAGCTCAATTTGCTGCAGACACTGCACCAGCACCTTCACCAAGATCAAAGATTTCCTAGAACAAGCACACTTGAAAATCTCTTTGGAAAACCTTTCAAAAATCTTTCAATCCTTCTTCTCACATGGAAAATGTTTGATCTCTGTCAAAAACGTAATTGCTCAGCTATTATTCATGTGAGAGAGACTTTTCTTTATATAGAAAACAGTTTCTAATTTCTTTTCAAAAAACAGTTGAAAAGCAGTTATGAAAACAACAGATTCATTTTTGAACTTAACAGATTTATTTTGTGAAAACTGCCAACTTAGCTAACTGAAATAACTGTCTGAGTTGTACCTTTGGTGCCCTGACTAACTTATGAAAAACCTTTCAACTGACCAAAGAGCAAACCGATTCTTTCACAGTGAAACAAATTAAATGGAGGCAAATAGGCCAGCTCAGCTTTAACTAAAATAACGAACTAAGCTTTGCCTGTGGTGCCCTAACAGAATTTTAGAAAAGCCTTTTAACAGAGAAGAAATAAACAGATTCTTTCTCCATAAAACAGATTTATTTGTGTACTGATTTAAAACTTTTAAAAACACTTTAAAAAGCTTTTCAAAAACCATTTAACCACATCATGTGCTTGATCTAGACTTGGTTAGGCTTCTAGGATAGGTTATACAGCAAAAGGCAATCCTACACAATTACAAGCCTAATTACAAATGAATCTAAAAACCTATTACAATCTTCAAAGCACTCAAGCCATTTTCTTCATCAAACACATAAGAAGCCTTGGTAGGGAAGAAGCTTCCTCCAGCTTCAACACTTTCGAGCTTGGGCACCAAGTTTGGCTCCTCCACCCTCATCAAGCACGAGTTTGATGCAGAGATGCTCAAGAAATACATTGGTTTGCCCTCTTATCTTCTCTCTGACTTGCTATTATATTTTTTTTTTGAACATGCGCCTCGTGCTTGCTTGCCATACTCATTCATTTACATATGCTAATCGCCTGCCTGTGCTTTGTTTTATTCGTTTCTCGGCTTCTTGCGCACTAATCTCTTGTTATGCTTACCCGGTGCAGATATGACTTCCACGAGGGAACGCCGGCAACAACTGATCGAGCTTGCCAAAAGCCGACGAGCTGCCGGGTCGTCCTCTGGGGCGGAGGCGACCGCCGAACCCATTCCCGCTTTCCCCATCTCGGTCGTGCCAGCTGAAGGCCCCGAGACCAGGGGTGATAAGAAGAGGAAATGGTTGGTGAAGGCTCCCACCACCGTCGTGACCATCGACGAGGAGAGCTCGGGGTCCCCCTTGGTCCAACGGAGGAAAAGAGGAACCGAGGGACCTGAGGAAGACGCCATCCCAACCCCTCAGGCTCAGGCCTCCCCTGCACGCCCTCCTTCTCCAACTCCTCTTCCTTCACCGCTCCCTGCCGGACCACTCCCACCACCTCAAGCAACTGGGAGCGGGGTTGCACGCTCAGAGGGGACCTCTCGCCCTCCCACCTCTCCATGCCCTCAAGATTCTGCTACCACAACCGAGGGTGGTGGCGAGAGCTCCCTCCAAGCATCGGAGTCAAGCGCTGAGGGGCTCTCCAGAGTCCTTCGCCTGACTAAGCAGCTGATTCAAGGACGCGAGCTAGTCAAGTGGAGTGCCAGCGAAGTGGATCTCCATCTGGCGCCAGATGGTGCTTTCCCTCGAGTTCTCCACGCAGCATCGCCGCCTTGAGAAGCTGGAAGGTAAGATGAACGAGCTGCTCAACCAGAAGGAATCGCTCCAAAGCGACTACGAGGCTCTTCAGAATACCAATGGCATGTTGAAGGACATGCTGGAGGAGGCCAAGAAAGGACGCGCCCTACAAGTCCAAGAGACCATCAAGACGGAGATGCTGATGGGGGATGCCATCGCCGCTCTTGATGCTGATCTGCTGGAGACAACGGGAAGGACCCTCCAGCTCGAGACCGAGAATACTTTTCTGCGTCAACAGCTTGCAAATATGGTGGAGGTTCTCTCAGCAAAAGACCAAAAGCTCAAGGACGCTGAATCTGCCAACGCCACTCTGATTACCGAGAAGGTCGTGCTTGAGAACGAGAAGACCAAGCTTTGGGAAAAGGCTGCCGATACCTTTGCTGACGGGTTCGACTTGGCCCTTGAGCAGGTGAAGTGCGTCTTCCCAGAGGCTGCTTTTCTCAGTTCGCGATTGACTTCGAAGTGGTGGATGGCAAGATCGTCCGCCCTTGATTGCTTTTGATGTAGCTTTCTCCATTTTGTTCATAAACACTTGTCTTGTAAGAACTTTGACTGTATATATTAAATTCCTCTTTTCTCTTACTGCTTGTTCTGTTGTGTATCTCTTACTTAGCCTTTAGCTCTCGCTATGCACGATTAACTGTTTAACCTACACGAACTCCGTACAAAACCTTAACTGTATTCGAACTTTTTCTTCTGATTTCGACCACAACCAATGACGCTTGATAACGCCCGAGCTTGGCTTGCTCAGGCCTACCGCGTAAGAACTTGTCCAAAAACTCTTAATACTGTTCTAATCACCGATGACCGATCAAAGCGCCACAGCCACTCCTCAGTCATCGAGCCTCTGCTCCCACCTTATATCCATCTAGGTTGTGTGTCGCTCCAGCGCTAAGTGCATAGAGGACTTCGACCTCGATCGGTCGGGGATGATGCCTTGTCTTGGGGAAAAGAGTGTTTCTCTATAACCCCTCTTGCTTGCCCCAAGGCAATCAAACCTTATCCCGTCGGGTCGTACATCGTCCTTCTCACTCCTGGGGTGAGGAGGGTTTCTTGACTAAGAATTCTACTGCGCCAATTTTGATGCTATGCCACTTAGGTAAAGGTGTTTCTCGAAATCCCTCCTTTCCTTTATTGGACTTACTAACACCCCCGGCCTTTCGAACCTTAGTTGCCTACGCTCACACCTGGGGTGAGGAGGTCTTTAAACCGAATGCCCTGCTCGCGCCTGGGGCGAGGAGGGTTTAACCGATTACCTGCGCTCGCGCCTGGGGCGAGTAAGATTTTAACTTAAAAACTTGCAAACCTTTCATATAGGGGTGGCAAAGCGGGCTAGCCCGCACCGCATTGACCCGCCCCGCGCTTGGCCCGCAAAAATGCGGGACGGGTTGGCCCGCCCCGCAAAATTATTGCGGGCTAAAATTCTTGAGCCGCCCCGCATAAGAGCTGGCCTGCGGATTTGCGGGCCAGCTCGCGTTCTTTTTTTTTTGAAATTAAATATTTTTTTTTTTTTTACATTTTGTTCTAAAAAATTGTCAAATTAAACCTATATATTTGTTACTATCAAACCTAAATTTTTTTTCTTCCTTTTCAAACATAAAAAAAATTAAACATTAAGATAAATATAAAATATCACTATTCTTCCACTTCCAAAACATTAAAAATACTTAATTCCAAAACATTAAACATAAACATAAACATTAATTCAAAAACATTAAACATAAACATTATTGACATTCTTCCATTTCAATAACATTGGATGCCGCCTTAGAAGAACTTTCATCCATTTTTTCATAATTATAATCTTTCTCGTCATCTGCAGACATTAAAACAATGACAATTTTTTTTCTTGCGGGTTATCGGGTCAGCACGCCCCGCCCCGCCCCGCTGTTGGCCCGCGCGGGCCGCGGGGTAATGCGGGGCGGGCTAATGCGGGTTAGCGGGTTGAAAAGGTTAGCCCACCCCACGTTTTTTACTAGCGGGCCGCGGGCCGGCCTGCATGGCCCGCCCAGCTTTGCCATCCCTACTTTCATACAGATAACTTTTTCTTTTTTTTTATTGGGTGGCCTCATTAAAAACCCTCTTCTAGGAAAAAGAGTGCCCTCTGATCTGTTCAAGCTGTTTATACTAGCGCAAAGGCGCGACTACTTTACATTCTCAACTGAAATAGAACTTTAAATGCGTGGCGTTCCACGTTTTGGGGATCGTCCCTCCGTCCAAAGTCTCCAGCCGATAGGCGCCATTCTCCAGCGTTTCCACCACTCTGAACGGACCAGTCCACTTAGGGGACAACTTATTCTCCAACTCGTGCTGATGTGCTTTCCTCATCACCAGGTTCCCTTCTTGGAACTGCCTCGGTCGCACCTTGGAGTTGTGCCTACGCTCCACCCTTCTCTTTACGGCTTCGGCACTGACCCTGGCCTCTTCTCGTACCTCATCCAGGAAGTCCAGGTTTACTTTCCTCTCCTCGTTGGACTCCTCAGCCACGAAATTTAGAAACCTTGGTGAGCTTTCTTATATCTCCACAGGGATCATAGCGTCCGACCCATAGACCAAACTGAACGGTGTCTCATGGGTGCTAGATTGTGGAGTGGTGTGATAGGCACACACAATCCTGGGAACCTCCTCTGCCCACGTTCCCTTGGCCTTTTCCAACCTTCTCTTCAGCCCTCTGAGCAGTACTCGGTTGGCCAATTCCACCTGCCCGTTCGTTTGAGGGTGCTCCACCGAGGCAAACACCTGTTGTATTCCTATTTCTTCGCACAGGTTCTTCAGTTGGTGACTCGTAAACTGGGTACCATTGTCGGAGACCAAACGCTTGGGCACTCCGAAACGGCACACAATGTTCTTCCACACAAACTGTTGGACCTTGTGAGCGGTGATCAGAAACTTCATCTGCCTCACTGCTAAGGGAAAGGGTCCCAGGATGTCGATTCCCCAGGTGTGGAACGGCCATGGGCTGTGAATCGACCTCAACTCTTCAGGGGGCGCCTTGTGCCAATCTGCGTGCTGCTGGCACTACTTGCAACGTTGAGCATACCCCACGCAGTCTTCTTTCAGCGTTGGCCAGTAGTACCCTGCGCGGAGAACTCTACTTGCCAAGGCGCGACCACCGACGTGGCTTCCACACACTCCCTCGTGGAGCTCTGACATGATCCTCGTGCACTGCTGTCCGTGCACGCACACCAACACTGGATGGGTGAATCCAAACTTAAAGAGGTCCCCATCGATAAGGGTAAACTTACTCGACCTCTTCTTTACCCTTTTTGCCTCCGACGGGTCCAGCGGGAGCACCCCATCTGCCAAATATCGCTGGTACAGCGTTATCCACGTGTCAGTTCTTCCTACAGCGCAAACCTCCATCGCCTCATCGGTTCTTATTGGTCGTGCTCTCAGCCTGGGCGCTCTCAAGGTTTCTTGAGTTAGAGACCGATGACCAATCACTATGCGCTCCCTTGACTTGCACACTTGAAATACTTGGTTGTCCGTTACGAACGCGCGAGGTATCTTCAAGGTTTCTTAGATGACGGTCCTCTGCCTGCCCCACTTGCCTGAGCTAGCTAGCTTAGCGAGCAAGTCAGCTCTGGCATTCTGCTCTCTTGGTACGTGGACCAACTCAAACTCTGCAAAGGACGTCTTCAAGGTGTGCACATACTCGAGGTACGCAGCCATCTGTGGGTCTTTGGCCTGGAACTCCCCCGTTACCTGCCCGGTGACCAACAGGGAGTCGGTCCCATCTCCCTTGCCAGCAACATACCGGCGATCAAGGCCTCGTACTCCGCCTGGTTGTTGCTGGCCTTGAAAGCGAAGCGTAGAGACTGCTCGATCAGCACTCCGTTTGGGCCTTCCAGGATGACTCCAGCGCCACTTCCCTGTTGATTGGAGGAGCCATCCACTGATAAGACCCAGCGAAAATCCAGGCCCTCCGAAGGTGCAGCTCCCGATGACAACTCGACGACGAAGTCCGCAAACACCAACCCCTTGATCGGTCCTCGGGGCTCGTACCTTATATCGAACTCAGATAGCCCTACGACCCACTTCACCATCCTCCCGGCTACGTCTGGATTCTTGAGCACCTTCTGGATGGGAAGATCGGTCATTACTACAACCGTGAAGCTGTGAAAGTAATGGCGGAGCCTCCTCGCTGAGAACACCACCGCCAGAGCTGCCTTCTCCAGGGCCTGATACCTTACTTCAGGACCCTGGAGCACCTTACTCACAAAATAAATAGGTCTCTGGACCTGGTCTTGCTCTTGAGCCAAAACTGAACTGACCGCCCTTTCCGTTACAGCAAAGTACAAGCGAAGAGGGGTGCCCTCCAGTGGCTTGCACAACACTGGTGGGCTTGCCAGGTACCCTTTTAGCCTAATGAAAGCTTCCTCACACTCCTTAGTCCAAACGAACCTACTGTTCCGTTTGAGACACTGGAAGTAAGGATGACCCTTCTCTCCTCCGGCGGACATAAATCGCGACAATGCCGCCAACCGACCGGTGAGTTGCTGCACCTCCTTCACCGACGCTGGGCTCCTCATTACCGTGATCGCCGCACACTTCTCGGGGTTCGCCTCGACTCCCCGCTCTGTTTAAAAGCTTTCCCGCTTCCACGCCAAAAATACACTTCTCTGGGTTGAGCTTCAACCTGTATTTGGCGATTGTTGCAAACAATTCCTCCAGATCAGTGACATGCTGCTCCTTCTCTCGCGAGGTTACCACCATGTCATCGACGTAAGCCTGTACATTCCTTTCTAGCATCGGTGAGAGCACCCTATCCATCAACCTCTGATAGGTGGCCCCCGCGTTCTTTAGCCCGAAGGGCATTACCTTGTAGCAGTAACAAGACCGCTCGGTCATGAATGTAGTCTTGCACTCGTCCATCGGATGCATCCTGATCTGGTTATAGCCTGAGAATGCATCCAGGAAACTCATAAGCTGGCATCCCGACATGCTATCCACCAAGGCGTCTATGCTGGGTAGGGGATAGGAGTCCTTTGGGCATGCCTTGTTCAGATCGGTGAAATCCACGTACATCCTCCACTTACCATTTGACTTATTCACCAGTACCACATTAGCCAGCCATTTTGGGTACTGGATTTCTCTGATGTGCCCCGCGGCCAAGAGCTTACGGGTCTCTTCGTGGATTACCTGCCTTCTTTTCTCATTGAACTTCCTCCTCCTCTGGCGCACCGGTCGGACCTGGGGGTCTATTGCAAGACGATGGCAGAGGAAGTCCGGGTCAATGCCTGGCATGTCCGAGGCTAACCACGCAAACGCGTCCAGATGCCTCTCAATCAGCTCGGAGATCTGTCTTCGCGTGTCGTCGCTGAGCGATCCCCCCAGCTTAAACCTCTTTTCTTGGATCTCCATCTCCACCCACCCCTCAGCAGGGTGGGACCTCCTTTCACTGGCGATGACCGCCCTCGCGATTTCGGACTCGCGAGGAGTGATCATGCTGTCTTCCTCAGTTTCAGCTGGGGTCATCCCCGAGCCCCCCAACACTGCTTCATCCATCTCCAGATCCCCTTGCGTGCCCCTTACCACCTCCACTTCCGATCGCCTCTCGCCTGCACCCGGCGGTGGTGTCGTGGTGACATAGCACACGCTTCTCTGTTGCTTGAGGTTGTTCTCATAGCAGCGCCTAGCTTCCTTTTGGTCCGACTTGATTGTGATCACTACCCCCTCCATTGACGGCAGCTTCAACTTCATGTGCCTCGTCAATGGTACGGCACCCAACCTGTTGAGAGTCGGTCTTCCTAACAGTACGTTGTAGGCAGATGGGGCATTCACCACTAGGTACTTGATCTTCTCGGTGCGAGCCCCGGCCCCATCGGTAAACGTGGTTCTCAGCTCGATGTAGCCTCGCACCTCCACTTGGTCCCCTGCGAAACCATATAAGCACCCCGGGTACGGCCTTAGATGATCGAGGGGCAGTTGTAGCTTGTTGAACATCGGCCAGAACATCACGTCCGTCGAGCTTCCTTGGTCTACAAGGACCCTATGCACTTTTCTCCCTATCGTGACGAGGGAGATAACAATAGGATCGGTTTCGTGTGGCACAACGTCCTGGAGATCCGCCTTGGTGAAGGTGATGTCAACGTCGGGGGAGCGATCTTCTTCCACCGAGTCGACCGCCATCACCGAGCGTGCGTACCTCTTCTTCTGAGAGGCCGTACATCCTCCTCCAGAGAAGCCTCCCGCAATCGTGTGCACCTCCCCGTGCACCGCCACTTCATGCTGCAGATCCTCCGCTGGTGGTCCCGACGCCCGATCACCTTGCTTCTCCCGCAAGTAATCGCTCAGGAAACCACTTTTCACCAACTCCGCGAGTTGGTGACCTAACGCCAAGCAAGTGTGGAGTGAGTGGCCATAGGCCTGGTGAAACTCACACCACACGTTCTTTTTTCGTCCCAGCACCTTGTCGATCTTCTTCGGTGTTCGCAGACGTGCCGCTATGGCTGGAATGGCGATCAGCTCCGCCAATTCCACCACAAAGTCGAATCTGGGGGGCGTGTTGCTCTCCCTCGCGCGCCCCCTGCCTTGGTCAGTCCTAGGTTCATAAGGGCGGGGCTTTCCCTGGGCCCTCTTTCCCTCTTTGGCCTCGTGCACCCTTATTGGCTGCTGAGACTTACTCGGGCCTGCGTGCGATTTGGTCGGGATTGCGCTTTCCCTCTTCTCAGAAACAGCTGTTTCTGCCACAATGTGCGCCACAACACGACGCCTAATCTTCGCGAAGGTGCTGGGGCGGTTCCTGATCAAAGATTCACTGAAAGGGCCCGCCAGAACCCCTTTCTTGAACGCATGCACCAGCATATCCTCATCTTTGCTGGGCAGCCTCACCACCTGAGCCCCAAAACAGCTAAGTTAGTCCCGGAGGGACTCGCCCTGGTTCTGGCACACTTCGAACAGGTCGTATGACACCACTGGGGGTGCCCTGTTGACGATATACTACTCCATGAACAGCTTCGAGAACTGCTGAAACGAAGTGATGTGGCCATCTGGTAGGCTCACGAACCACTCCAAAGCGATCCCACTCAATGTGCTCATCAACAGTTTGCATTACACCGCGTCTGAGCGCCAGAAAGCATCATCTGGGTGTGAAACGCTGTCAGATGTGTTTATGGGTCCTCCACCCTTGTAAACGAGGCTTTCACCCCTACTAGGCCTGGTGGCACCACTGCTCCCATGATCTCAGATGAGAATGGCATGGGGAAAGTCCTGGGGGGAGACGGTAGCGGCGCCACTCTCTCTTCCGCTACCCGCTCCTTCTGCGCCTGCAAAGTCTTGCGCAATTCTTCGTTAACGCGATCCAGCTCTTCATTCCTTCCCTGGGATGCAGTCAAATTTGCTTGCATCCTTTCTTGCTCCATTCTTGATGCCGCCACATCATCTTGCAGCGCTCGCATCATTTCCAAGACTTGCGCCATTGTCACAGCTCCCTCTTCAGCTGATGGCGCGGGTGAAGTTTGCCTTGTCTTCCTCATTTTCTCAGCAAGAATCTCAAGAACAAACGACGAAAACTTAGCAGCAAGGTGGATGGGATCACAAATTCACACGGGCCCCACGGTGGGCGCCAAATGATCTTGCCGGTGACTTGATTGTCAAAGGACTCCCACGTCAAACTTGTGCCTTCCGCAAATACGTTCCAAGCGCTTCCTCAAAGAACCCCAAGCGTGCTTGCGAAACACAACAAACGGCGCCTCTAGCGGCCGATTGCACTCCGATGCTCAAGTCAGCCACAAAAAACCACCAAAGAACTAAGTACGATGAATCTCTGGGAGACTCGTGTGCACTCTGTGATTCTCACTCTCTCTCTCTGTGTTAACGGGTAACTTGCACGAATGAAATCTTACCTCTGCATGAGCGTGGAGTGCCTTTATATACCCTGCGGCGCGCCTAAGTCAGTCACTTACGAAGTAACTCCGCATGTTTTATTTCGTTGGATGTCTCGTACAACCTCAGTGTGAATACCAGGTGTGGCCTGGCTAGCGCACGTACCAGGTGTCACCTGCTGTCCCACCGTAATCGCCCCTGCATTGCTCCATGCACGTTATGGGTTAGAGAGCACCAACCACCGACCGGCTGCTAGCTCCCTTAGGCCACTCTCGTGCGCAGTACTATGAAGCATCTGATCTTCTCCTTCTTCCATTACTCTGCCGCACCAGACTCATACGCAACACTCTCGCTGGGAATTGCCTCTCGCTCCTAGCTTGCCTGTGCGTGGCGCGACGACCGATCGTCTCATCTAAACGATGATCGCGCATCCCTTCTGACAACCGACCACCACCTTAACACCGATCACCCCCGGGTAACCCTCTCAACGGCACACCACACATCAGCTTCCCTGGCCCACGTGTGCCACTAAGAGCGGTCCACGTGGCTATCTACTGCTGACGTCACCTACAACCGTCCACCGACCGGATCAAGTTCTAACTAAATAATGGTTAATATTGTTGCCTTTAATTTTCAATATATACATCATTATTTCCCACCAAACATGAATGATTCACCTTGTAATATTTTTATATGCCTAATTATTCAACCTCTTAATAAAAATTTCAAAAAAAAAATCTAAAATTATATATTGACCCCTTTGGATCATATTATATGGAATTGCTTTAATCCTGAATTTTGTCTTAGTCTTCTTGGCTTATTGAAAATAAGTAAATAATAATGCATTATTGAAATTAAAAACTAATAAAACAACCCAACAACCTTTGTAGATATACACGAATGTTAATAAAAATGTAACAAGCACGAAAAAAAAGCTAATAATATATAGGGGATAAAAAGAATTTGGTAAAAATCACCCACTGTTTAGTAACATGTTGCCTCTTAAAGATATCAAGAACTTTTATTATTTCTTGATAATTATCATAATCATGTCCACGAAGGACATTGAGAATGACCTACAATGGAATCTTTGAACCAAAACTTATGTCAACTTTAAACTTTTTGGCTCTATTTTGGGTACTTCATCCTCTTCTTGTTACTCTCACTTAATTCTCCATTTCCACTAAAATTAACATTTCCATTAGGACAAAAAAGCTTGTAAGCCAAGGTTCAAACCTATGTTGTAAAAACCTCAGAGAAAGAAGCGGCGCAAAAGAATAGCGTACTTGGCCAAGTTTGTTACCTTACTATTTATAGGCTGAAACTAGGGTTTCCTCTTTACCCGAAATGGGCTTTTCTGATGGGGTGGGCCCAACACTGTTGTTACCTTACTCTTAGGATAACCTAACGCGCGGGGTCCCTAAATGGAGTGCAACCTCTAACAGGGTGACCACCTGGGTACCTCCTCGTGCACCTGATCTCTGGGGTCACCCGCCTCTGGGAGTGCCCTAGCTGTTCATGTGCCATGCATGCAGCTCACCCCTGGAACATGACCCTCACGAGTCACACCTTTCTAGTGGCTCTGCACTTTGTGTTACGCCTGAACGCGTCATCCACTCTACACGCATGGACCCTAGTGATCTAGGCTTCTCCCTTACTGATAATTGGTGTATGGTCTGGGATCCACCTTTCGTGGCCCAGCTCTACTATTTGGATTCCTGATGTCCGATCTCTCCACACTGTCTAGTGGCATGTCGGTACATCCTGATGACCAATGTCTGACCACTCTTTGGCTTCTTAGAGCACATGTTGGCTCACGCCACTCGTGGGACCTGCTTACGTGGCACCAACATTACTAATGGTCAACAACGCCCAAAGACTGGTCGGTACATAAGCCCCCAGTCTCGAGCTGTAACTCGTTCAGGGAAGAGACTAAGTCTTTTCCCTGGGTGACCTACGTTGCTCTGTGTGATAGGACCTGAATACTGCACCAAAGTGACGTCTTTCTGGGCCTGTCTTATCTGTGCACACGTGTTTTGATCAACGGCTGGGGCTTAACGTCGCTTACGTTTCTTTACTTTCTTTAAACGTTTGAAAACGTGCGCGTCTAATCGCTGTTCCATCATTCTCTGAAACCGTTGATTACTTTGCTTCTTCCTCAAACATTCTCGCGTTTCCCCTACACATTCCTGCATCTTCTTGCCATCTGATCATAGGTACGAAATTTGATTATTTTCCGCACTCGTTTATTGATTCTGATGTTGGATAACTGCCTGGGCTGTTTAATCTTCAACAACCCTCTGTTCCTTTTTCCTGAGTTTTCTTCGAGTTAGGGTTTAAGAAACCCGAGACTCTGGCAGTGCTAACTCTTGTTATCGTAATGTTGTGTTTGCGCACTCTACCTCCGCGCATTCGCATGCTTTATCTCTGTGTTTCTTCTGAAATTTGCACACAGGTATGGTTCTGAGTGAAGAGAAGCGGGCTAGACTGACTGATGTCCTCGCTCGTGTCCGCAGGATTTCTAGGGATGTGGGCACTTCTCGCCACCACGCCCTTGCTTCTGCCATCGCCGCGCCTTCTCCCACTCTTTCCACTCCTGGAGTCGCGGTCCCTCTCGCCGCCGTCCAATCGTCTCCCACCCCACTCCCTTACAAGGGTAAAGCGGTGGTGATCGAATCAAACGAGAACTCCGCCTAGGGGCCAATCTCTAAAAGGCCCAAGCCTACGCCGATGATGGTCTCCCATTCCTCTTCTACCGGTCGCTCGGTTTCGCCCCTGGATCACACGACCAGTGTTCCCCTGCTCTCTGACCTTGGTGGGACGAGCGCTTCTCCGACTACTCCTGCCCTCAAGCTGCCTCTTGTCCTTCAACATGTCTTTAAAGGCTTCCAACTAGGGGTGACTGTGGACTCAGATGCGGCCGCTGCGAGGGAAAGAATGGGCTTCAATTTGGGGGCTCTTCTTGCTCAGTCTAACGCTCTTCTAACCAGGCCTGAACCGGGGGTAGTAAAGGCCAAGACTGAAGAGGAAACATCCCTCCTGACTCATTCGTTCGCTGCCTGTGAGACTGCACTAAGAAAGATCTTTCTAAACAACTTCACGTCAAGTGCCGAGAGGTTGCTGAGTTGGAGGCAAGAGTTCTGACCTTACGAATCCGGGTCTTTGAGCTAGAAGAGGTTTTGATGTGTCCAAGTCCAAGATTGCGGGGCTTGAAAGAAGGTCCATCAGTCGGGAGGTGCAGCTGGGTCAAGTGGAGGCCGAACTTCTTCAACAAGCTAAGAGGTTTGAAGAAGCTGAGGCTGAACTGACCGAAGATGTTCTTGATGCCTATGACGCGGGATTCGCAGATGCTTTTGCTCAAGTTGTTTGCGCACATCAAACCGTGTCGCAAATGGGCAAATCGTTCACAGGGTCTTTCCTTAACTTGTGTTTGGTTGCCGGACAAACAATTTATTATCTGCTCAAAACTTTACTTTCTCGAACATATAGCTACTTTCATTTCCTTAAATCGAAAACTGCTCTTTGATTTGCTTAACTGCTTAACTCATGGTGCCTGGCACCAAGATGTTTCTTCTAGCATTCTATTGTATGTTCCTCTCATCGTGAGGAGGGGTTTTAACTGTGAACTAGGTCGTTCCTCCTTGGCATTCTTGCTTAAAAGGAGAGGTGTTCTTTACGAACCTACTTCTCTACTTTCGAGGCCTCTAATAGCAAGGGCAACAAACTCTCAACTGACCTCGGCTTTGCTAAAAGGCGTGGAGGATTTATCTGGAGAATTATTTTGTTTTACCTTGGCGTTTTCACTCAAGAGGGGAGGTGTTCTCTTATGAATCTACCTCTCCGTCCATAAGACTTCTAACGCAAGGAAAACAAATTCTTAACTGACCTCGGCTTCGCTCAAGGGCGAGAAGGATTTAACTAACGAACTATCAACTGATCTCAGCTTCGCTCAAAGGCGCGGAGGATTTAACTGTCGAACTGTTAACTGACCTCGGCTTCGCTCGAGGGCGAGGAGGATTTAACTGGCGAACTGTTTCGTTCGACCTTGGCGCTTTCACTCGAGAGGATAGGTGTTCTCTCCCGAACCTACCTCTCCGCTCACGAGACTTCTGACGCAAGGAAACAAGTTTTTACTGAATTGTACATAACTCGAGAAAATATTTCAATCGAAATTTGTATGGTGACCTCGTTAGAAAACCTTATAAGGGAAAAAGAGTGTCCCCTAGTACCATGTACAATGTTACTGCTTAACTGAAATAAAACTTGAAATCGATCGTGTTCCATGTGCGAGGAATTGGGCCTTTGCTTAAGCGTCTCAAGTCTACTTGCTTCGTCATGTGGACTTCTGTTACTCTGAAAGAAACGGTCCACACGGGAGAGACCTGACATGAGACCAGCGGGGCTGCCTTCTCTTGCACCTGGTGTCTTTCTTCAGGTCAATGGCATACTCTGCTCCCCCTGTGTATAAGTTTTTGAAACTGGTCCCATTTTTTCACAAGGACTGAACTGATCTCCTGATCGATCATCACTGGATACCAACTAAACGATGTGCTTGGCTGTGGTTTGCACAAGATTGGAGGGCTGGCTAAGTACTCCTTCAACCTGATGAGCACCTCTCTAGCTCTTGGTAAGGGAGGCCGCCCCCTCCTCCAACTGGTGTAAATCCAAACAAGACAGACACGCGCTTTTCTGGGTTTGTCTCCGTACCACACTCAATGAGCAAGGAACTCAGAAGCTTCCCTGATTCTCTCCTAAACACCTCGGGGTCCGGTTTCAACCTGTACTCTACTGTCTTTTCGACCAGACCTTGCGCCATTTGGGTGGGGATGTTGCTCTCCAATCTTTCTTTTCCCAGGGTTTCCAAACAGATCAGATTTGGTCCCGCGACTGACCTCGGGCAGGGGGACCTTCTCAGTGTACGGTGGTCCACTAGTGACCATAGATATCCCTCTCCTCGTGGCATCTCTGGGCCTCCTTCTGATCTGATTTGATGGTAATCACCTTTCCTATCAGGTCCGGTAGCTTCATCTTCATGTGCCTTGTTGACGGCACCGCCCCTAACCTATTCAGCGTTGGTCTACCCAACAACATGTTATAAGCAGAGGAGGCATTGACGATAAGGTACCTGATGCTCTCCGTACGTGACGTGGTGCCATCCGTGAAGGTAGTCCTCAACTCTAAGTATTCGCCCCGGGCCACCCTCTGTTGCCGCCATGTCCTCGGTCCCTTGTTTTTCTTGCCCATAATCCCTTAGGAGACCGTTCTTCACCAATTCATCCAGCTGGTGTCCCAGAGCTAAGCAATTGCGTATGGGATGGCTGAATGCCTGGTGGAACTCACACCAGGCGTTCTTGTTGGGCCCGAGCCTCTTGTCGGTCTTGGGAGGTACCTTCAACCTCTCAGCTACGTGTGGGATAGCGATCACGTCCTTCAATTCTACCACGAAGTCGTGCCTTGGCAGCACGTTATCTCTCCCGCGCACCCTCGCATTAGACTTTCTTGGTTGATAGGGTTGCTGCTTCACGGGGGTCTTCATCTCTGTCCTTACCTCGTGCACCCTTAGGGTTTGAGGACAACCTGTCGCGCGCGGCCGCGTGGGAACCACGCATGTGCGTTTTTCACTAACTACTTCCTCCGTCGCAATATGAGCCATCGCGCGACGCCTTATCTCGGCAAAGGTCTTGGGATGGTTTCGGATGAGTGACTCGCTGAAGGGTCCTGGCACAATTCCCTTCTTGAACGAGTGCACCATCATCTTTTCGTCTTTAAGGTTCAATCTCACCACTTGCGCTCCAAAGCGATGGAGGAACTCCTTCAAAGACTCTCCTTCATACTGTCTTACATCAAAGAGATCATAAGATACTGACAGGCGAGCTCGGTTATGTTAGAATATATGGCCTTAAACGAGAGGGGGGTGAATTGTTTAAGAAAGATTTTAGTAAACTTTTAAGCTTAGAATGAAAATTCTTCAAAAGAACCTTGATTAAGAATCCAGTTTTTTTTTTCAAATCAAAACAGCAAAAGAACAAAGCTGGAAAAACAATCGGTTGTTTTAGTGAAACAATCGGTTGTTTATACCAGTTTCAAAATATCAAAACTGAATTTAAAGAGTTAGAGATAGAGAGATTGTACACAGTTGTTTATACTGGTTCACTCCAAACTTGAGCTACATCCAGTCTTCTCAGAAACCCTGAGGATATCCACTAAGAAATCACCACTTGATCACTTACACCACAACCAAGAGAATGACCTTGAAACACCTCAAGAAACACACTCTCCTTGGCCAACACTAAGATTGTTGATCTTGAACACCTCAAGAACACACAGCCAATCTCAGCAAACACAGAAACGAATTGTTCAACAGATTACAAAGATTACACTTGTTACAGATGAATATCTGAAATCAATACAAGTAGAATCCTATTCCAACACCTTGACCAATCACAAAAACTCTTAAGCAATCTCAGCACTTTGAAAACTCTTCTTAGAAAAACTTTGTCAAAAGATTCTTAATTCTTAAAACTGTTTTTCTGAATATTTTCAAAGATATAGTTTGTTATCAAATCTTAACAAACTCTTAAATTGCATTAAAAGATTGGTCAAAGCATTTAATGACTGGAGCGTATACAGTTAAAGCATTTAAAGCTCAGTCAAAGAAAACAGTTTTTCTATTATGGTCCCAAAACAAACAATCGGTTGTTTCCTCAAATCAATCGGTTGTTTTGGTACTTAACAGTTTCAACTATTTGAAAACAGTTTTCAATCTTTCTCAAAACACCTAAGTGTAAACAATCAGTTGTTTCGACAAAACAATCGGTTCTTTCAACTTAGTTTGAAAAACATTTTACTTTTATAAATATTGAGATGCTAATTGCTTAAGATTTAATACAAGGGTGGATTACAACATTTAAAATACCCCAGAACAAAGCTTAAACAAGCACAACAACATCAAGCAAAGCAAAGGCTTCAACATCCTTCAAAGGATTTGGATTCTTCAAAACATTGAACATCACAAGGTTCAACAATCTCCCCCTATTTGATGAAGACAAATCCCTGGTGCTTGTGTTGTACCTGATTAAATATGAAGCAGTTCCTGCAGAAAATAGCATTTATACTATCCAAAGCTTCTTACAGCAGCAAAGCAGTTTATTACACATTCAAGGTATAAAACATGATAAACAATTGGTTGTTTACACGAAACAATCGGTTGTTTCTATCAGCAGCAGCAGAAAACACTTTTTGTATAAGAGATTTTAACATTTTATGTGTACCGCCCTGGTAGTCGGGAGTGATGACGTGGCATCCTGCTACAGTATAGGCGTGTTGGCAAGGCGCCAGGCTGGCAGAAGGGAAGGAGGTCGGGGGGCTCGTGAAGCCGCCAGTTATTAAGTTGGCGTGTTCCGATCTCCAGCATATCAGAATAGGCGATCACCGGGTTAAAGATGAAGTCGCCAGATGTGAACTCAGGCGACCAAGCGGTTGGAGATCGCCAGAGAAAGCACATCGCCGAAGATGAAGGAGAAGCAAATTATGAAGGCGGCCGGCGAGACCACAGGGAAGGTGTATGAGGACACCCTAACTCGCCAACTCCAGTAGAGATCGCACTCCCAAGTTAGCTATGCACTGGGCAGTACCATGCATAAGTAACTTAGCCAAAATGAGAGTAGAAGCAGCGCCAAGTCAAGGAGGCTCCAGATGATGACACGTGTACGACTGGATGCGAGCCACGTGTCCAGGTCTGTAACTGCCAGGAGAGAGAAAACAACCAGGTATATAAGAGTTCTCAACAAACTTTCTGAGGTACGCACGTTCAGTTTATACTCTTTACGCTTGCGAGTTATAGAGCTGACTGTGAGAGAGGATTTGCACGGTTCTTGTTCTCTTAGTATTTGGTGATTCGGTCACTGACTTGGGCGTTGGAGTGCGATCGGCCGCAGCGGCGCCGCTTTGTTTCTTTGCAGGTTCTTGAGGTGGATCTCGAAGAGGAACGGAGGTGTGAAGCGGTGCGCACGTCGATCCTTTGACGAGGCAGTTTCCAGCGTTCCGGTCAACAGGCAGGATCATCAGGCGCCCACCGTGGGGCCGTGTAAAACTTGCTCCCATCCACAGCGTGAGTTCTTGGAGGTTTTCGAAGTTTTCTGCGTGGTTGTGTGCTGGTGCAACCATCGTTCGCTGTTTGCTCGAGTTTCGTTCGGCCGCTCGTTTGGGTTTTCGATCGGTGGAGTGAGGTTTTCCTGCTGTTTACGCGTAAATTGTTCGGTGGAGTTCGAGTTCTTTCGCTCGTTTGGTTGTCCGTGGGGAAGCGGTAGTTTCTGGTGAAGTTGTGGTTTTCTTTGAAGGTTTACGGTGTTCTTGAGTTTTCTTGCGCAGTTTCGCACAGTTTTCTCCGATTGATCGTGGTTGAAGTGTCGTTCGCTGCATTCTGTGATTCGCTGAGTTTCATGAGAAAAATGAGAAGCAATCGTTCAAGTCCAGTTGCGCCCGTCGCTGCTGAAGGCGCCGCTGCCATGACCATGGCGCAGATGGCGGAGATGATGCGTTCGTTACAGGCAACTGTGGAAGCCTCACGCGTAGAGCAGGCGAGAATGCATGAGGACCTGGTCGCCTCTCGCGCCAGGAACGAGGAGCTCAGCAAGGTGACTGAGGAGCTGCGTCAAGCTCTTCAGGAGCAGCAAGGGCGTTCTTCTACTGAGGAGGTGGCGCCGTCATCGCCACCTCGTGTTTTCCCCATGCCTTTTGTTCAGGCGATTACTGACACGCCTATTCCTGCGAGCGTGGTTCCGGTTAAGGCTGTCTTTACCGGCGTGGAGGATCCAGAGGCTCATCTAACCACGTTCCATACGCAGATGATGCTGTCAGGAGGGTCAGACGCCGTCTACTGCAAGATGTTCGTGAGTACGCTCTAGGGAACGGCGATGGAGTGGTTTGTGAGCCTGCCTAATGGCCACATAACCAATTTTCAACAGTTCTCGAAGATTTTTGTCGAGCAGTACATCGTGAATAAGGCACCGCCCAGGGTGTCTTATGATCTGTTTGATATAAGGCAGTACCAGGGAGAGTCCCTCAGAGATTACCTGAATCTCTTTGGGGCGCAGATGGTCAGATCGCCGGCCAAAGATGAAGAGATGCCGGTCTATGCCTTCAAGAAGGGCGTGCTGCCAGGACCATTCTGCGAGGCCTTAATCAGGGCTCACCCTGCGACGTTTGTTGAAGTCAGGCGACTTGCGGTGGCTCACATCGCTGACGAGAGTGAAGTCGCCGAGAAGAGAGGAAGCGTGGCTCCCGCCAGGCCACGTGCCCAGACCAGGATCCAGACGCAGAGGGTGCTGGAAACAGCGGCGGCGGCCAGGAAGGACCAGAGGACTCGCCATCCTTACGATAGGAGGAACAAGGGAAGGAGCCAGGGGCGCCAGCAACCAGCACGCCGGGAATACAATCGCCCGCCTAAGCACAAGTTTGTCATGGGACTAGCGGATCTCATCGCCATTCCTAACATATCTGCTAGGTTGAAAGCGCCTGAGAAGGTGGGCGACAAGGTGCTGGGGTCAAAGCCGGATGCCTGGTGTGAGTTTCACCAAGGTTTTGGCCACACTTTGGACTCGTGTTTGTCCTTGGGATATCAGCTCGACGATCTGGTTAAGAGCGGTTTCCTAAACGACTATCTGCTGGACAGGAGGACGGGGGGAGGGTCGAGTTCCCAGCCAGCAGGGGGAGAAGCCCAGCAACACGAGATGCCTATCCACGGGGAGATCCACACCATTGCAGGGGGCTTCTCAGGTGGTGGATGCACCGCATCGCAGAGGAAGAAGTACGCGCGATCGGTGATGACAGTGGATATGTTTGAAGATCACTCGCCGGAAGTGGACATTACGTTCACCAAGCAGGATCTTCGGGACGTTGTGCCTCATGACAACGATCCCATAGTCATTTCGTTGGTTACGGTGGGAAGGAAGGTCCACAGAGTTCTGGTGGACCAAGGAAGCTCGGCAGACGTGATGTTCTGGCCGACTTTCACGCAGCTGGAGTTGCCCCTTGACCAGCTAAGGCCCTATGGAGGGTGCCTATATGGGTTCGCTGGTGACCAGGTGGAGGTCAGGGGGTACATTGAGCTGAGAACCACGTTTACAGATGAGGCTGGGTCGAGGACGGAGAAAATCAAGTACCTCATCATAAACGCTCCTTCGGCATACAACATCCTGTTGGAAAGGCCCACGCTTAACAGGATAGGCGCCATCCCGTCGACTCGGCACATGAAGGTAAAGTTGCCGTCCATGGAAGGGGTGGTGATCACGATCAAGTCTGATCAGAAAGAAGCGAAAAGGTGCTATGAGAATAGCCTGAAAAACAAGAGGTCGGTGAGTTATGTAACAACCACCCCACCTCCCGGTGTGAAGCCCAGATCGACGGTAACAGAGGAGGCCGCCGGAAGAGATGTGGAGATGGTGGACGCTGAGCTGGGGGAGAGGAACGCTGGTCTGGAGGAGGAAGAGGCGCGAAATCGCCCTGAGGAAGCGAGGGAGCAGGGTATCGCCAGGGCGGTGATCGCCAGAGAATCCAGGCCAAAACCTGTCGAGCAGTGGCTCGAAAAGGAGATCGGAGGAAAGATCTTCAAGCTGGGAAGATCTCTGGAGGTCGAGCTCCAGGACCAGATCGCCAAGGTGATTGAGCGGCATCTGGACGCGTTTGCATGGTTCGCTTCGGACATGCCCGGGATTGATCCCGACTTCTTGTGCCATCATCTGGCGATGGACAATTTGGTGAGACCAGTGCGACAAAGGAGAAGAAAGTTCAACGAGGAGAGGAGGCAGGCGATCAGGGACGAAACACAGAAACTCCTCGCTGCAGGCCACATCAGGGAAGTCCAGTACCCTGAATGGCTGGCAAATGTCGTGCTGGTGAAGAAGAGTAACGGGAAATGGCGCATGTGCGTCGACTTCACCGACCTGAACAAAGCTTGCCCAAAGGATTCGTATCCTTTACCAAGCATATATGCCCTGGTCGATAGTGCTGCAGGGTGTAAGTTGCTGAGTTTGCTGGATGCCTTCTCAGGATATAATCAGATCAAGATGCATCCCATGGATGAAGAGAAGACAGCCTTCATGACGGAGAGATCGTGCTATTGCTATAAAGTGATGCCGTTTGGGCTGAAGAATCGAGTACTTGCACCAATGCTGGGAAGGAATGTGCAAGCGTACGTCGATGACATGGTCGTGACCTCGCAGGAAAAAAGCAAGCACGTTGCAGACTTGGAAGAATTGTTCACGACGATCGCCAAGTTCAGGTTAAAGCTCAATCCGGAGAAATGCATTTTCGGCGTGGAGGCTGGAAAGTTTTTGGGTTTCCTCTTGACTGAAAGAGGAATAGAAGCCAACCCAGACAAGTGTGCCGCCATCTTGGCGATGAGGAGCCCAGCTACGGTGAAAGAAGTCCAATAGCTAACAGGTCGAATGGCAGCCCTATCTCGCTTCGTGTCAGCTAGCGGAGAAAAGGGGCATCCCTATTTTCAGTATCTGCGGCGCAATAATAAGTTTGTTTGGACGAAAGAGTGCGAGGAAGCTTTCGTCAAACTGAAGGAGTATCTGGCGAGCCCGCCGGTTCTGTGCAAACCGCTGGTGGGAATCCCTCTCAGGTTGTATTTTGCCGTAACTGAGAGGGCGGTGAGTGCGGTGCTCGCCCAGGATCAAGATCAGGCTCAGAAGCCTATTTATTTTGTGAGCAAGGTGTTGCAGGGCCCAGAAACGAGATATCAGGCCCTGGAGAAGGCTGCGCTGGCTGTGGTATTTTCGGCGAGGAGGTTGCGCCACTACTTCCATAGTTTCACAATACTGGTGATGACTGACCTGCCCATCCAGAAGGTCTTGAAGAAACCTGACGTTGCGGGAAGGATGGTGAAGTGGGCAGTAAAGTTGTCAGAGTTTGATATTAAATATGAGCCCCGAGGCCCGATCAAGGGGCAAATCTTTGCAGATTTCGTGGTTGAGCTCTCATCAGAGGCGACGCGGGTTGAAGGAGACGATTTCCGTTGGGTACTTTCGGTGGATGGATCGTCGAACCAGCAGGGCGGCGGTGCTGGAGTCATATTGGAAGGACCCAACGGCGTGCTGATCGAACAATCTCTGAGGTTTGCCTTCAAAGCCAGTAACAATCAAGCAGAGTATGAGGCGCTGATCGCCGAAATTTTGCTGGCCAAGGAGATGGGAGCTAGGGTGCTGATGGCTAAGAGTGACTCGCTGCTAGTCACGGGGCAAGTAACAGGCGAGTTCCAGGCTAAAGATCCACAAATGGCGGCTTACTTGGCGTACGTGCAGGAATTGAAGAGTTCCTTTGCCTCCTTTGAAGTAGTACATGTACCCAGAGAGCAGAATGCCCGAGCTGACTTGCTTGCTAAGCTCGCCAGCTCAGGCAAGGGGGGTAGGCAGAGGACGGTGATTCAAGAAACTCTGAAGACGCCAAGGGCATTTGTGGCAGATCACCTGGTTCTTCAGATAAGCAAGTCGACGGAGAACGCCGCGAGAAGCCATAAGTCCCTGACGCAAGAAACTCTGAGATCGCCGAGAATTAGAGCATGTCGAGGAGAGAAGGTGAATGTGATGCAGGTCTGCGCCACCCATGAGCCAGACACTTGGATAACACAGTACAAGCGGTGCCTGGCAGATGGCCTTCTCCCGCTGGATCCGACTGAGGCTAGGAAGGTAAAGAAGAATTCTAGCAAGTACACCCTGATTGATGGCGATCTATACAGGTTTGGGTTCACTCACCCGCTCCTGGAATGTATACACGGCGAGAAGTGCACGAGAATCATGGCGGAGCTCCACGAAGGTATATGCGGAAGCCACGTCGGGGGTCGAGCTCTGGCCGCGAGGACTCTCCGTGCAGGATACTACTGGCCATCCATGAGAGAAGATTGCAAGAAGTATGCCCGATGTTGTAAACAATGCCAGCAGCACGCCGATTGGCATAAGGCGCCTCCCGAGGAGTTGAAGTCGATTTATAGCCCTTGGCCATTTCACACCTGGGGAATCGACATCCTGGGACCTTTCCCGCTGGCGATCAGGCAGATGAAGTACTTGGTGGTGGCGATTGAATATTTCACCAAGTGGATCGAAGCAGAACCAGTGGCCTAGATCACCGCACACAAGATCGAAGGTTTCGTGTGGAAGAACATCGTGTGCCGGTTTGGAGTGCCTAAACGCCTGGTGTCGGATAATGGGACTCAGTTTGCAAGTCACCTGTTGCAGAAGCTTTGCGAAGGGGTGGGAATTCAACAAGTGTTCGCATCCATCGAGCACCCTCAGACGAATGGCCAGGTGGAGTCAGCCAATCGGGTGTTGTTGAGAGGTTTGAAGAGAAGGCTTAAGAAAGCCAAGGGAAGTTGGGCTGAGGAGGTACCCCGTATAGTCTGGGCATACCACACCACCGAGCAGTCAGGAACCCATGAGACCCCGTTCAGCTTGGTCTATGGGTGTGATGCCATGATTCCAGTGGAGATCCAGGAGAGCTCGCCGAGATTCCAGAACTTCGTAGAGGAAGACTCGAATGAAGAGAGGAGGCTAAACCTGGATCTACTGGATGAGGTCAGGGAAGAGGCGAGTTTAAAGGCTGAGGCGGTGAAGAGGAGGATCGAACGAAGATACAACTCGAAGGTGATGCCAAGGCAGTTTAGAGAGGGCGATCTGGTGATGAGGAAGGCCCACCAGTACGAGATGGAGAATAAACTGTCGCCCAAGTGGACTGGACCGTTCAGAATAACCGAGGCGCTCGGGAACGGCGCCTACCGCTTAGAGACGCTGGAAGAAGGGGCGATTCCTCGCACCTGGAACGCCACGCACCTGAAGTTGTACTATAGTTAAGAGCTTTGTAAGTAAAGACAAACACAAAGGTCATATTACAATGTCTCTGATGAAACAGTTTGAAGGGGGCACTCTTTTTTCCCTAAGGAGGGTTTTTAATGAGGCCACCCAATAAAAGAAGAGTTTTCGAAGTATAAGGCGTTTTCAGATTGCATGTTTGCTTTTTTCCAAAAGTTTTGAAGAAAGACCTTGTCGCTTGTACGTGATTTAAGGCAAGTAAAGATATATCGCATGCTTTCTAAAAAGTTTTTAAGTCCTCATCGTTTTTCGGCGATTGGAGGCACCAGTAAAAGTTTTTAAGTCCTCATCGTTTTTCGGCGATTGGAGGCACCAGTTAAAGTTTTTAAGTCCTCATCGTTTTTCGGCGATTGGAGGCCCCAGTAAAAGTTTTTAAGTCCTCATCGTTTTTCGGCGATTGGAGGCACCAGTTAAAGTTTTTAAGTCCTCATCGTTTTTCGGCGATTGGAGGCGCCAGTAAAAGTTTTTAAGTCCTCATCGTTTTTCGGCGATTGGAGGCACCAGTTAAAATTTGTAAGTCCTCATCGTTTTTCGGCGATTGGAGGCACCAGTTAAAGTTTTAAAGTCCTTATCGTTTTTCGGCGATCGGAGGCACCAGATGAAAGACCTCAACGCCCTCGCGCGTTCTGAGGCGAGATAAAGACCTCCTCGCCGTCGAGCGAGTGCAGGCGAGGAAGAGTAAAAAGTCCTCAGTGTTTCTGGGGGCGAGAAGATGTAACCCCTGGGGCAATGTAGAGGCACCAGTGAAAAGTCCTCCGTGTTTCTGGGGGCGAGAAGATGTAACCCCTGGGGCAATGTAGAGGCGCCAGTAAAAAGTCCTCCGTGTTTCTGGGGGCGAGAAGATGTAACCCCTGGGGCAATGTAGAGGCGAGTTAAATACCTTCTCGCCGATGAGCGAGTTCAGGCGAGTTAAAGACCTTCTCGTCGATGAGCGAGTTCAGGCAAGTTAAAGACCTTCTCGCCGATGAGCGAGTTCAGGCGAGTTAAAGACCTTCTCGCCGATGAGCGAGTTCAGACAAGTTAAAGACCTCCTCGCCGATGAGCGAGTTCAGGCGAGTTAAAGACCTTCTCGCCTACATGCGAGCTTAGGCAAGATAAAATCCTTCTCGTCTCGAACGAGTTCAGGTATGGTGCAGAGGGTGGAAGAAGTTTGGAGGGTGGCTAAGGTAGGTTCGAAGAGAACGCCCAGTCACCCGGTCTTTTGTTTTGAAGTTCAGGGAGGTAAAGAAGGATCCCAAAAGGCGTTTCTACCCCCAGACAAAGAAGCAATGGCCAAAGCATGAGGCCAGAAAGAAGCTGATATCACCAAGAGTCTTTGGCGATCAGGAAGAGTTCAAACAGCGGCGAGAAGGTTAAAACACCTATTTGATGAAGCAGGTCGAGTGGAGCGGTGTTTAAGCCAGTAACTGAGTTACAGTTCATCGCTTGAGGGATATGTTTACGATAAGGTTAATTGCCTTAAGATTACGAATTGTTAAGTGTTTGTTGCTTAAGGCTGAAGTGATCCGGAGCAGTTAAGTCAAAGGTTGTGCCTACAGTTTTCCTAAGTCATTTCTTTGAAATTAAACAAGCAAGGAAAGTTGAAGCGAGGGAAGAAGTTATAAAAGGAAAAACGTAGCCTTTGTCATTAACAGTTAACAGTTCAGAGCATATACACGAAGGGACATAAAGTTTATTACAAGTTATAATACAAGGGAAAGCACAAAGGTAGCAGATGAAGAAGAGTTGATTAGTCTTCAGCAGGAACGACTTTTCCATCCACCACTTCATTGTTCAGCGACACCATGCTGAGATCCAGGTCGGGGAACAGGCAAGCAAATTATTCCCGCGCAGCTTCGAATCCAGCAGCCAGAATTTGAGCGGAGTTCAGCTTGAGTTCTTCAATTTGCTTATGAAGTTCCTCAATCCGCTTCTTGAGGTCTTCAGTTTGCTCTTTTAGCTCTTTATTCTGTTGCTCCAGCTCTTCAACCTGTTTCTTGAGTTGTTCATTGGTCTCTTGAGCCTGGAGAAGGTCTTCAGTAACCTTTTTGGATTCCGCTTGCGCTTAGGCCAGTTCAGCAACTGCCTTTCCTTTCTCTTCGTTGGCTTTGGCAAGATCAGCTATGGCGTCGTCCCTCGCCTTTTCCACCTGCCCAAGGAGGGTCTCTCGGTCGGCTGACCTTTTCTCTAGTTTTTGCACCTTGACGGCGTCGGCCTTCATGAGAGCTTCCAGGTCAACCACCCTGACGCGAAGGGGCACAATCTTGCTCTCCAGTTCGACCTTCTCTTGAGCAAGTTGATGCACATTGTGGCGAAGGTCAGCGACCTCCTTGCGCGCCAGCCTGAGCTCGGTGTTCATGGCATCCTCCACTCGGGAGTGTTCGATTTCTGCGAGCGTCAGGCTGAAAGACAACTTCTCCGCCTCGACCCTCATGGTGCTGTTTTCGGTTTTGAGGTTGAAGAGGTCGTCTTGGAGCCTCCTGGTTGAGCTCTCCACAGCTCTGGTTATGATCGCCGGGATATCTTTTGCTATGGTCTTCAGCTTAGCAGATAGAGGCTCCCACATCCTAGTGACCTCCAAAGGGAGGTTTGCTGCTTGGAGAGGCGCCAGGCGAGCCTGTTGTTGGTTCTCGTCGCCACTTTCCTTAGCGGGTTCTTCAGTAGGTGCTTCTTGGCGTGGCGACGGAATCGGGGATTCGGTGATCAGAATCGGAGAGGTATGAGCAACCTCATCCCCGATTGGAGCATCTTCTGCAGCTGAGGCGTTTGAAGGGGGACCCCCTCCAGCTGACACATATGGTGTAGAGGCGCTTGGGGGGTCCTCCATGAAGTTTGGCTCTTGGGCCTCAACTGCAGGTGGCGCAGTGGCCAGTGGGACTGCTTGGACTGGTGAGGCAGGAGCCTGTGGGGGTGGCGATGATGGAGGAGGAGCAGGCGTCGATGGAGGTGTTGAGGTTGGAAGAGGGGGTGGAGCGGGCGGTGAAGAAGGTGCCACCCTCTTCCTCTTTGAGACCAAACCGTCTTCGGTGGCCTCGTCATCTTCTTCCTCTTCCTCGTGGATCACCTGAGGGGCTTTCCTTTTAGGTCTCTTGAGGACCAATTTCTTGCGTTGGGCAGGTTCCTTGGGTGGTGATCGCCCTTGGACGATGGCTGTCTCCACCACCGAGTTGGGCACCGTTTGAGAACCCGTCGCCAACCCGTGGTTTCGGGCGAGCGCCTTCAGTTCAGCGAGCATGCCTTTGCCTAACATGTTATCTGCATGGAACGAAAATGCATGGGTTAACTCAAGGAAAAAATAAGTGCATAAGGTAGTACACAGCAAAGCAGATGATATGTGCAGGAAAGATAAAACCAAAGTCTTGCGCATAACGCACAAGACGCCCAGAAACAGCTAAACAGAAGCAGTATTAAAACAACAGTCTTTAATGTTCTAACCTATTCGAATTTCTAGCTGGTCTTCGTAGAATTCGAAGCAGATCAAGGTGGTGGTAAGGAAAGTAATGTTGGCGTCCGCCACCCTTTTCCAGAAGAGACAGAGATCTCTGTCCAATGCTCCCATGCTGTCAGGACTTCTGGGTCTCCTGAAGCAGCTCTTGGACTCTTTCTTCCCCTTGTCCACCCAGTACAAAGGGAAGCCGTCGAGAAGGGAGGCGTCCTTGTCATTAGCGCGCACTTGGACGAACTTCCCCTTCCAGTCCTTGTAGGATTGCTGGAAGATAGCAAAGATGGACCTCCCAACAATCACGTTCAAGCTAACCCACAGGCGGTCTCCTGGGTGCTTGGCTTTGAAGAGAAATAGGAATACATCCACTGATGCGGGCAACCCCAGGTGGTCGCACATCACTTGAAAAGCTCGAACAAACGCCCAGCTGTTAGGGTGAAGCTGGGCGGCGGCAATGTTGAGCTCGGTAAGGAGTTCCCTCTCGAATCGGGTGAAAGGGAACTTGAGCTTCACCTTCTTGAATAAGGTCGTGTAGACGAAGCAGAAGGGCCCGTCGGCGCTCACCTTGTCATCGGCACAAACAGGCAGATCGGGGGGGCAAGGCAGCACCATCATCTTTTCGTCGTGCTCCTTATGAAATGATTGATGAGGCTCATCCCCCTTAGTCAGCCGCAAAACTGCTCCCGCAGTGTTCACAGAGGATGTCTCCCTCAGAAGGGTCGAGTTGGCCCAGGCATACAAGGTTTTGAAGTCTGGCAAGGGAACGGGGGCTCCTCCGGCGATAGGTGGAGTCGCCTGAGCCGGGGTAGGACGGGAAGACGCAGGCCTCTCAGCCTGGGAAGATGAAGCGCCACGAACTCGTGGTAGATCGTGTGCTTGAGAAGGGGGGTTTCTTGATGAAGGAGGAGGATTCGGGGTGATCTTTGTGCGAGTCATGGTTGCAGCTGCAAAGGAAGAAGAAAAGGAAAAATGATCAGGGGTTACAGAGGCTGACTCGATCATAGAAGGAAGGTGAAAAACGAACGAATATAGGTTCGTTGCGACGATTGACGAAGCCCTAAGTTACGCAGAAGGAGAAATGGAAAAGCAACCCACAGCGTATGCACCAGGCAGTTACAGGATGATGCGAATCGGTTAAAATGCAAGGAAAACCAGCAGAAGAAGGAAAGTAGGTACCTTTTGATGATCAGGAAGACGATGAAGGTTGATGATGATACAGAATGCTGGAGAGCGCTGAGAGTTTTCGCAGAAGAAAGTTAGAGCGTTCGTGAATGCGAAGGAGAGTGATGGAACAGTGTTGAGTGAAAATGGGTTTAAGGGTTTTTTCGAAATGGGTTTAGGAAGCGCAAACGGCAACTGAAGAGAGCCGTTGATGAAGCCACGTGTCGAGCGATGAGTAAGGGGTTTGGTGGAGCGTCAGAAAAGCAGAAGGTACAACCGTTTGGAATTCTGCGTCAGTGCCACGTAGACCGGTGTTGACGTGACTCTTTCAGTCTTTTCGCTAGACAAGTCTTCGCTTAAGACTGGGGGGCTTGTGTACCGCCCTGGTAGTCGGGAGTGATGACGTGGCATCCTGCTACAGTATAGGCGTGTTGGCAAGGCGCCAGGCTGGCAGAAGGGAAGGAGGTCGGGGGGCTCGTGAAGCCGCCAGTTATTAAGTTGGCGTGTTCCGATCTCCAGCATATCAGAATAGGCGATCACCGGGTTAAAGATGAAGTCGCCAGATGTGAACTCAGGCGACCAAGCGGTTGGAGATCGCCAGAGAAAGCACATCGCCGAAGATGAAGGAGAAGCAAATTATGAAGGCGGCCGGCGAGACCACAGGGAAGGTGTATGAGGACACCCTAACTCGCCAACTCCAGTAGAGATCGCACTCCCAAGTTAGCTATGCACTGGGCAGTACCATGCATAAGTAACTTAGCCAAAATGAGAGTAGAAGCAGCGCCAAGTCAAGGAGGCTCCAGATGATGGCACGTGTACGACTGGATGCGAGCCACGTGTCCAGGTCTGTAACTGCCAGGAGAGAGAAAACAACCAGGTATATAAGAGTTCTCAACAAACTTTCTGAGGTACGCACGTTCAGTTTATACTCTTTACGCTTGCGAGTTATAGAGCTGACTGTGAGAGAGGATTTGCACGGTTCTTGTTCTCTTAGTATTTGGTGATTCGGTCACTGACTTGGGCGTTGGAGTGCGATCGGCCGCAGCGGCGCCGCTTTGTTTCTTTGCAGGTTCTTGAGGTGGATCTCGAAGAGGAACGGAGGTGTGAAGCGGTGCGCACGTCGATCCTTTGACGAGGCAGTTTCCAGCGTTCCGGTCAACAGGCAGGATCATTATGCAATACCAGACAAAGATATACAAGAACCAATAATTCTCCCCCTATTTGTCTTCACAAATAGACTTTAACATGTATCATAAACAGATTTAAGAGAGATTATTAAGATCAAGAATACCTAACTCATTTCTTAAGAAGAAAAACCTTTCTTTTGGTAAAGGTTTTGTGAAGATGTCAACTAGCTGCAGTTTGGTCTCCACAAACTTCACTTCACAGTTTCCATTTTGCACATGATCTTTGATGAAATGATGTCTTATTTCAATATGTTTGGTCCTTGAGTGCTGAATCTGATTTTTGGTTTGATTTATTGCACTTGTGTTATCACACATCAAGGGAACCTTGTTGATTTGTAAACAAAAATCTGCAAGTTGTTGCTTGAGCCATAGAATCTGTGCACAGCAACTACCAGCAGCTATATATTCAGCTTCAGCAGTAGAAAGAGCAACACATGCTTGCTTCTTACTATGCCAAGAGATTAGGCTTGAGCCAAGAAGGTGACAAGTGTCACTTGTGCTTTTTCTATCTAGCTTGCAACCTGCAAAGTCAGAATCTGAATAACCAATTAAATGTATTGGAGAGTGCGAAAGATACCATAGTCCTACAGATGATGTTCCTTTGAGATATTTCAGAATTCTTTTTGCAGGTTTGAAGTGTGACTCTTTAGGATTTGCTTGATATCTTGCACATAAACACACCACAAACATGATGTCCGACCTACTAGCTGTTAGATAAAGCAAAGATCCAATCAAACCTCTGTATTTTGTTTGATCTATACTCTTTCCAGCAGCATCCGCATCCATGTAGCAGCTTGATGGCATTGGAGTGCTTGCTTCTTTGCAATTCTCCATTTCAAACTTCTTGAGAATCTCTATGCAATACTTTGATTGACTTAAGAAAATTCCATCCTTTGTTTGTTTAACCTGCAATCCAAGAAAGAAAGATAGTTCTCCCATCATAGACATTTCAAACTCACCTTTCATTGCAGCCACAAATTCTTCACACAATCTATCTTGTGTAGCACCAAAGATGATGTCATCAACATAGATTTGCACAAGAATTATTTCTGCATTTGACTTCTTGATGAAGAGAGTATTGTCTACCATTCCTCTTTCATAACCATGAGATAGCAGAAATTTGCTAAGCCTCTCATACCACTGCCTTGGAGCTTGTTTTAGTCCATACAAAGCTTTCTTCAACTTGAAGACATGGTTAGGATACTTATGATCTTTAAAACCCGGTGGTTGATCTACATAGACTTCCTCATTGATGTAGCCATTCAAGAAGGCACTCTTTACATCCATTTGGAAGAGTTTAAAACCACTCATACAAGCAAAGGCCAGCAGCAGCCTCACATCCTCAAATCTAGCCACAGGAGCAAAGGTTTCACCATAGTCTATGCCCTCTTCTTGATTGTAGCCTTTGGCAACTAGCCTTGCTTTGTTCCTTGTGATCACTCCATCCTCATCTAGCTTGTTCCTGAAAACCCATTTCGAACCAATAATATTCATTTCATTAGTTTTAGGGACAAGAAACCATACCTTATTCCTTTCAAACTGATTTAGCTCTTCATGCATAGCTTCAACCCACTTCTCATCCTTGAGAGCTTCCTCAATTGACTTTGGTTCAATTTGAGAGACAAAAGTTGTGTGCCTGCAGTAGTTTGAGATAGAGCTACGTGTGGAGACACCTTCCTTTATCTGCCCTATGATGTTATCCACTGACAGATCTCTAGGAATCCTCCACTCTTTGGGCAGCTCACTCTGTTGCAGAATTTCAATCGGTTGTTTCTGCGAATCAACCGGTTGTTTTTCTGCACATATTTCCAGCTTCTCCAAACTGATGCTTTGTTCATCTTCCTCAGCACTGATCTTTGGGATTTGACTGATTCTGCGATCTACCTCATCAAAGACAACATGAACAGATTCTTCTACAGTCATCAACCTTTTGTTGTATACTCTATATGCAAGGCTTGTGAGTGAATAACCAATGAAAATACCAAGGTCAGCTTTTTCATCAAACTTTCCCAAGCTTTCCTTTCCATTGTTGAGAACAAAACAGCTACAGCCAAAGACTTTAAGGTGACTCATGTTGGGCTTCCTTCCATTGAAAAGTTCATATGGAGTTTTCTTCAAAATGGGCCTTATAAGTACCCTATTCATCACATAACAAGAGGTACTCACTGCATTTGCCCAAAAATACCTAGGAAGTGATGATTCACTAAGCATTGTTCTTGCAAGCTCTTCAAGAGACATGTTCTTCCTCTCTACAACTCCATTTTGCTGTGGTGTTCTCGGTGTAGAGAAATTGTGCAGAATCCCCAACTTCTCACAGAACTTGACAAACTTCTCATTCTGAAATTCTCCTCCATGGTCACTCCTTATAGAACCTATGTTGATGTTCTTTGTGTTTTGTAGTCTTCTTGCTAGTTTTTTGAATGCAGCAAAGGCATCACTCTTTGATTCCAAGAACAAGGTCCAAGTGTACCTAGAGAAATCATCAACAATAACAAGAGCATAATAATTTCCACCAAGACTCATGGTTCTAGAGGGTCCAAAGAGATCCATGTGAAGGAGTTCAAGAGGTCTCAATGAAGAAACAACATTTTTGGTTTTAAAAGAACTTTTCACTTGTTTCACTTTTTGGCATGCTTCACAAATGTGATCCCTATCAAACTTGAGTTTTGGCAGCCCAATCACAAGATCCTTTGATATTAGCTTGTTCAAATGATTCATGTGAATGTGAGCAATTCTTCTATGCCAAAACCAAGATTCATCTTGCTTGGATAGAAGACATCCAATTGAACATGGTGAAGAGATATCTAGAAGATACACATTATTAACTCTCTTACCTACCAACATTACCTCTTTAGTGTTGGGTAGACAGATTTCACATGTGTTTGTCTTGAACATCACTTGATACCCCTTGTCACAGAGTTGGCTAATGCTCAGCAGATTATGCTTTAGGCCTTCAACAAAGAGCACATCATGAATCACCAAGATGCTCTCATCTCCTATGGATCCTCTCCCAAGAATTCTTCCTTTGTTGTTATCTCCATAGGTGACATGACCCTCTTGCTTAAAGGATATTCTCAGGAACTTTGATTTATCCCCTGTCATATGCTTGGAGCATCCACTGTCCAAGTACCACAATTGCTTGCTTTCCTCCAAGATTTCCTACAAAAGAGATTTTCAAGTACAAAGGTTTGGTCCCCTTATGAATGTGGGTCCATCTGGTTTATTCTCATCAATAAAAGCTTTATTTCCCTTGGGAATCCACTTCATAAGCCCTTTGGGAACAACATGTTTTCTTATTTTACAGAATCGCACAGAATGGCCTCTTTTCATGCAATAGAAGCATGTAACAATCGGTTGTTTCGATGGTCCAATCGATTGTTTTTCTGGCATTTTGGAAAATGATTTTGAAAATCTATCTTGTTTGTTTTGTGGATTAAAACCCAATCCAGATTTTCCAAAAACACAATTTTGAGATGCTAGCACACTCTCAAAGTTTGATTGGCCTTTAGAAAGCTTATCCACTGTTTTAACAAGATAGTGGACCATCTTTTCAAGATTTTCGCAATTTTCACAAACTAGAGTATCACACTTGCAAGAGGAGTTTTTGTAAATAATTTCCAAATTTTCAAAATCCATTTTTGAATTTTCTAAATCCTCTTCCAGTGTCTTTACTCTGTTTTCAAGCCAGCTATTCTTTTCTTTCAACCGATTGTTCAAGAGAGCCAATCGGTTGGCTTCTTCATGCATTTCTTGAAAGGCTTGAAGCAATTGACCATAATTTTCAGAGTTTGAAGAATTTGATGAACTTACACTACATGAGTCATCCTCCCTTCTGGTCATTAAGCAAAGATTGAGGCTTTTCTTATTTTTCCTTCTCTTCCTTCTTGCTTGACTCTTTGTCATTGCTTCCTTTGGTTCATGAGCAGCCTTGAGTGTCTCCCACATTTCCATAGCAGTTTTGCACTTTGATATCCTGAAAAATTCATTAGTATCTAGTGCAGAAGCTATAATGTTTTTAGCAAACCTATCAAGCTGAGCCATCTTACATTCATCATTTGTCCATTTGGACAAATGTTTTGCAATGAAAGAATTATCCTTTTTGAACTTTGGAATGTAAGGGCCATTCTCAATTGAGTCCCAAATTCTTTGATCAATAGATTCAATAAAGATTTTCATTCTTGCTTCCCAAAACTTATAATTCAATCCACAGAATAAAGGCGGTTTGTAGATTGAAACACCCTCCTCAAAAGATAGTTTTCCAGCCATAGAGAAAAAAATTTAGATCAACTTGAATAACTTTCAAGAACCAAGCTCTTGATGCCAATTGTTAGAATATATGGCCTTAAACGGGAGGGGGGGTGAATTGTTTAAGAAAGATTTTAGTAAACTTTTAAGCTTAGAATGAAAATTCTTCAAAAGAACCTTGATTAAGAATTCAGTTTTTTTTTCAAATCAAAACAGCAAAAGCACAAAGCTGGAAAAACAATAGGTTGTTTTAGCGAAACAATCGGTTGTTTATACCAGTTTCAAAATATCAAAACTGAATTTAAAGAGTTAGAGATAGAGAGATTGTACACAGTTGTTTATACTGGTTCACTCCAAACTTGAGCTACATCCAGTCTTCTCAGAAACCTTGAGGATATCCACTAAGCAATCACCACTTGATCACTTACACCACAACCAAGAGAATGATCTTGAAACACCTCAAGAAACACACTCTCCTTGGCCAACACTAAGATTGCTGATCTTGAACACCTCAAGAACACACAGCCAATCTCAGCAAACACAGAAACGAATTGTTCAACAGATTACAAAGATTACACTTGTTACAGATGAATATCTGAAATCAATACAAGTAGAATCCTATTCCAACACCTTGATCAATCACAAAAACTCTTAAGCAATCTCAACACTTTGAAAACTCTTCTTAGAAAAACTTTGTCAAAAGATTCTTAATTCTTAAAACTGTTTTTCTGAATATTTTCAAAGATATAGTTTGTTATCAAATCTTAACAAACTCTTAAATTGCATTAAAAGATTGGTCAAAGCATTTAATGACTGGAGCGTATACAGTTAAAGCATTTAAAGCTCAGTCAAAGAAAACAGTTTTTCTCTTATGGTCCCAAAACAAACAATCGGTTGTTTCCTCGAATCAATCGGTTGTTTTGGTACTTAACAGTTTCAACTATTTGAAAACAGTTTTCAATCTTTCTCAAAACACCTAAGTGTAAACAATCGGTTGTTTCGACTTAGTTTGAAAAACATTTTACTTTTATAAAGATTGAGATGCTAATTGCTTGAGATTTAATACAAGGGTGGATTACAACATATAAACTACCCCAGAACAAAGCTTAAACAAGCACAACAACATCAAGCAAAGCAGAGGCTTCAACATCCTTCAAAGGATTTGGATTCTTCAAAACATTGAACATCACAAGGTTCAACAGATGTGTACCGCCCTGATGGTCGGGTGTGATGACGTGGCATCCTGCTACAGTGTAGGCGTGTTGACAAGGCGCCAGGTTGGCAGAAGGGAAGGAAGTCGGGGGGCACGCATGGTCGCCAGTTGTTGAGCTGGCGTGTTCCGACTTCCAGCTTACCAGAATGGGCGATCGCCAGGTTGAAGATGAAGTCGCCAGATGGAGACCCAGGCGACCAAGCGGTCGGAGATCGCCAGAGCGAGCACATCGCCGAAGATGAAGGAGAAGCAGATTATGAAGGCGGCCGGCGAGACCACAGGGAAGGTGTATGAAGGCCCTAACTCGCCAGTTCCAGTAGATCGCACTCCTAAGTTAGCTATGCACTGGGCAGTACCATGCATAAGTAACTTAGCCAAAATGAGAGTAGAAGCAGCGCCAAGTCAGGGAGCCTCCAGATGATGGCACGTGTACAGTTGGATGCGAGCCACGTGTCCAAGTCTATAACTGCCAGGAGAGAGAAAGCCACCAGGTATATAAGAGTTCTTAACAAACTTTCTGAGGTACGCACGTTCAGTTCATACACTTTACGCTTGCGAGTGATAGAGCTGATTGTGAGAGAGGATTTGCACGGTTCTAGTTCTCTTAGTTTTTAGTGATACCGTCACTGACTTGAGCGTCGGAGTGCGATCGGCCGCAGCGGCGCCGTATCGTTTCTTTGCAGGTTCTTGAAGCAGATCCCGGAGAGGAACGAAGGTGAGAAGCGGTGCGCACGTCGATCCTTTGACGAGGCATTCTCCAGCGTTCCGGTCAACAGGCAGGATCAAGATGTGTGATGTATTGTGCCCTGAATAGCTTTGTGAGTTGCGGGAACGACGTTACATGGCCATCAGGGAGGCTAATGAACCAGTCCATCGTTGTTCCTGCCAAAGTGCTCATGAACAGCTTGCATCGCATCGCATCGAAGCCCCCAACAAGCATCATCTGCGTATGGAAAGCCGTGAGGTGGGCCTCCGGGTCTCTGTCCCAGTGAAGGTCACCTTGGGCCCTACGAGCGTGACTGGTATCGCTGCATCCACGATCTCTTGTGAGAACGGCGTTGGAAACTCTCTGGGTGGTGTCACAGACTCCTGATCTACACCCTCACGCTCACCTGCGCGAGTTTGCAGATCTCTGCGCAATTCCTCGTTTGAACGGCGTAGTTCTTCGCTCGTTGCTTGCGACGCTACCAAGTCAGCTTGGATGCGTTCTTGGTTTGCTTTCGACGCGACCATCTCTTCTTGAAGGGCTCGCATCGCCTCCATAACCTGTTGCATGGTGAGGCCCTCACCCCCGTTTGGTGCAACAGGTCCTTGCCTCGTACTTCTCATCTCCTCGATCTTCCTGGTTCTTGTTAGTGGGACAATGTTTTGTATCGTGCCCTACGGTGGGCGCAAAAATGTTCCTGTCGGTTGACTCAAAGTGGCTTCGTGCGCCAACGTCACTCTTTCGTCCAGAATCCTTGCGTTTGTACGTGTCGTTCCTGTAATGAATGCCTGAAAACACAAAGACAAGGGGCACCTTAGATGATGGCATTGAGCTCTTCTCTTTTGTGGTTTTTGGGTGGTTTGCGAAAACTTAGTGGTTTTTTGATGGATCAAGGCCCTCCTAGGAGGTGTGGCTGCCTTGGAGGTGCATGAGAGTAGGGAAATCGAGGGAGGTTCGGCCAACCCCCTTTGGTAGGTGAAAGGATTGAAGATTAAGACCTATATCTTAGGCAAAGGAGTAAAGTATGGCTCAAGTTTGGCAGCATAACAATACTCAATTTAATCTTACAAAATGAGAGCCAAGCACCTCCTTATATAGGATTGGAGGGCTGGAATTTGAAGAGCCAAATACAAATGAAATGCTAGCCAAATTACATGTAAGTGTAAGCACATGGAGCACATGGCACATGGGAGCACATGGCCACCTAGCCTTCACATGGCCGACCTAGATTAGTATGGTAGGTTCTAGAAACTGTAACTAATCTAGGTAATCCTAATTTAATCCTAATTTGCAGAATTAAATAAAGGTTCACAATGCTATGCTATTTGCACCACAAATAAAGCTATGCTACGCTTGATGGGCTTCTTAGAACAACAACTCTCTTGGTCATGGACCTTGTTGTCCTAGACGCTCTTATGGGTGCCCTTCATGCAAACATCAACTCTCTTGGTCATGGACCTTGGTTTCCTAGACGCTCTTGTGGGTGCCCTTCATGCAAGGTTGGTCCTAGACGCTCTTTTGGTTGCTTTTCATGCAAGGTTGGTCCTAGACGCTCTTGTGGTTGCCCTTCATACAAGGTTGGTCCTTGACGCTCTTTTGGTTGTTGGGGCCTCTTCCATCATCCCCTTCCTCTTGAAAAAGGATTTTTCCTCAAATCCATTGCTTCTTCTTCTTCATGGTTAGGGGGATGGATGTGTATGGCTGGATTGTGTCCATCATCTCCTCCTTCTTGAGAAAATCTATCCTCAGTCCACAATGGTGATATCGGATAGCAGCCTCTTGCTACTTCAACTATGCTTGTCCTCCCAGATCGAACTTCCATCTAGGGGAATTATCAAATAAAGCAAATGAGTTAGTTGAAGTAGTTATATAAAAATCAATTTTATGAAGTTGCCATTTTTGTTTTTCTTTTGTTTTTGGCAACTTTTTACAATATTTCTCTTTTGATCGTTGTATGTGTTCTCTAATCCTCATTTTAAAATTTTCAATTTTTGTTACTTTTTCCTTAGGCACAATTCCTTTAGGAAATGGTAACAACTTAAAAGGAGAAAGAGAACTAAGTTCACATACAATTTCAAATGTAGAAATATTAGTAGTCTTGTGTACTACTTTATTGTATGCATGCTCATCTCTAGAGTTGTGTGTGCACTTCATGATTACTCTAGGTATAGTAGAAAGAGCTATGTTTTCAATTTCAGTGTGACCATTCTTTTGAGGATGATAAGAATTTGAAGGGTACAACTTAGTTCCAAGTTTTTCTAAAAGTATCCTAAAAAACTGGTTTTCAAAGTTTGGAGCTCTTTTCAATACTATGCTTAGAGGTAAACTATGAAGTTTCATTACTTCTCTAGAGAAGAGCTTATCCATAAAAATGGAATCAATACCTTTTGTAGTCCAAGGAAGCTCTAATATAAAATCTAGTTTTATATCTTCCCATGGATCATTTGCAAAAGGTGAAGGAGTATAAAGTTCATGAGACATCGCCTTAGGTGTAGTTTTAAAACAAGAAATGTATCTAGGGTAATGTCTTTGAACATCATTTCTCATGGGTGACAAAAGTTTTCCTTTTAAAAGCTCTAGAGTTTTATCAACTCTAATTTGGCCCATGAGTTCTCCTTCATGAAGAATTTCTCTCTTATGTGCAAAGGTAGTCTCGTTGTTACAACCATTGAGAATTTGAACACTTTGCAATGGTTGTCTCAATAAGACATGACAAGTTTCTTTAGGCACTATCTCACATAAAAATTGGCTTTGTAGATGCTTATAGATAACTTGACCTTCACTTGGTGATATCTTAGCACATATGAGAAATAATCCACTACATCTTTATCTATACAAGCCTCTTTTAAGGATTCTTCTTTTTTTACTAGGCTTGCAAGTGTTCCTTTACAAAAGGTAAGGCTAGGTTGTTCAACAAGCATATTTTCAAAGGTATTTTCAACTTTTCCTTCTTGTTGAATGACCTTGTGGGAAGGAACACTCTTCTCCCACACCTTTTGTTTCCCAAGGGTTTGATTTTCTATTTTTGCATTTTCATCACTCTCACTATCTTCTTTTTCTTGGCTACTATTCTCATCTTTGTCCCTTAAGATCATAGATCTTTCATTGGAACATTGAGATGCTAATTGATCATGACCAAGGTATGTAAAACATGGAATTTCTCTAGCTTGAGAGTGTGAGATATGCTCGGCTAGGTTTTGGGAAAGTTTTAGAGATATTTCTTTTATATGTTCTTCCTCTTTATGGAACTCATTCTTGTCATAAGATACATAGTATGAACTTTGTTTTTGACTTGATTGTTTTCACAAAATTTGTTTTTCAACTTTAAGGCTAAGTTGAATCAAGTCATTTAAATCTCTATAAGGTAAAAGTTCAACTTTGTTTCTTATCTCAAGTTTGAGACCACTTAAAAACCTAAATATGGTGGTATGGTTTTCTTCAATAATCCTTGCCCTCTTAATATATGACTTCATCTTTTGCCAATATTCTTCTACACTCATATTTCTTTGATGAAGTCTTTGGAGCTTATCCATCAACTTCCTATTGTCAAGTGAGGGAATATGGCGACATCTCAAGACTCCCCTAAGGTCATTCCAATATGTAATGGGAGGGTCCTTGTGGAGATTTCTCTCTCTTTTTAGGGCATTCCACCAATACATAGCATCATCTTGAAAACTTAAGGTAGCTAAGGGTACTTTCTTTTCTTCACTCACATGGTTGCAAGCAAACAATTGCTCTACCCTCATCTCCCAATATAGATATGTTTCTACATCTTCGTTCCCATAGAAATGAGGTAGCTCTACCTTAACCTCCTTTAGGTTTTCTTGTCTCTCTTTTCTAGCTCTCCTAGGGGATGGTTGATGATATTCATTAATTCTAAGACTTTCTTCCCCAAAAGAATCATAAACTTGAGAGCTATATGCATGAGAATGTAATTTTTTTGAAATTTAAGACTTCTCATCCTTTGCTTTAGTCAATTCATTAGTTTTGGCCTCATTCTCCAATTGTTTAGATGAAATTAATTGAATATCCTTGGAAAGTTGTTTTAAAAGAGATTTCAAGGATTTCACATCACTTTTAAGAGATTTAGAGGAGTGAGAAGACATGACTAAAACTTTGTGTTTAGAAGTGCTTTACTTTAAGAAAGAAGAGGAAAGTTAATGAAGGTAGCTTCCCAGGTAAGAGAGGTGAGTCACAAAGGACTACTTAAATACCAAGTCTTGCCTTAGCCAAAAACTATCCCTCAAAATCTTCACACAATTCTTTTTCTAAGTAAATCACTTAGAACACAATGAGGATGGAGAAATCAAATTTTATGCAAGAAAAACAATGCAAAGCTATTTAACAACTAAAGCAATTTATCAAAGCCTTAAACAAAGATAAGCAAAAGCAATTAAGTGAAACTAAGCACAAATTGACGTAATGAAAACAATTAGCAAATGCTAAACTAGAAAGCTTAAACTAGTCGATCCTAGGTGAGGCTTCTTAGACACTTTGAGCCTTAGAAGACACACTCACTGTCTAATTCGTGATTAATCCACTAATTAACAAGAGTAAAATGTAATTACAATTCAAGAAATGCAAGAAATTAAATTGCAAAATTAAATTTCAGCAAGGCACTTCTTTGACTTGTTGTGACTCTTCTTTGTTGTGCCCTTCAAGGTGTATGGTGTATTTTGGTATTGTGTTTGTTTCTGCCCCTTGCCTTGATCCTCTTTGATTTAAGTAATTAAATTCTTCAATACAGTATCTATTAAGTAAAGCTAGACTCTCCTCAAGTCAAATACCACTCAACAAGAACCAATTGATATTTATCCACCAACAAATTTGAGAGGTCAAGAAAAGAAAGCAAGAAACAATTAATATTTAAAAACAGCACCACTGCAATTGGATTTAATAATGTGACACAACTAGAAAGAGTTCAGAATGAAATTGGTCAAGCAAATAAAATAATAGGCACTTAATAAAGGATGGCACACAAAAGAAACCTAAAGATTGGCACTATAATTGTTTTGAAAAACCAAAACAGCACCACTGAAAATATTATGGTTCAGAAAGCGTGACTTCAAAGATTTATGTTGAGCTGGCTATTTTGTATTTGTTTATGAAAATTTAAACACAATCAATTAAGTTTCTTAAAAAACTATTGGCGTTGGTTTCTGATATGATTCCACTAGCTAGATATAGATGATTCTTTGACATTTTATGGAATCAACTTGAGTTGGAGAATGAATAGGCACTTTTAATAGAAATGGATCAATGTTCTATGTTTCAAGAACTCACCAAAACTTGCACCAAACACCAAACTCACATGGAAGACCCATTTCTTGCCAATTGAACCGATTAAATTGAACAAGAAAGCAAATGCACCATTTAAAAAGCTTAAGAACTGAAATGCACCGAACAAATTAAGAAGAAATGAAGAAGAAATAATTGAATCCAGCAACAGAGCATAAGAAGCGAACACTACATGAATTTAAGCTCAAATCACCGAATAGAAAGATCCTAGACATGTTTTAGAATTCGAATGAACTTGGAAATGAAATGAAAAGATGGAGAAGAGAGGAACTTATGAGAATGAAGAGCTTGGTTGATGGTCACGCCACTTGAAGTGTGAAGGCTCCAAGATAAGTGAGCAATGCCGCCACTTGAGAGAACCAAGGCACTCAAGATGAGACAAGGAAGAGGAGAAGACAAGTTCTCACACACTCAATCACCAATTTGGGAGAGTTTTGCTACTATAATTCTCAAATCTGATTTATGAAGGACCTAAGCCCTCCTTTTATAGGACTAAGGGTCGGTCATTTACATAGCTTATTCCCTAAGATACCCAAAAAGCTCCTAAGCTCACGCCCCTCCTACTAAGCTCATTCCCAAGCTTCTAGAATTTCCTAAACTAAAGCCTAAAGATGCTTTTACAAAAGAGGTGTCTAATGTTTCCCTCTAAGCACCTTTTAATACACAAGAAACTATCAAAAGAGAAAACAATCTTCCACTATTTCCTAATTCCTTAAATTTGCTTCTTGTAAGCCTATGAGGTGGGTTATTGACTCTTTGAGCGTCTTCTACTTGGGCCTCTACCTCCTCTTGTCCTTGATTGTTGGCTTCTATTTCTTCTTGATCTTGATCTCCATCATACTCCCCGAGTTGGAGAGAATTCGACCACGAATTCTGGAGACCTACAGAAAAAGGAGTTAGATCACTGATATTAAATGTATGACTACCAAGGTATGTATCAGGCATATCTAACTCATAGGCATTGTTATTAATCCTCTTTAGGACTTGGAAAGGTCCATCACCACGAGGCATTAGTTTGGACTTCCTTTGAGTAGGAAAACGATCTTTCCTCAAGTGAAGCCAAACCCAATCACCCTCATCAAATAACAATGCTTTTCTCCTTTTATTGGCAAGTTCGGCATACTTGTCAACCTTCTTCTCAATTCTCATCTTGATGTCTTTATGCAAAGTTTTCACAAAAGAAGTCTTTTCATCCCCATCTTTGCACAAGACATCCTCAAGGATGGGAATAGGAAGAAGATCAAGAGGTGTTAAGGGATTAAACCCATAGACAACCTCAAAAGGAGAATATGAGGTGGTAGAATTTACTACACGGTTATAGGCAAATTCAACATGGGGTAGTAAATTCTCCCACACTTTAGGATTCCCGAAAATGAAGCATCTCAATAGTTGTCCCAAAGTTCTATTTACCACTTCGGTTTGACCATCGGTTTGTGGGTGACAAGTGGTAGAAAATAAAAGTTTAGTACCAAGCTTACCCCACAAGGTCTTCCAAAAGTGACTCAAGAACTTGGAATCTCTATCGGACACAATAGTTCTAGGAATCCCATGCAAACGAACCACTTCTTGAAAGAAGAGTTTGCAATATGACATGCATCATCCACTTTGTGGCAAGGAATAAAGTGAGCCATCTTTGAAAAACGATCCACTACCACAAAAATGGAATCCTTTCCCTTTGATGTCTTGGGTAATCCTAAGATGAAATCCATCGATATGTCAACCCAAGGCATTGAAGGGATAGGGAGAGGAGTATATAAACCATGGGGATGCATCCTAGATTTAGCTTTGCGACAAGCTATGCATTTATCACACAAACTATGAACATGTTTATGCATATGAGGCCAACAGAAATGTTCATGCAACACATCCAAAGTTTTTGCAACCCCAAAGTGACCCATTAAACCTCCCTCATGTGCTTCTCTAACAAGAGATAATCTAATTGAGCTTTGAGGAACACAAAGACGTTTTCCTTTAAAAAGAAAGTCATCTTGTATAAAAAAATCTTTGTGTCCTCCTTTGAGACACTCTTGATAGATAAGAGAAAAATCAAGGTCATCATGATAAAGATCCTTAATGTGATTAAAGCCAAGATATTGAGAACCCAAAAGATTTAGCAAGGCATATCTTCTAGAAAGTGCATCGGCCACAATATTTATTTTGCCTTGCTTATGTTTGATCACATAAGGAAATTGCTCAAGGAATTCCACCCACTTAGCATGCCTCTTGTTAAGTTTGTTTTGGCTTTTCAAATATTTAAGAGATTCATGATCACTATGAATCACAAACTCTTTAGGAAAAAGATAAAGTTGCCAAGTAAACAAAGCTCTAACAAGTGCATATAATTCTTTATCATAAGTGGAATAGTTGAGATGACTCCCCTTTAATTTCTCACTAAAATAAGCTATGGGGTGGCCCTTTTGAAGGAGAACAACCCCAATGCCTATACATGAAGCATCACACTCAATCTCAAATGTTTTAGCAAAATTAGGAAGGGCTAAAATGGGAGCATTAGTCAATTTTTCTTTTAAAACATCAAAAGCTTTTTGTTGTGCTTCTCCCCATTGAAAAACCACATCCTTTTTCACTATATCATTGAGAGGTGCAGTTATTGTACCAAAGTTAGGCACAAATCTTCTATAAAAAGAAGCAAGTCCATGAAAACTTCGGACTTCATTCATAGTAGTAGGCGTAGGCCAATTTTGAATGGCCACCACCTTAGCTTGATCCACATGGACCCCTTTGCTACTCACAACAAACCCTAGGAATTCTATATGATCAAGTGCAAACATACATTTATCAAGGTTAGCATACAAGTGTTCCTTCCTAAGGGTTTCTAAAACTTGTCTAACATGCATCCTATGGTCATTCAAAGATAAGCTATAAATGAGGATATCATCAAAATAAACAACAACAAACTTACCAATGAAAGGTCTTAGAACATGATGCATGAGGTGCATGAAAGTATTTGGAGCATTAGTTAAACCAAAGGGCATAACTAACCACTCATATAAACCAAAGTTGGTCTTAAAAGCCGTCTTCCATTCATCACCCGGTTTGATACGGATTTGATTGTAGCCGCTTTTAAGATCAATCTTTGTAAAAATTTTGGAACCATGCAATTCATCCAACAAATCATCAAGCCTAGGTATGGGATGCCTATACTTAATTGTAATGTTATTGATAGCCCTACAATCCGAACACATCCTCCATGTGCCATCTTTCTTAGGGACAAGGATAATAGGCATAGCACAAGGGCTCATGCTATCTTGGACCCAACCTTTTTCAATCAAAGCCTCAATTTGTTGGCGAATTTCCTTGGTTTCACTTGGATTGGTCCTATCGGCCGGACGATTGTGTAAAGAAGATCCCGGAATCAAATCAATTTGGTGCTCAATCCCTCTCAAAGGTGGAAGGCCTTTTGGAGGATCTTGAACACATCTTGAAACTCCTTTACCAAATTATCAAAGCAATGAGGACTATCAACAAGTGGTTCTAACTTAAGAGGTCTAGGGATAGCTAAGAAGATAGGATTGTGAGCCACTAGTTCCCTTTGGACCTCATGCCTAGACACAAGAAGCGTAGACTTAGGACTCTTTTCTTTTTCACTCTCCCTCTTTTTCTTCATAAGAATTTGGTCCTCATGGACTTCTCTTGGAGAGAGAGATTTCAAAGTAACCTTGTGACAATGGAAATCAAAAGAAAGTTTGTTGGTAAAGCCATCATGAAAAACTTTTCTATCATATTGCCAAGGCCTTCCCAAAAGAACATGTGTTGCTTCCATGGGCACAACATCACATAATACCTCATCTTTGTATTTTCCAATAGAGAAATGGATGAGGACTTGTTTATTCACAATAATTTCTCCTACTTCACTAAGCCATTGCAATTTGTAGGGCTTTGTATGAGAGATAGTAGGCAATCCAAGCTTATCTACCACTCTTGTACTAGCCACATTAGCAGAACTACCCCCATCCACTATTAAGGAACAAATGTTGTTTTGAATAAGACATCTTGTATGGAAAATATTTTCCCTTTGACTTTCATCAAAAGGTTGTGAAACTTGTCCAAGAAGTCTTCTCACAACTAACAAATCTCCTTCAAGTGGACTCTCACTCTCATTCTCACTAGATGCTCTAGAATATGAAGAATGCCTAGGTGAATCCGAATCATGCTCACTCATGACAATGCACAAACATATTCCTTTTAGAAGGACAATTAGCCATCTATTAATGTTTCCCTCTAAGCACCTTTTAATACACAAGAAACTATCAAAAGAGAAAACAATCTTCCACTATTTCCTAATTCCTTAAATTTGCTTCTTGTAAGCCTATGAGGTGGGCTATTGACTCTTTGAGCGTCTTCTACTTGGGCCTCTACCTCCTCTTGTCCTTGATTGTTGGCTTCTATTTCTTCTTGATTTTGATCTCCATCAGTTTCACTCCAATCACATGCGCCAATTAATTATAATAATTTTTCCAAAAACAGTGTCCAATTACAGTCAGGTATAGTGCCAGAATGCACACTTCTTTTGTATGATTTATCTTTTTTTTTCTATTTTGTTTTTTCAACTGATTCTTTTTTTATTTTTGTGCTAACACCTCAAAATATTGAAATCCAGAGGCTCATAATTTTCTTATGACGTATTTAATTTTCATAAAGCAAAACAGCCAAAACAGACTTGTGAAAACAGATGATTCTGAAATCTAGAATCAAAATAGAAAGATATACTTCAAAAACACAATGGAATTAATGTGATGGAATTTGTGTGGATCTAGCACACAAATATGAACTCAAACTAAAAAGAAAAATGCACCAAAGGATCAAATCAAAACATAATTCAGATTAGGCACTCAAAACAAAACAAGAAACAAATAAATCAAGAAAGGTACTACTAAGATTTGTTGACAAATTTTGGAATCACATGACTTGACAAAACTTATAGATTCAAAAAATAAAATGACTCAAACACATTAATATGAACCGAATAGAATTTCAAACAAGACTCAAGCAACCTAAAAATTCAAAAACAGCAACACAAAGTACCAAGAATCCTACACAAAATTGAAATAAGATGCTCAAGCACAATTTGAACAAAAACTACCGATTGAAATGCATAGAAAAGCATTCAAATCATATTAAAATATAGAAAACAGCAAGACAAGATGAACAAAGATGAACATTATGAATATAAGAAGAACTCAAGCAGAAAAATACAAAGAGATACTTATCTCTTGAAGACCATAGCTCATGATACCAAATGATGGCATTGAGCTATTCTCTTTTGTGGTTTTTGGGTGGTTTGAGGAAGCTTAGTGGTTTGTTGATGGATCAAGGCCCTCCTAGGAGGTGTGGCTGCCTTGGAGGTGCATGAGAGTAGGGAAATTGAGGGAGGTTCGGCCAGCCCCCTTTGGTAGGTGAAAGGATTGAAGATTAAGACCTAACTCTTAGGCAAATGAGTAAAGTATGGCTCAAGTTTGGCAGCATAACAATACTCAATTTAATCTTACAAAATGAGAGCCAAGCACCTCCTTATATAGGATTGGAGGGCTGGAATTTGAAGAGCCAAATACAAATGAAATGTTAGCCAAATTACATGTAAGTGTAAGCACATGGAAGCACATGGAGCACATGGCACATGGGAGCACATGGCCACCTAGCCTTCACATGGCCGGCCTAGATTAATGTGGTAGGTTCTAGAAACCGTAACTAATCTAGGTAATCCTAATTTAATCCTAATTTGCAGAATTAAACAAAGGTTCACAATGCTATGCTATTTGCACCACAAATAAAGCTATGCTACGCTTGATGGGCTTCTTGGAACAACAACTCTCTTGGTCATGGACCTTGTTGTCCTAGACACTCTTGTGGGTGCCCTTCATGCAAGGTTGATCCTAGACGCTCTTTTGGTTGCTTTTCATGCAAGGTTGGTCCTAGACGCTCTTGTGGTTGCTCTTCATACAAGGTTGGTCCTAGACGCTCTTTTGGTTGTTGGGGCCTCTTCCATCACTAGAGGTCGTTTGCATTCCGACGCTCAAGTCAGTACTAGGGCTAGGAAACACCAAACTGTATATCTATCACTGTGTGTATTAAGCGGCACAAAAGAATAGCGTACCTGGCCAAGTTTGTTACCTTACTATTTATAGGCTGAAACTAGGGTTTCCTCTTTACCCGAAATGGGCTTTTCTGATGGGGCGGGCTCAACACTATTGTTACCTTACTCTTAGGATAACCTAGCGCGTGGGGTCCCTAACTAGAGTGCAACCTCTGACGGGGTGACCACCTGGGTGCCTCCTCGTGCACCTGATCTCTAGGGTCACCCACCTCTGGGAGTGCCCTAGTTGTTCACGTGCCATGCATGCAGCTCACTCTTGGAACGTGACCCTCACGAGTCACACCTTTCTAGTGGCTCTACACTTTGTGTTACACCTGAACGTGTCATCCACTCTACATGCATTGACCCTCGTGATCTAGGCTTTTCCCTTACTGATAACTGGTGTATGGTCTGGGATCCACCTTTCATGGCCCAGCTCTACTATTTGGGTTCCTGATGTCCGATCTCTCCACACTGTCTAGTGGCACGTCGGTACATCCTGATGACCAATGTCTGACCACTCTTTGGCTTCTGGCGCACGTGCTTCGCGAGATGTTGGCTCACGCCGCTCGTGGGACCTGCTTACGTGGCACCAACATTACTAGCGGTCAACAACGCCCAAAGACTGGTCGGTACAACAACTATAAAAAAATTAACTTCATTTCTTCGATGACAATGACCAAGCCACCCTTCATTTGACGCTCTGATGACACCTCAACTCATCGATGCTCATACATTGCAGGCCATCAAGTTTTCTTCCCACACGTCAGCCGTTAGTTCTAATTTATCCTCCCACTCCAACATTGAAAAAAGCTTTGACAACAACTCATAGCTTCTTCTATACTCGTGACTTCTCCTACACTCGCGGTTTCACCTTCATCATTTTCCCTCCATGATTTCTCCCGAACCCGTTCAACATTCAAATCCCTAATCTAATTACTTTTTTATCCTTCGCCACATATCATCGACTACTAGTCAAGAAATCATTTTCATTTTGCTCATGCATCAATGTTAATTCATATAAAGAAGTCACCTAATGATGTGAGACTCATCCATGCATACATATTGGTGTTCATGTATCATATATCTTTGAAAAATTCAATCAAGAAATCAATTAATGAAGAACGGTTTTTTATATGCAAAAATTGAATTTTTTTAACACAAGATGGAGAGAAATCAATTATGGAAACTTATTTCAATGAGACTGACCTCAATTCACGATGAATAAAGAACACATAAGAATAACGTCTAACATGTAAAGAGAGGAGAAAAATAAGATAGATTTATATTGGTTCACCATACAACTTGGGCTACATCCAATTTTCTTAAACAAACTACTTAAGAGCTTTCACTAACTTAAAACTTTGTTATACACAAACCTCTCTAATACAACCAATATTCACACCTCTCCATGTACTCCAAGTACACCAATCTCTCCAAATTCTACAGTACGCCAACCTTCCCAGGCACATTAGTCTTAATCTCCGACTGAGACTAAGACATCTCAATATATAAGAAAAACACTCTTAAAGAGAGAACAATGAAAACTCATAGTATATTCTTCATAATTGAAGGATTTACAATGTTTAGCTCACAACCTAATAGACTAGACACTCTGTGTACAACAACTATGAACTGTTGAAAAACTTTTGAAACTATTTTGAAAATTGATCTTATTGCACTTATCATCCTTTTAAGCCTTTATATAGTATTTATAAATTATGAACGTTGAAGCTCGTAAAATGTAAGTCTTTAAAACTGCACTTCATCATTTTGGTATTAGACGAGGAAACTTTAGCTAAAAATATTTCTTGCGCATCTTGAATGGTTATATGTTAACATTGATTTTAAAAAACTTTATATACTTGTATATTTTGAATGATTAAGGTTGAATCTGTTATACTCAAAGTTTGTACAAATTTCACAACGTAGCACCTTTTTTTTCTATTAGATGCTCTGTAAGAAATTTTTGCTTTGATATCTTCTACGTGTCTTAAGTGTTGAAATTACTTCTAGAAACAATTTGAATGTGATTGACAATCATAATAATCAAAATTGAAATAATAGAGTTTAATCATAATCAATTGTATATGAAAACCTTCTATACCAGTTACCTATTGGTAACATATTTCAAAAACTTTCATTCTCAGTATAAATTTAAAACATTGAAGTATATCAATCTTTATCTAAGATATAATTTTTAAAACATAACTTCAAAGTTGAATCCATCTATCTTTTTTATTTTCACAAACTTTCTTTCTTAAAAATGCATTTTTGAAAACCTTCCAAATTGGCATGACTATTAAATGTTGAGTCATATTAGTAACTTGAATAAGTTATATTTCATTTATAAGATATATTTCTTTTAAAACAGAATCAAGCAAGTGAAGATATTAAATTTTTGGAAGCCCAAGTTTTAGTTTTTGTACCGCCCTGGTGGTCGGGTGTGATGACGTGGCATCCTGCTACAGTATAGGCGTGTTGACAAGGCGCCAGGTTGACAGTTGGGAAGGAAGTCGGGAGGCACGTGTAGTCGCCGATAGTTAAGTTGGCGTGTTCCGATCTCCAGCGTACCAGAATAGGCGATCGCCAGTTTGGGGATGAAGTCGCCAGATGTGGGCTCAGGCGACCAGGCAGTCGGAGATCGCCAGAACAAGCACATCGCCGAAGTTAAAGGAGAAGCAGATTGTGAAGGCGGCCGGCGAGACCACAGGGAAGGTGTATGAAGGCCCTACCTCGCCAGTTTCAGTAGAGATCGCACTCCTGAGTTAGCTATGCACTGGGCAGTACCATGCATAGGTAACTTAACCAAAATGAGAGTAGAAGCAGCGCCAAGTCAGTGAGCCTCCAGATCATGGCACGTGTACAGTTGGATGCAGGCCACGTGTCCAAGCCTGTAACTGCCAGGAGAGAGAAAACCACCAGGTATATAAGAGTTCCTAACAGATTTTCTAAGGTACGCACGTTCAGTTCATACACCTTACGCTTGCGAAGTGACAGAGCTGTTTGTGAGAGAGATTTGCACGGTTCCAGTTCTTAGTATTTGGTGATACCGCCACTGACTTGAGCGTCGGAGTGCGATCGGCCGCAGCGGCGCCGTATCGTTTCTTTGCAGGTTCTTGAGATAGATCCGGAGGAGGAACAGAGGTGAGGAGCGGCGCGCACGTCGATCCTTTGACGAGGCATTCTCCAGCGCTCCGGTCAACAGGCAGGATCATCAGGCGCCCACCGTGGGACCGTGTAAAACGTGCTCCCATCCACAGCGTGAGTTCGTGGAGGTTTTCGAGGTTTTCTGCGCGGTTGTGTGCTGGTGCAACCGTCGTCCTTGGTTTCTTTGAGTTTCGTTCGGTGAAGTTTGTGTTTTAAACCGTCCGTTTGGTTTTTTCGATCGGTGGATTCGAGTTCTTTCGAGTGGTTGTTTGGTTCGCGGGGAAACGGTGGTTTTTGGTGAAGCTGCGATTTTCTTCGAAGGTTCGCGGTGTTCTTGAAGTTCTTGCGCAGTTTCTTGAATCTTCTCCGATCGGTCGCTGATTCGTTCGTGGTTGAAGTGTTATTTGCTGTACTTCTGTGGTTCGCTGAAGTTAATGAGAAAGATGAGAAGCAATCGTTCAAGTCCCGTGGCTCCCGTCGCGGCTGAAGGCGACGCCGCCATGACCATGGCGCAGATGGCAGAAATGATGCGCTCATTGCAGGCCACTGTAGAAGCCTCGCGCGTCGAGCAGGCGAGGATACATGAAGACCTGGTCGCCTCTCGCGCCAGGAACGAGGAGCTCAGCAAGGTAGCTGAAGAGCTACGTCGAGCTCTTCAGGAGCAACAGGGTCGTTCTTCAGCTGAAGAGGTGGCACCGTCGACGCCGCCTCGTGTGTTCCCAATGCCTTTCACTCAGGCGATTACCGACACGCCAATTCCCACGAGCGTGGTTCCGGTTAAAGCTGTGTTTACCGGCGTGGAGGATCCAGAGGCTCATCTGACCACGTTCCACACGCAGATGATGCTGTCGGGAGGGTCGGATGCCGTCTACTGTAAGATGTTTGTGAGCACGCTCCAGGGAACGGCGATGGAGTGGTTTGTGAGCTTGCCCAACGGCCACATAACTAACTTTCAACAATTCTCGAAAATCTTTGTCGAGCAGTATATTGTGAACAAGGCACCGCCCAGGGTGTCCTATGACCTGTTTGATATAAGGCAGTACCATGGGGAGTCCCTCAGAGACTACCTCAATCGCTTCGGAGCGCAGATGGTCAGATCGCCGGCCAAGGATGAAGAAATGCTAGTTTATGCCTTCAAGAAGGGCGTGCAGCCCGGGCCATTCTGCGAAGCCTTGATCAGGGCTCATCCAGCGACGTTTGCTGAAGTCAAGCGACTTGCGGTGGCTCACATCGCCGACGAGAGTGAGGTCGCCGAGAAGAGAGGCAGTGTGGCTCCCGTTAGGCCACGCGCCCAGACCAGGATCCAGCCACAGAGGGTGCTGGAAACGGCAGCGGCGGCCAGAAAGGATCAAAGGACTCGCTATCCTTACGATAGGAGAAACAAGGGAAGAAGCCAAGCGCGCCAACCGCCAGCACGCCAACAACCAGCATGCCGGGAATACAATCGCCCACCTAAGCACAAATTCGTCATGGGACTAGCGGACCTGATCGCTATCCCTAACATATCTGCTAGGTTGAAGGCGCCCGAGAAGGTGGGCGACAAGGTGCTAGGGTCGAAGCCGGACGTCTGGTGCGAGTTTCACCAGTGCTCTGGCCACAACCTGGACTCGTGTTTGTCTTTAGGATACCAGCTCGACGATCTGGTCAAGAGCGGGTTCCTAAACGACTATCTGCTGGACAGAAGGACCGGAGGGGCATCGAGTTCCCAGCCGGCAGGTGGAGAAGCCCAGCAACATGAGATGCCTATCCATGGGGAGATCCACACCATTGCAGGGGGTTTCTCAGGTGGTGGATGCACCGCGTCGCAGAGGAAAAAGTACGCGCGATCGGTGATGTCAGTAGACATGTTTGAAGATCACTCGCCCGAAGTGGACATTACGTTCACCAAGCAGGATCTTCGGGACGTTGTGCCTCATGACAACGATCCCATTGTTATTTCGTTGATCACGGCGGGGAGGAAGGTCCACCGAGTTCTGGTGGACCAAGGAAGTTCGGCAGACGTGATGTTCTGGCCGACTTTCACGCAGTTGGAATTGCCCCTTGACCAGCTAAGGCCCAATGGAGGGTGCTTGTATGGTTCGCTGGCGACCAGGTGGAGGTCAGGGGGTACATCGAGCTGAGAACCACGTTTACCGATGAGGCTGGGTCGAGGACGGAGAAAATCAAGTACCTCATCGTAAACGCCCCTTCAGCATATAACATCCTGCTGGGAAGGCCCACTCTCAACAGGATAGGCGCAATTCCATCGACTCGGCATATGAAGGTGAAGCTGCCGTCCATGGAAGGGGTGGTGATCACGATAAAGTCTGATCAGAAGGAAGCGAAAAAGTGCTATGAAAATAGCCTGAAAAATAAAAGATCAGTTAGCTATGTTACAACCACCCCACCTCCCGGTGTGAAGCCCAGACCGCCGGTGATGGAGGAGGCCGCCGGAAGGGACGTAGAGATGGTAGATGCTGAGCTGGGGGAGAGGAATGCTGGCATGGAGGAAGAAGAGGCGCGGAATCGCCCGGAGGAAGCAAGGGAGCTGGGAATCGCCAAGGCGGTGGCCGCCAGAGAATCCAGGCCCAAACCCGTCGAGCAGTGGCTCGAGAAGGAGATCGGGGGGAAGGTTTTCAAGCTCGGAAGATCTCTGGAGGTCGATCTCCAGGACCAGATCGCCAAGGTGATTGAACGGCATCTGGACGCGTTTGCCTGGTCCGCTTCGGACATGCCCGGAATCGACCCCGACTTCTTGTGCCATCATCTGGCGATGGACAACATGGTGAGACCGGTGCGGCAAAGAAGGAGGAAATTTAATGAAGAAAGGAGGCAGGCGATCAAGGATGAGACCCAGAAACTCCTCGCTGCAGGCCACATCAGGGAAGTCCAGTACCCTGAGTGGTTGGCAAATGTCGTGCTGGTGAAGAAGAGCAACGGGAAATGGCGCATGTGCGTCGATTTCACCGATCTGAATAAGGCTTGCCCAAAGGATTCGTATCCTTTACCAAGCATTGATGCCCTGGTTGATAGTGCTGCGGGGTGCAAGTTGCTGAGTTTCCTGGATGCCTTCTCGGGCTACAATCAGATCAAGATGCATCCCCTGGATGAAGAAAAAACAGCCTTCATGACGGAGAGGTCGTGCTACTGCTATAAGGTGATGCCGTTCGGGTTGAAGAACGCGGGGGCCACGTACCAGAGGCTGATGGATCGAGTACTTGCACCGATGCTGGGAAGGAACGTGCAAGCCTACGTTGATGACATGGTCGTGACCTCGCAGGAGAAGAGCAGGCACGTAGCAGACTTGGAAGAGTTGTTCACGACGATCGCCAAATTTAAGTTGAAGCTAAACCCGGAGAAGTGCATTTTCGGCGTGGAGGCTGGGAAGTTCTTGGGTTTTCTTTTAACTGAAAGAGGAATAGAGGCCAACCCGGACAAGTGTGCCGCCATCTTGGCGATGAGAAGCCCGACTACAGTGAAAGAAGTCCAGCAGCTAACGGGTCGGATGGCGGCCCTATCCCGCTTCGTGTCAGCGAGCGGAGAAAAGGGACATCCCTATTTCCAGTGTCTGCGGCGCAATAACAGGTTCGTTTGGACGAAAGAGTGCGAGGAAGCTTTCGTCGAGCTGAAGAAATATTTGGCGAGCCCGCCGATTCTGTGCAAACCACTGGCGGTAATCCCTCTCAGGTTGTATTTCGCTGTGACTGAGAGGGCGGTGAGTGCGGTGCTCGCCCAGGACCAGGATCAGGCTCAGAAGCCTATTTATTTCATGAGTAAAGTGTTGCAGGGCCCGGAAACGAGATATCAGGCCCTGGAGAAGGCTGCATTGGCTGTGGTGTTTTCGGCGAGGAGGTTGCGCCACTACTTCCACAGTTTCACCATACTGGTGATGACTGACCTGCCCATCCAGAAGGTCTTGAAGAAACCTGACGTCGCAGGAAGAATGGTGAAGTGGGCAGTCGAATTGTCAGAATTTGACATTAAATATGAGCCCCGAGGCCCGATCAAGGGACAAGTCTTCGCTGATTTCATAGTTGAGCTCTCTTCAGAGGCGACGCGGGTTGAAGGAGACGATTTCCGTTGGGTACTCTCGGTGGATGGATCGTCAAACCAGCAGGGTAGCGGTGCTGGAGTCATATTGGAAGGACCCAACGGCGTGCTGATCGAACAATCGTTGAGATTCGCCTTCAAAGCCAGCAACAATCAAGCAGAGTATGAGGCGCTGATCGCCGGGATTCTGCTGGCTAAGGAAATGGGAGCCAGAGTGCTGATGGCTAAGAGTGACTCGCTGCTAGTCACAGGGCAAGTAACAGGCGAGTTCCAGGCTAAAGATCCACAAATGGCGGCTTACTTGGCGTATGTGCAGGAATTGAAGAGTTCCTTTGCCTCTTTTGAAGTGGTGCATGTGCCCCGAGAACAGAATGCCCGAGCTGACTTGCTTGCTAAGCTCGCCAGCTCAGGCAAGGGGGGTAGGCAGAGGAAAGTGATCCAAGAAACACTGAAGACGCCGAGGGCATTCGTAGCAGATCACCTGGTCCTTCAGATAAGCAAGTCGACGGAGAAGGCAGCGAGAAGCCATAAGTCTTTGACGCAAGAAACTCTGAGATAGCCGAGGGTCAGAGCTTGTCGAGGAGAGAAGGTGGACGTGATGCAGGTCTGCGCCACCCATGAGCCAGACACGTGGATAACACAGTACAAGCGATGCCTGGCGGATGGCCTCCTCCCGTTAGATCCAACAGAAGCTAGGAAGGTAAAGAAGAATTCCAGCAAGTATACACTGATTGATGGCGATCTGTATAGGTTTGGGTTCACTCACCCACTCCTGGAATGTATACACGGCGAGAAGTGCACGAGAATTATGGCAGAGCTCCACGAAGGAATATGTGGAAGTCACGTCGGGGGTCGAGCTCTGGCCGCCAGGACTCTCCGTGCAGGCTACTATTGGCCATCCATGAGAGAAGATTGCAAGAAGTATGCCCAGTGCTGCAAGCAATGCCAGCAGCACGCCGATTGGCACAAGGCGCCTCCCGAGAAGTTGAAGTCGATCTATAGCCCTTGGCCGTTTCATACTTGGGGAATCGACATCCTGGGACCTTTTCCACTGGCGATCAGGCAGATGAAGTACTTGGTGGTGGCGATTGAGTATTTCACCAAGTGGATTGAAGCAGAACCAGTGGCCCAGATCACCGCGCACAAGATCGAAGGCTTTGTATGGAAGAATATTGTGTGCCGGTTTGGAGTGCCTAAGCGCCTGGTATCAGATAATGGGACTCAGTTTGCGAGCCACCTGTTGAAGAAGCTTTGTGAAGGGGTTGGAATTCAGCAAGTGTTTGCATCCGTCGAGCACCCTCAGACGAATGGCCAGGTGGAATCAGCCAATCGGGTGTTGCTGAGAGGTTTGAAGAGAAGGCTCGAGAAAGCCAAGGGAAGTTGGGCTGAGGAGGTAGCCCGTATAGTTTGGGCGTACCACACCACCGAGCAGTCAGGAACCCATGAGACCCCGTTTAGCTTGGTCTATGGGTGTGATGCCATGATTCCAGTCGAGATTCAGGAGAGCTCGCCGAGATTCCAGAACTTTGTAGAGGAAGACTCGAATGAAGAGAGAAGGCTGAACCTGGATCTGCTGGACGAAGTCAGGGAGGAGGCAAGGCTGAAGGCTGAGGCGGTGAAGAGAAGGGTCGAGCGAAGGTACAACTCGAAGGTGATGCCAAGGCAGTTTAGAGAAGGCAATCTGGTGATGAGGAAGGCCCACCAGTACGAGATGGAGAATAAGCTATCACCCAAGTGGACTGGACCGTTCAGAATAACCGAGGCACTCGGGAACGGAGCCTATCGCTTGGAGACGCTGGAAGGGGGGGCGATCCCTCGTACCTGGAACGCCACACACCTGAAGTTGTACTATAGCTAAGAGCTTTGTAAGTAAAGACGAACACAAGTGTTATATTGCAATGTCTCTGTTAAAACAGTTTCAAGGGGGCACTCTTTTTTCCCTAAGGAGGGTTTTTAATGAGGCCACCCAATAAAAGAAGAGTTTTCGAAGTATAAGGTGTTTTCAGATTGCATATGTGTTATTCCCAAAAGTTTCGAAGAAAGACCCTGTCATTCGTACATGATTCAAGGCACGAAAAGATATGTCGCGTGTTTTCTAAAGTTTTAAGGTCCTCATCGTTTTTCGACGGTTAGAGGCACCAGCTAAGTTTTTAAAGTCCTCATCGTTTTTCGGCGATTAGAGGCACCAGTTAAGTTTTTTAAGTCCTCATCGTTTATCGGCGATCGGAGGCACCAGATCAAAGACCTCCTCGCCGTTGAGCGAGTGTAGGCGAGAAAGAGAAAAAGTCCTCCGTGTTTCTGGGAGCGAGAAGATGTAACTCCCGGGGCAACGTAGAGGCAAGTTAAAGACCTCCTCGCCGTTGTGCGGGCGCAGGCGAGAAAGGTCCTCAGTGCATCCAGGGGGAGGAGATGTACGCCCTGGGCAAGTTGAGGCACCGGATAAAGTCCTTATCGCCGTTGTGCGAACTAAGGCCCATCAAAGACCTCCTCGCCGTCGAGCGAGTGCAGGCATGGGAAAGAAAAGGTCCTCAGTGCATCCAGGGGGGAGGAGATGTACACCCTGGGCAAGTTGAGGCACCAGACAAAGTCCTTCTCGCCGTTGAGCGAGTTAAGGCCATTTAAAGACCTTCTCGCCGATGAGCGAGTTCAGGCGAGTAAAAAGTCCTTCTCGCCGATAAGCGAGTTCAGGCGAGTAAAAAGACCTTCTCGCCGATGAGTGAGTTCAGGCGAGTTAAAGACCTTCTCGCTTACATGCGAGCGTAGGCAAGATAAAATCCTTCTCGTCTTGAACGAGTTCAGGTATGGCGAAGAGGGTGGAAGAAGCTTGAAAGGTGGCTAAGGTAGGTTCGAAGAGAACGCCTAGTCAGCCGGTCTTTTGCTCTGAAGTTCAAGGGGGCAAAGGAAGATCCCAAAGGGCGTTTCTACCCCAGATAAAGAAACGATTGCCAAAGCATGAGGCTGGGAAAAGTTGGTGTTGCCAAGAGGTCTTGGCGATCGGGAAAAGATTGAAAGACTTGTTTGATAAAGCAGGACGAGCGGGACGTTGTTTGAACCAATGATTGAGTTACAGTTCGTTGCTTGGAAGGTATTCTTATGATAAGGTTAGTGCCTCAAGAGTACAAGTTGTTTAAGGTGATTTTTGCTTAAGTTTGAATCAGCTCAAAGAAGTTACGCCAAAGGTCATGTTTGCAAAATCGCTAAGTTAAACGTAGCAGAGTTAGGCATACAAAGAAAGTAAAGCGCTCAAGAGAAGTCAGAAGACATATCCAAATGTCGTTATTGAAATAAGTAGCTGTTCAAAATACATGTGCAAGAGTTTTTACAAGGTAAATACAAGTGAATTCATAAAGAAGCAGATGGGGTAGAATTGGTTGAGCCTTCGGCGGGAACGACCTTCCCATCTACTACTTCGTTGTCTAACGACACCATGCTAAGGTCAAGATCAGGGAAGAGGCATGCAAACTGTTCTCGAGCGGCATCAAACCCAGCAACCAGAATCTGAGCAGAGCTTAGCTTAAGTTCTTCAATTTGATTTTGAAATTCTTCGATTTGCTGTTGAAATCCTTCAACCTGCTGCTTAAGCTCCTTGTTCTGCTGCTCCAGCTCTTCGACCTGTTTTTGGAGTTGTTTGTTGGTCTCTTGAGCTTGAAGAAGGTCGTCAGCCAACTTCTTAGATTCTGTTTGAGCCTGGGCCAGCTCGGCAACCATCTTCACCTTCTCTTTGTTTGCCTCGGAGAGATCAGCCATGGCGTCGTCTCTTGCTTTCTCTACTTGCCCAAGTAGCTTCTCGCGGTCGATCGACCTTTGCTCCAGCTTCTGTACCTTATCGGCATTGGCTTGAATTTGAGCCTCCAGGTCGCTCGCCTTGGTGCGTAGAGGCACGATTCTGCTTTCAAGTTCGACTTTTTCTTGGGCAAGTTCATGGACTTTGCGGCGAAGGTCAACAGCTTCCTTGCGCGCAAGCCTAAGCTCGGTGTTTAGGGCATCCTCCACTCGAGAATGTTCCATTTCCGCGAGCGTTAGGCTGAATGACACCTTCTCCATCTCGACCTTCATTGTGCTGTTCTCGGTCTTGAGGTTGTAGATATCATCCTGTAGCCGCCTGGTGGAGCTCTCCACAGCTCTCGTTATGATTGATGGGATGTCCTCTGCAATGGTTTTGAGTTTAGCAGTCAGAGGTTCCCACATCCTCGTGACCTCGAGGGAAAGATTTGCAGCTTGGAGAGGCGCCAGGGGGGCTTGTTGAGGGTTCTCGTCGCTGCCTTCCTTAGCAATATTTTCGGTGTTTGCTTCTTGGCGCGGCGACGCAATCGGGGACTCGGTGATTAGGATTGGAGAGGTGTGAGCGACCTCATCCCCGATTGGAACGATTCCTGCAGCTGAGGTGTTGGAAGGAGGGCCCCCCCCTGCTGATATATGCGGTGTAGAGGCGCTCGGGGGGTCCTCTAAGAAGTTTGGCTCTTGGGCCTCAGTTGCAGGTGGCGCAGTGGCCAATGGGACTGCTTGGACTGGTGGTGAAGGGGCTTGTGGTGCTGGTGGTGAAGGAGGAGGAGCGGGTGTTGATGGTGGTGTTGAAGCTGGAAGAGGGGGCGGGGCAGGTGGGGAAGATGGTGCCACCCTCTTCCTTTTCGTGACAAGGCCGTCCTCTGTGACCTCGTCGTCCTCTTCCTCATCCTCTTGGACAACTTGGGGGGCTTTCCGCTTTGGCCTCTTAAGGACCAGTTTCTTTCGTTGAGTGGGCGCCTTAGGCGGTGATCGCCCCTGGATGATGGCCTTCTCGACCGCCGAGTTGGGAACCGTCTGGGAGCCGGTCGCCAACCCGTGGTTGCGGGCGAGCGCCTTTAGATCGGCGAGCATATTCTTACCCAACATGGTATCTGCGTAAAATGAAAGTGCATAAGTTAGCTTAAAGGAGAATGGAGTAAGTGTACAAGGCAATGAAACAGCAAAAGCAGGCATATGCAGAAAAGATAAAACCAAAGTCTTGTGTGTGTCGCACAACACGCCCAGAAACAATATCAGAAGCAATGTGAAGACAAGGGTATAGCGTCCTAACCTATTTGGAATTCCAACTGGTCCTCAAAGAACTCGAAGGAAATCAGGGTGGGGGTCAAGAATGTTATGTGGGCATCTGCCACCCTCTTCCAGAAGAGACAAAGGTCTCTGTCCAAAGCTCCCATGCTATCAGGACTTCTGGGCCTCTTGAAGCAGCTCTTGGACTCCTTTTTCCCCTTGTCCACCCAGTACAAGGGGAAACCGTCGAGGAGGGAAGGGTCTTTGTCGTTTGCGCGAACCTGGATGAACTTCCCCTTCCAATCCTTGTACGACTGCTGGAAGATGGTGAAAATGGACCTCCCAGCAATGGCGTTCAGGCTGACCCACAGGCGATCTCCTGGGTGCTTGGCCTCAAACAGGAATAAAAACACGTCCACTGACGCGGGCAACCCCAGGTGGGCGCACGTTACCTCAAAAGCTCGGACAAACGCCCAGCTGTTGGGGTGAAGCTGGGCGGCAGCGATGTTGAGCTCGGTTAAGAGTTCCCTCTCAAATCGAGTAAGAGGGAACCTGAGTTTAACCTTTTTGAAGAGAGTAGTGTAGACGAAGCAGAAGGGCCCGTCGGCGCTCACTTTATCATCGGCGCACACTGGCAGAGTGGCTGGGCAAGGCAGCACCATCATTCTCTCATCGTGCTCCTTGTGGAATGATTGGTGGGCCTCGTCCCCATTGGTCAATCGCAGAACCGCTCCCGCGGTGTTCACCGACGACGTTTCCTTTAAGAGGGTTGAGTTAGCCCATGAGTATAACGTCTTGAAGTCTGGCAGTGGGGTGGGGGCTCCTCCAGCGTTTGGTGGAGTCGCCTGGGCCAGAGTGGTTTGAGAAGACGCGGGCCTCACAGCCTGCGAAGAGGGGGCACCACGAACTTGCGTAGAGTCGTGTGCTTGAGAAGGAGGGTTTCGCGCTGACGGAGGGGGGTTCGGGGTGATCTTCGTGCGAGTCATGGTAGCAACTGCAAACGAAGGAGGAAGGAAAAATAATCAGGAGGGTTACAAAGGCTGACTCGATCATGAATGGAAGGTGAAAGACGAACGAATGTGAGTTCGTTGCGACGATCGACAAAGCCCTAAGTCACGCAGAAGGAGAAATGGAAAAACAGCCCACAGCGTATGCACCAGACAGTTACAGGATGATGCAAATCGGTGAAAATGCGAGAAAACACAGCAGATGAGGGAAAGTAGTTACCTTTCGATGATCGGGAGAATGTTGAAGGGAGGTGGTGATCTAGAGCGTCGAGGAACGTTGAGAGCTTTCGCAGAGGGAAACAAGAGCGTATGCAAGTATGAAGAAAGTGATGGAACAGTAGGAGCGTAAGGGGTTTAAGGGTTTTCGAAACGGTTTGGGGAAGCGCTAACGGCAGATGAAGATAGCCGTTGATGAGAACCACGTGTCGAGCGATGCGCGAAGGGTTTGGTGGAGCGTCAGAGCAGCAGAAAGTACTATCGCTTGGAATTCTGCGCCCCATGCCACGTAGACCGGTGTTAACGAAGGCTTCTTCAGTCTTTTCGCTAGACAAAGTCTTCGCTTAAGACTGGGGGGCTTATGTACCGCCCTGGTGGTCGGGTGTGATGACGTGGCATCCTGCTACAGTATAGGCGTGTTGACAAGGCGCCAGGTTGACAGTTGGGAAGGAAGTCGGGAGGCACGTGTAGTCGCCGATAGTTAAGTTGGCGTGTTCCGATCTCCAGCGTACCAGAATAGGCGATCGCCAGTTTGGGGATGAAGTCGCCAGATGTGGACTCAGGCGACCAGGCAGTCGGAGATCGCCAGAACAAGCACATCGCCGAAGTTAAAGGAGAAGCAGATTGTGAAGGCGGCCGGCGAGACCACAGGGAAGGTGTATGAAGGCCCTACCTCGCCAGTTTCAGTAGAGATCGCACTCCTGAGTTAGCTATGCACTGGGCAGTACCATGCATAGGTAACTTAACCAATATGAGAGTAGAAGCAGCGCCAAGTCAGTGAGCCTCCAGATCATGGCACGTGTACAGTTGGATGCAGGCCACGTGTCCAAGCCTGTAACTGCCAGGAGAGAGAAAACCACCAGGTATATAAGAGTTCCTAACAGATTTTCTAAGGTACGCACGTTCAGTTCATACACCTTACGCTTGCGAAGTGACAGAGCTGTTTGTGAGAGAGATTTGCACGGTTCCAGTTCTTAGTATTTGGTGATACCGCCACTGACTTGAGCGTCGGAGTGCGATCGGCCGCAGCGGCGTCGTATCGTTTCTTTGCAGGTTCTTGAGATAGATCCGGAGGAGGAACGGAGGTGAGGAGCGGCGCGCACGTCGATCCTTTGACGAGGCATTCTCCAGCGCTCCGGTCAACAGGCAGGATCAGTTTTGATTTTGATTTTTTTTTCCAGAAAAGCTTAATCAGAACGTTTAACTGAAACTTTGATTTGTGTATTAAAACTATCAAAACAACATTCGAAAGCATTCAAGGATCATTAGAAATCAATTAAAGAACATGATTGAGTCCAGAAACTCCCTAATGTGTTAAACCGTCTATTGCAGAAATGATGATGAGATTGTCTAACATATATACGAAGACTAGAATATCTAGTGCATTTTGTCCTTTGTGATCATCCAACAAGTTGTACTCCACTGAGACCATTTAGCGAGTCTAACATAAAGAGACTGTCTAACATATTTAATACAGTGAGACTTTCTTGCACGTCTTGCATTGTGAGACTGTCTAATGGGTTAATCATTGTGAGACCGTTTTGCATGCTAAAATTGTAGACTTGTCTAACTCTTTTCAACATAATGAGACAATCTAATGATTTTAACTCTAGGATACCATCTAATAGGTGTAACACTACATGACCGTCTAATAGGTTTAATCTCAATAGACTGTTTAATGTGTTTATTTTAAATTCTTCACTTGAAGTAGCTTTTTTTATAAAATTTAGCACACCTTATAATATTGTTATCATCAAAACCTTTATAGTCATATTTATCCTTATAAGACCGTCTAATGGGGTATTAGACAGTTTAATGGGGTATTAGATCGTCTAACATTGACTGGATTGTCTAATGCCTTAACAAATAATTGATATATTTTGATAAATAAAAAGGAAGATGTCACCTAGATAAACAAAAGTTAAAAATAGCATATTAAAAAAATCCCATTAAAATGTGTTTCCATATATTCCATTCATATTAGGCCATATAGTAGTACACTGATTTCCATTATCGTAAGTGAAAAAATACTAAGGTTTTCTAAATTTTGTAATATATAGCATAACCTAGATCGATCTTGAAAGGACACATTAAATTGGATTGTATATTTAGGTTCTCCCTTACAAATAAAAATTTAGGATTTAGGGATTTAAAAACACGAAACGTATATTGGAAAATAAAATTAAATATTGATCCTGCCTGTTGACCAGAACGTAGGAGCTTGCCTCGTCACAGGATCGACTTGCGCACCGCTTCCAACGTCCGTCCCTCTCCGAGATCCACTTCAAGAACCTGCAAAAGAACAGAGCGGCGCCGCTGCGGCCGATCGCACTCCAACGCCCAAGTCAGTAGCCGAACCACCAAATACTAAGAGAACAAGAACCGTGCAAATTCTCTCTCACAGTGTGCTCTAGAACTCGCAAGCGTAAAGAGTATAATCTGAACGTGCGTACCTCAGAAAGTTCGTTAAGAACTCTTATATACCTGGTTACTTTCTCTCTCCTGGCAGTTACAGACTTGGACACGTGGCTCGCATCTAGTCGTACACGTGCCTTCATCTGGAGCCTCCTTGACTTGGGCGCTGCTTCTACTCTCGTTTTGCTAAGTTACCTATGCATGGTACTGCCCAGTACATAGCTAACTTGGGAGTGCGATCTCTACTGGAACTGGCGAGTTAGGGTGCCTTCGTACACCTTCTCTGTGGTCTCGCCGGCCGCCTTCATAACCTGCACCACCTTCATCTCTGGCGATGTGCTTTCTCTGGCGATCTCCAATCTCAAGGTCGCCTGAGTTTACATCTGGCGACTTCATCTCCAACCTGGTGATCGCCGGTTCTGGTATGCTGGAGATCGGAACACGCCAACTTAATAACTGGCAACTTCACGAGCCCCCCGACTTCCTTCCCTTCTGCCAACCTGGCGCCTATACTGTAGCGGGATGCCACGTCATCACTTCCGACTACCAGGGCGGTACACAAGCCCCCCAGTCTTAAGCGAAGACTTGTCCAGCGAAAAGACTAGAGGAGTCACGTCAACACCGGTCTACGTGGCACTGACGCAGAATTCCAAGCGGCTGTACCTGCTGCTTCTCTGACGCTCCACCAAACCCCTCACCCATCGTTCGACATGTGGCTTCATCAACGGTTACCTTCAGCTACCGTTTGCGCTTCCCAAACCCATTTCGAAAAAACTCTTAAACCCATTTTCACTCCACACTGTTCCATCACTTTCCCTCGTATTCACAAACGCTCTAACCTTCTTCTGCAAAAAACTCTCAGCGCTCTCCAACATTCTGAATCACCATCATCCTTCATCGTCTTCCTGATCATCAAAAGGTACCTACTTTCCTTCTTCTGCTGGTTTTTCTTGCATTTTAACTGATTCGCATCATCCTGTAAATGTCTGGTGCATACGCTGTGGGTTGCTTTTTCCATTTCTCCCTCTACGTAACTTAGGGCTTCGTCAATCATCGCAACGAACCTACGTTCGTTCGTTTTTTCACCTTCCTTCCATGATCGAGTCAACCTCTGTGACCCCTGACCATTTTTTCCTTTTCTTCTTCCTTTGCAGCTGCAACAATGACTCGCACAAAGATCACCCCGAATCCTCCTCCTTCATCACGAAACCCTTCTTCACAAGCACACGACCCACCACGAGTCCGTGGCGCTTCATCTTCCCAGGCTGAGAGGCCTGCGTCTTCCCACCCCAACCTGGCCCAGGCGACTCCACCTATCGCCGGAGGAGCCCCCGTTTCCCCGCCAGACTTCGAAAAACTTTACCCATGGGCCAACTCGACCCTGTTGAGGGAAACGTCTTCCGTGAACACTGCTGGAGCAGTCTTGCGATTGACTAAGGGGGATGAGCCTCATCAATCATTTCATAAGGAGCACGATGAAAAGATGATAGTGCTACCTTGCCCCCCCGATCTGCCCGTTTGCGCCGACGATAAGGTGAGCGTTGACGGGCCCTTCTGCTTCGTCTACACAACCTTATTCAAGAAGGTGAAGCTCAAGTTCCCTTTCACCCGTTTCGAAAGGGAGCTCCTTACCGAGCTCAACATCGCCGCCACCCAGCTCCATCCCAACAGCTGGGCGTTTGTGCGAGCGTTCCAAGTGATGTGCGACCATTTGGGGTTGCCCGCATCCGTAGACGTGTTTCTATTCCTCTTTGAAGCCAAGCACCCAGGAGACCGCCTGTGGGTTAGCTTGAATGCGATTGCTGGGAGGTCAATCTTCTCCATCTTCCAGCAATCCTATAAGGACTGGAAAGGGAAGTTCGTCCAAGTGCGCCCTAACGACAAAGACGACTCCCTACTCGACGGCTTCCCCTTGTACTGGGTGGACAAGGGGAAAAAAGAGTCCAAGAGCTGCTTCAGGAGACCCAGAAGTCCTGATAGCATGGGAGCGTTGGACAGAGATCTCTGCCTTTTCTGGAAAAGGGTGGCGGATGCCAACATCACCTTCCTTACCACCACCCTGATCTGCTTCGAATTCTACGAGGACCAACTCGAAATTCGAATAGGTTAGAACATTTAAACTGTTGTTTTAATACTGCTTCTGTTTAACTGTTTCTGGGCGTCTTGTGCGTTATGCGCAAGACTTTGGGTTTGTTTTTCTGCATCGATCATCTGCTTCGCTGCACACTGCCTTATGCACTTATTTTCTTTCTGAGTTAACCCATGCATTTTCGTTCTATGCAGATAACATGCTGGGCAAGGGTATGCTCGCTGAGTTGAGGGCGCTCGCCCGAACCCACGGGTTGGCGACGAGCTCTCAAACAGTGCCAAATTCCATGGTGGAGATCGTCGCCACTCAGGGCCGATCGCCACCTAAGGGCCCAGCACCCTCCGACGTCCAACCCGCCGCCCAGCGAAAGAAACTTGTCCTCAAGAGGCCTAAGAGGAAAGCTCCCCAGATAGTCCAAGAGGATGAGGAAGAAGATGACGAGGTCACCGAAGATGGCCTCGTTACAAAGAGGAAGAGGGTGGCACCTTCTTCACCACCTGCCCCGCCCCCTCTTCCAACCTCAACACCGCCATCAACACCTGCTCCGCCTCCAACAATGCCATCTCCACCTGCCATCTCCACCAGCTCCCGCCTCCCCAGTCCAAGCCATTCCATTGGCGACTGCGACACCCGCGGTTGAGGCCGCCGAAGATAATTTCTTGGAGGACCCCCCAAGCGCCTCCACGCCACATGCATCAGCTGGAGGGGGTCCTCCCTCTAACGCCTCAGCTGCAGATGCCGCTCCAACCGGGGATGAGGTTGCCCACACCTCTCCGATTCTGATCACCGAGTCCCGACGTCGCCACCACGAGCAGAAGCACCCACTGAAGAACCAACTAAAGAGGGTGGCGACGGAAACCAACAACAGGCCCCACCAGCGCCTCTACAAGCAGCAAACCTCCCTCTCGAGGTCACGAGGATGTGGGAGCCTTTGTCCGCTAAGCTGAAGACGCTAGCGGAAGACATTCCCGCCATCATAACTAGGGCGGTGCAGAGCTCCACCAGGAAGCTCCAGGACGACCTCTTCAACCTCAAAACAGAGAACAGCACCATGAAGGTTGAGGTGGAGAAGTTGTCCTTCAACTTGACGCTCGCGGAGATTGAACACTCCCGAGTAGAAGACGCAATGAGCACTGAGCTCAGATTGGCGCGCAAGGAGGCCACTGATCTCCGCCATAAGGTGCAGCAACTGGCTCAAGAAAACATTGAACTGGAGAGCAAGATTGTGCCTTATCGCGTCAGGGTGGCTGACCTGGAGGCTCTCATAAAAACTGACGCCGCCAAGGTGAAGAAATTGGAGCAAAGGTCAGCCGACCGAGAGACCCTCCTTGGAAAGGTGGAAAAGGCGAGGGATGACGCCATGGCTGAGCTTGCTGAAGCCAACAAGAAAAATGGGGAGCTGGCCGCCGAATTGGGACAAGCGCAAGCAGAATCCAAGAAGGTTGCTGAAGACCTTCTCCAGGCTCAAGAAACCAATGAACAACTCAATAAACAAGTTGAAGAGCTGGAGCAGCAGAATAAGGAGCTGAAAGAGCAAACTGAAGATCTCAAGAAGCGGATTGAGGAACTTCAGAAACAGATTGAAGAACTCAAGCTGAATTCTGCTCAAATTCTAGCTGCTGGATTCGAAGCTGCGCGGGAACAATTTTCCTGCTTATTCCCCGACCTGGACCTCAGCATGGTGTCTCTCGATAATGAGGTAGTGGATGGAAAGGTGGTTCCTGCTGAAGATTAATCGATTCTCTCCATCTGCTACCTTCGTGCCTTTTCCTTGCATATACTTCTGTAATAAACTCACATTTTCTTGGACATGTATGTATCAAGTTGGCGTGTATTTTTTTGAACTGATACTTTGCTTAATGAAGTTACTTTCGCATTTCTTCTTGTAACCCCTTTGTTTACCTTTAACTTTCCTTGCATGATTTACTTTCAACGAAATAACTTAGTAATCTCGTAGGCACGATCTTGTACTTGGCTGTTTCGAACCATCTCAACTTCGAATAATAATCACATTTATCAACTCGTAACTTAAGGCAATAAACCTTAGCGTAAAATGATACCTTAAGCAATGGACTTTAACTCAACCCCTGGCTTTATAA